>NC_062205.1:3807720-4180220 GCF_912470025.1 Vespa velutina
TTTAATCGTCATCGTAACTTCACGAGCCCCATAACTTTTGTCACGATTAATCGTCGAAATAAGATGGTGTATACGATTACTAATCTCACTGGTGCTTACACGATAGCACGAATAGACGAATTCGTTATCGAGTCAGACACAGACCATTAGATGCAAATAAGCCCAGCGACCAATTCGTATGGTTGGCACGGCTCTTTCAACGAGTACACACGCACAAATACATGCGGGCACACAGACAAACGAATATCGTTTCTATTCGCTAACCTATCCATCTTTCTCTCTCAGATTCCTAAGACCTCAAAGCTCGAAGTACGTCTTAATTACAGTTGCCTCGAGTCAATCTCGATGGTAATTAACCTGCCGTGAGTATCTCTCCGGTTCCATCGGTGAAACGAGGATGTACCCTTCTCAACCGATTGCGTATGCGTGAAGTGCAACTAAATGGGAAAACTTGCCAAAGAAATCTTTGCCGTCTCTTAGATGACGGTAAACGCGAAAGTGATTTTCTCCAATAATTCTCAAATTCTTCCAAGATAGATGAGAGAGAAGACAGTACTTTAAATACTTTCGATCGAAAGAGAAAAAAGTTAATAAGGCAATTACCTGATTACGTGAATTTTACGTAAATTTTATGTTCGTTGTAATCGGAAAAGAAGCGAAACTTTCTCACATCGACTTTTTCATTTGGTTGTTCGCCGATGAGCTGCCTACCGCGTTGTTCCTTTCTACATGGTATCCGTAGAACGGTGTATTAAAGGCCGTCAGAACTTTGCGGATAAATTATCTATTAGCTGCTCGACCCGCAGGCCTGTCGACCATATTTCTCGACGATCCCACTCTCTAACCACTAAATAATCGCATTGCCTAACGACGTCACGGCATTGCAATACATCGCTGGAAAATATATCAAATAGGCATGACTTTTCGACAACGATAGCCAGGAATCCAATGGGCAATCTCCAGCTTGATCTTTTTTCACATTTCGTTAAAGAACTTACAAATTTAATTACATTTAGTAAGCTTTCATTGTAATTTCGTATAAAAATCTTATTAATGGTTAAACGCTTTTCGGTGAAAAGGAGGAAAAGGTGGAGAATAGATAAAAGTAAGGAGAAGGTAAAATCGTCTTTCCCTTCTATTTCCACTCTTTTGTTGCTCTCTTCTTTCAGATTCCATATAATGCAGGTATGCGTTAAATGAATCATCGATTTGTCCATTCTTCGAAACATTTCGTTCGACGATTTCTCAAGCATAATGGTTGTAACAGACAAAAAGAATAAATATAGAAAAAGGAGAAGAGAGAAAGAGACGATAAAAAGGAAGCAGATAGAAGCGATTGAACGAGGCTACGAGTTACCCGAGGTACTTTAAAGGATACTGAGTATAAAATGTAGCCGCTTTTTTTTACTCCCTCTTTTGAAATATGTATACATATCGCAGCAATTTCATCTTGTTGAGAATAACAGGATGGTTAAATTTTCATGTTTTATGATATTAAACGAAAGAGAAAAAATAGGGAAAAAGAAAACAAAAAAATGACCGGACGAGATAGCTTTGTACGCGATAGTTCGAAAGATACACGTTTGACCGAGCGCATGGTCAATCTCTATCGTTGAACCTGAACTTTGGTTCGTCCTAACACTTTCTATCGCTTTCGTTAATAGAATTAATTATAATGTGTCTATCGGACTCCGTTGAAATAACTATCGATAGTAGATAGAACTTAACGTACGATTGCTGAGAAATAAAGGGTTCTTCGAATGAAATTTTATGTTCCCACTTTGATTTACTTTTTACCAAGTACTCATAAAACGTTCCTTATTCATTTTCGACTGTTCATTTATTTTTTGAACGAACGTTGACAAATGACAAAAACAAAAAAAAAAAAAAACGAGTTAAGATAGGAATGAAAAGAAGAGGCGAGCTTTAAAGATAAACTTGATCATTAAGGATTAAGCAAGGAAAGAAGAGAAAAAGGGAAGAAAGAGAGTCTGCTCAGGAATGAAACGAAAAGTTGGATGTTAACGTAAAACGTTAGAAATATCGAGGAGCTCGCAAAGGAAGTGCATCGACTCCTGAGGTCGAAGCGCAGGGGGTCGCAAGTTCACGTTCGTGTTGCGGAATCGCTGATCGCTGGACGTAGTACGTACGTAGTATGTTCGAACGTATGGGGTTCGCATGCCAAACTACAGGTGCCGTTGCATAGGCCCATACATAATGCATAACACCGAGACTTCCCGAGTCGTTTCACGGCAAGCTTTCAATCGCGCAAACCTCCCTTGCATTTGACCCTTATACCATGGCCCCTGCTCTATCCTTTGCCCTTACGTTCGATGGGAACGACGAGCTGATAAGATTTTCTTTTCTTCTACTTTCTTCTTAGAAATTTCTTTCGCCGTAAAATCGATGAAATCCGATTGAAAGAACCGACGATACGTTTCGATAATTCTACAAGAGCACGAAACACGCACGACCGAAAGATCTTTTTCTAAATTAAAGAATATAAATTCAATATCGATTTTATCACTTTTCTCAATTAGCTTTGTAAATTGAGTAACTATTCTTACGTATACGACTGTCGCTGTAAGTTTTCCTTTACATAATTCGCGTAATCCATTTACCTGTGGCCCGTTCGATCCGAACGTATTTATGAAAAAATTTTTCACTGAAAAATATTTCACGACAAGTAGTCGAAAGATATTCGAACGTAATTTCGCGACAAAAGGACTAAAACGTTTCGATCGAATGGCTCGGTTTTCCGTGACGTAACGTCTACCTTTCTTTCCTTTTTCTTTTCCCTTCTTTTCATTTCTTTTCCTTCTTCGTAGTTATACGAAACACACACTCCTTACCCATACTTTTTTTTCTCTCTTCCTCTCATTCTGACGAAGAAAACGAGGCTACTTTTCTCGAGGCGGCTATTAAGAAAATAAAAAGCATTTAGACGTAAACGGACCAAATAAATCTTCTTATAAAACAAGTCATATCTACGAAACATAATTATGAAAAATGCAAACTGTACTATATATTGTTTATAACGGGAATACGACAGCGAGTCGATTACGTAACGAATTTCTATTCGAACCGTTCGGCTTTTTATTTTTAAATAATATCGCATAATTATGCTCAAAATACTTGAACGCTATTAATAGAAAAGATTTTCTCGGTATACGGTGAGTATATTTTTTTAATTTTTCGTGTTATCATTTACGAGAGAGGTGCTTTTACTTAAAGCTCCTATTACTCTAAACGTGACTGTCCCAAATCGGCTTTTCAAAGGATCCTACTACCCCAGCAAAGACTCCTCGTTTCGTTGACTAAAACTACGCAACAATTGTATGGTATCCAACGCACGGGGAAGCAAAAGCACAAAGAGCTTTCGAATTGATTCGATTCTCCTTGCGTTTTACAGCCAAGTAAACGAGCCAACGAATAATTAATTCATTATAAATTATTCATTGACACTTCTTCGTTTCGGGCTTGAAAATTCGTGAGATTTAACGCGTAATTTAAAAGCAACCTCGCGATACCACGAAATTAGGTACATTCACGCGAGAAGATCGATTAAATATTCATTTATTGCGGAGCTGCGGCAGTGGTGGTGGTGGTGGTGGTGCTGTCGGCGTAGGCGGTCTTGCATCTATCCTTCACCCTTTTACACCCTTTGAGTGCTTTCTCTCTCTCTCTCTCTCTCTCTCTCTCTCTCTCTCTCTCTCTCTCTATCTCTCTCTCTCTTTCTTCTCTCTTCTTCGTTCCGTCGTATCTTCTCCCTTTCCCTTCACCACGCTCGATACACTCGAGGCGTTATATTCGCGTGCGTAGTTTATTAGCCATAACTCCGGCGAGGCAACAAATCGTCCCTCTTGGCTTTAATGCTTGCCGCGCCTGAGAGAAGAGAATGTAAAAGAAAGAGATGAGAGAGAGAGAGAGAGAGAAAACGTGAGTATGAAAGGGTAAGAAAGGGTACAGAAAGCATGAAACGAGACGAACTACGTCTATGAGGATGTGAGTGTACGTGTATACGAGCGTACGTTGAAACGAGCTAAATGAAAAGAGAAGAGGAGAAAAAAGAAAAGAATGAGAAAGGAAAAATGCATAAATGAGAGAGAAAGAGAGAGTCGATCCTAAACGCATTTATGTTACCGGTGACCATCGCAAGGAGTCTCCTATAATCATATCTTTTTTACAGCAATTACCAGCGATTCCCTTAAAACTCTACCGTCCAAGAACCCGCATTATTTTCTGATTTCAAACTTAACTCTTCGTTAGACGATCGTCACGTTACGCGACAGTACCGTCTGTCATTAAGCGGTCATGCCCTTTCATCGCTGTACGATGTCCCCTTTTGGGAAAATCACCCTTGCATTTTTTCGGATCATTGATTTTCGATCCGTCCGATACAATGAAATTTCAATTTGACGCCATAAGAGCGAGCTCGTAGAGCGTAAAGAGCACTCGTTCCCCCCTTATCCATCGTTTATATAGACGTCAAATGCTCGTTCGAATCCACCACTGATAATGTTTATGCCACGTAAAACTATAATAGAAGCGTTATTGGAAAAATTTATATAACGAGCTTTTTCTCCTACTCCTCGAGCATATTTAAAACCGAATGGAAAAGCAATTTCGAAGCGTCGGCGTCGGAAACGAAAAAAAAAAAAAAAAAAGAAAAAGAAAATAATAAAAAAAAAAAAAAATAAAAGAATAAGAACGTTCCTTTCGTCCGTCACTCGCAGCCGGAGGAAGGAAGGAAGGAAGGAAGGAAGGAAGGAAGGAAAGAATAGTTTTTCGCGGCTTCGAAAACACGATGGACGTTTAAACGATATCGTCCGTAAGACGATACTTATCGAGCGTGTTATTTCCAATGGGGCTAACGCTTCCAAGTTTGATGGTACGATCAAATTTTCTTCATCCCTTTAGGATTAATTTCGCGGCGTTGTTTGTGACGCGACCGAAACACGTAAGCTTGACTATAATTTTTCTTTACGATACACCTTCTCGCGGCAACTCATTTTTCCGCTGGCGTGCGATATAACGATATCGAGGAGTCCACCGAGGATCGATTATCGATCGGAGGTCGACCCTCCGAACGAGATGAGGTAAAAGTGTGTACCTTCCCTTCCTCCTCTACCCCCCTCGCCCGCCAGTGTTGTATAACTCGTTGCTTTAAAGAACGTACCGCGTCGAGTTATTTAAGTGACTACTCGACTACGCGCGTTATTTAACTTTTGCAACAAAAATTCCACGCATATATGTAATGTTTTTTTTTTTTTTTTCTTTCTTTTTTTTCAACTTTCTCGTTGACATATATTTACGGTTTTACGTGTTTAAACTATTCGTTATTTGCTTTTATCGTTGATAAAAGCGTATGCAGTTTTTATTACGATGTAAATTAAAGAGAACCAAAGAAAAACGTATAATAATAGTGACTTATTTAGTTGTACAAAGTGTTTATCGTCGTTCATGGTAAAACGATTAAGATATTATTTGTTTTGGTGAAAAGAATAAAGGTATTTCGTATGCGAGATTCTCTTTAGTATTTCCAATGGGAACAAGAAAACGGTACATTTTTCGACGCTCAGTTCGCATAATGAGAGAAGCTCAAACGATTCGTTTAAAGTGCGAGAATACTTTCAAATATGTCGTATAACGGTGTGGGTGGTAGCTACAGATATAGGTGCACACGTATACCGATGCTCGTCAGGAAATACAGAAAGTTTTTCCTAGAACGTCATAAGTCACGCGTGACTTTTGCATTCCGGAAGTAGTTCGACGAGTTTGAAGAAAAGGAAAGAGTCGATATCTTCGGCCGGAGAGTCCATTACTCTGATAAAAAGTACTCTGATATTTGCTCGTATTCCTATAAAAAAGAATTTAATTTTTTCGATTATATTACAGTAGAAAAAAAAAAAAAAAAACCAGACAAGAATATAGTGCATAAGTATAATCGAAAGAAGACAACGTCATAAGGAAATTGTTTTAATGACTTTATATCGGAAATCTCGCTCGCTTAATATTCTCATATTCGTTATTTCGTATCGTAATCGATGGGAAATTGACGACGAGAACGATTTAAATCGATAAGGAAAAGTGCAAAAATATTATCTTTATTAATTATCGCTTATTTTAAGGATACTCACATATACGACATATATAATATTATATTGGACCTTTTTTTTCGTTATTCTTGTAACACGATCTGAGAATAAACTCGGGGAAAAAGTAAATAGATTTAGCATATCAAGTCGCAGATAAAGCATTATCGTCGGTTTTGCCTTTGACGAGAAAATCGTGGTATCAAAATGCGCTTGGGCAAGCGATCTCCTTCGAGAGTCGTGAAAATCCTTGCGGTATGGTTAAAGAGACGGAACGATGTTTATGTAGCCGCCTCAAATGTCCCGCGACATTAGTCGAGACGGAGGCAAAAGGAAGGAAGGAAGGAAGGAAGGAAGGAAGGAAAGAAGGGAAACGGATGGAGGGGTAAGCGTACGATGGTAAGAGGGTATTGAGGAAAGCGTAGAAGTAACGGAAGAGAGACTTAATTGGGTTACTCGAGTCGCCTCTTCAACTCGATTAAAGCATCCTCTCACGGCATAAACATCTTCCGAGGGGGATGCCTCGTGTCAGGAAACGAAGAGCACTCCGAGTACTTGCTTAACTAGCACCGTTCCAGTCATTTCACAGGCTTTCCAAATAAGAGGCGATAATCTCCCTCTTTCCTTCCTCTCCATCCTATTCTCCCCGCCAACCCTTCTCCCTCTTTTTTTATCCAGCATCCACTTTTACACGAACGCAATTTCGCCGAATCGATTCGTGTTCTAAAAAAATCGCGTTAATTACTAACGTTAAAGGGATAGCTTGAGAAAAATCTAACGAGTTATTCCGACCTAAGTCTCGTCTTTAGCCTTTAATGGAAGATAGTGTAGTCAATTAACCATTAGAAAAAAAATCATATGAAAATTATCAATGTGTAATTTCTCGGGATGTTCCCTTTTAATATTCTCATCCACCTAGCACATATGCCTACGATAGAGATGCAGAGAGAGAGAGAGAGAGAGAGAGGAAAGATCGAATGTATACTTAGCAAGCAGCGGATGGCCGTAACGATCATCGGCGAAGCTAGCCGCGATCTAGTTAGAGCAAAATCGAGGACCGCACTACGGTAATTAGTCGGCTAGCGCATGGTTTTGCCAAGCAAGCCCCTTTCCCTGTCGGTAGCACCACCCTCGCTATATCGCCCCTGACGATCTAGCTTTCCTCCTGCGAGCTAATCCATGATCACTTAGAGCGCGGGCTGCCGCATTGTGGCCACCGTTAAACCTCTCTAATTTCTCACTCTCCGCGTGGGTGCTTCGTTAGTCGAACTAGCTGGCCCGTATCTTGACCAACGAAACGGCATTTCTCCGACGAAATCAAACGCGAGACTCAACGACGTGCCAAAACCGTATTTGGCTAATCGTACCGTAGCTGAGTACTAAAATTCATTGACCCGTCAAAGAATACAAATCGTTTAATAAATTCATTTTGACAATGGAAATAGACCATTGGATTCTATACCGTCGATCCTTCATAAGAAAAGATGTTAATTTTACTTGCGTGCAAGTTTTATGAATTTATGATAGATGGACGATGGCTTCTCTACTGGTGAAAGGACCGTCTTTATTCAGTGGCGGCTACCTTGATGTTCGTTTTTTCAATATTCATTCCCTAGTAAAGCGAGTAGCTGAATATACTCGAGGTATCTTCAAAAAAAGCTCGGTAGTCGCGAATCAAAGCTTTGGTCAACTGCGATTTTTTTCTCTTTTTTCTTTTTTTTCTTTCTTTTTTTTTTTTTTTTTTTTTTTTTTTTTTTTTTTTTTTTTTTTTCAAATAAATACGTCGGTATGAATATTTGCTTTTCCTTTTTATCGCTCGAGATTAAGGAAAGAATTCTTTTCTTTTTTTTTAATTTTTTCAATAGCCTTGCGATCCGTAAGCGGAAACTATATGAAAAAATATATGAACCTTTCTGATAAGACACATATACGCACGTACACAAATTGTTGGAAGAATAAAAAAGTGAATAGCAAGTAAAAAGAGGATCTTAAAGCGATATTAGCTTTTTTTTTTTTGCTCTCGTGCGAAATTACAAGGAATAATAAAATAATTACCCAGCCGTCGGTGTGTTGGTGCGCTTGAATTTCGGTCGAAAGACTGAGTCGAGATTTCCCGTAGCGAAGAGAAAGTGTAAGGATATTATTGTAGAAGGAAAGAAGCAGAGAGAAAAGTGTAACAGGAAAACGAAAATGAGGAAGGGCAGAGCGGACTGAGCGAGAGAAAAACGTTGAGCGATAGGCTAGAAACAAGGACAGAATGTAAGAGAGAAATAAAAAGAGTGGGAAAGGAAGGACGGAGGATGAATAAAGAAACTACCCTGTTATTAGATTTTAACTGCATAGCTTCTCAAGTGCCTTGGCTAATTCTTCAGGGACTCAAAAGCCTCGGATATTATTATTTGCCTGTTTTACCTCCTTCTACTTTCCCCGCCACGTACTCTCTCTCTCTCTCTCTCTCTCTCTCTCTCTCTCTCTCTCCCTCTCGTTTACTTTTTTCCACCGGAGCTTTCTCTCTCCCGCATTTTTGCCTCTCTCGTTTAGATACGCCATGGCGGCAGTGATGGTAGAGGCCGTGCTCGTTTTGGCCCCGCAATAATTCCAGAACTCTGAGGGGTACGCCGTCGTGTCGTGCACTCGTAATTATGCGCGGTGAACCGTGCATTTCGCATCGCGGCATTATTCGCGAGTGTTTTTCCTGGCCCTCCGTTCCGCCGCCGCGTTCACCGCTTTTTTTATTTCTCGTTTAACGTTCCTGGGGCTACGACATCAACGACGGGAAGAGGGGTTGAATACGAGAGGGTCGAAGCGACGAGGAAGGTAGCGCAGTAAGAGCGTAATGGATTTTTGGCAAGCGAAACGATTAATTTGCCGCACGAATGGCGCGTGCAAGCACTATCCTTTTAGATATGCTTGCCATGTCAAAATCGCGTCAGTCTCTTCCTCTTTCCCTATTTCACGCTTTCTTTCGATCGAGTGATCAGCTTCTCTCTTTCAAGAGAGTATCAATCGGCAAGAACTACGTTTCGATCGAATTAGATTTTCAAGATATTTTACCAACTTGTAGAAACTCAATATTATTGACTTATTGTTAATTCTAGATTTATTACTTGTAACGACTTTCGATTCAACTATCTCGATTTTATCTCGGTTGTAACAGTATAGAAATAAAAGGAGAAATAACTACGATCGTAGAAGGAGTAAATAGTAAAGGAAGAGAAAAAGGGAAGAAAAATCGATGAGCGTCGTGAAGACGCTCAATTTACGTTTAGGTAAAGCAAGATCGCGAGTCGTTGCGACGTTGAGAAGAAAAACAGGAAAAGAGAAAGATAAAAATGGTTAGAGAACGACGAACGAAGGGAAAGGCTTGCATCAGCGCTCGCTACGTGGAATATAAAGAGGAGGTCACTCCTAGGAGGATCACAGTTGGCGGTTTTCCTCTTACTTCGACTTTACTGCCGTCGCCTTGAGAGTTTATGCATCGTCGGAGTATTTTTTCGAATAGACTTTCTTCTCCTAGTCTCTCTATCTCTCTTTTCTCATCAAACCAATGTCATTCTTTTTCCATGAGAATTCCTTCGTTCCTCTAAGATTGAAATATTTATATCCAAAGCGAATTTTTGTGGGATATACTTTCCATTTTTCGCGATACACCCGGTAAATAAGACGAAAACCGTTTCCCGTTTTCCTGTAAGTCTAAGAGGGGTGTCCGACATCGTGTAGTTTCCACGAACCACTCCATTCACACCCTACTAGATGGGTTAACCGCTACGAGTAGCGCACCCGTGCGTACAAGTACGTAAGAGGGAGGGAGAGAGAGAGAGAGAGAGAGAGAGCAACGAACACAATCCATATAGATACATACGCACACAATACAGGCACGCCCTTACATCTTTCGTATGTACGCACGGTAAACCGGAGTAGGATACGTGGGGTCCGCACTGCCATAGTCTGGTTTCCTCGACGATGTGTACAAGGAAGGGGAAATTGCTAGCACTTCGAACACAAGCAGACGTCTTCGGTGTGCGTGAAAGCTATGCCATGTGTAGGAGTAACGCCAACAGAGTCGACCGAACGCTCATCGGACGGCCACTGGACGGGCACCGACCTCTGATACACACTCCGACGTACACAAGGAACCCTCATGCACGCTACATATTTTGGGGAAACACTAGCGATGGCCCTTGCTCCTCCCCCTAGTACGTCGGTCGTCTCGAAGCTACCTAGGAGACAGGTCCTCCCGCATACGCGTTAGGAAGCACCTAATACCATTTCCTATCTCATGCCTTGGCTCATGCTCGAAACCTAGCTCGATGTACTCTCCGCAGTAGAAGTTGGCACGCTACGACGAACCACTTGGCACGGTTCCGTCGAGGACAAGCTTTTTTTTCCGATACCATCGCCAGAACACACACCCCCAACTTCGCTTACCATTTTTCCTATACTTAGGAACCGTAGCCGATCAATCGGGATTTCGATTTCAAGAGATAGGCCAATCCGTTCTAAATTGTCGTAAAGGATAGACGAAACGCATAAGGTGAGAAGATGGAAGCAAGCTCGATTCACACCTAATGCTAACGCGTCCTTGAGAGTTTTCGTATGTTAGAGACACATTTACAAGGAAAAGATTTACCCTTCGTCGATACGTAAAAGCTTCGAATCCCGATTCCTCTCTTCTCACAGTCCACCGCTTTCCTCCTCGATTCCTCCATGGCAGTCACACGGAGAAAGCTCGAGAGAGCGAGAGGACCAAAAATAAGCTTGAGGGCTCGAACTCTTTCGAGCGAGAACTCTTTTCCTAGGAAAAGGAGAGGAACTACTCCGATGTCGATCTTTTCTTTTACCTGAATATCGCTTTCTCTCTTATCCGCTTTAGCGAGGTTAAAAGTAAACGATAAGAATGCTTCCGATAGAAACGGAAAGAGAAATCGTAGATCGAAGAATCTCTGTCGTCTTCTGTCCTTTTTTTTTTCTATGCCAAAAAATGAAAAATGGATCTTTCATCAGAAAAATATTTGATTATTCGATTATTAACATATATCCACTAGTATTCAATTGCATTTAGCTAATGCCACCAACTATGTCATTCCCACGATTATCTTGATATCGTGTTGATGATGCCATATTTGCACTGTAATCTATTGGCAAAAGAATTATAGTCGAACCCCTATGGAATAATGCAAACTAGGCGAAGAAAATCGGACGGGAGGCCATTGAAGCGGAATTAATGTAACACCTCGATTGTCTGGATATTATTAATTATTATTAATTAAGGCGCCAAGCTCTTCCTTCTTTTTTCGGACGAATTGATCGCACAACGATTCTTAAACTATATATATATATATATACACACACACACACACACACATATATATACATATACAAAAAGAAAAGGAGAAAAGAAAAATGGTTCGGCATCCTTGAAAAAAGAAAAAACCAAGAAAGTAAGGGACAAAGCCCCGAAAGTCAAACTTCTGGCGACGATATTAACATGCGTTTAACAGTGGTGGCAATAGTAAGACAAAATGGTTCTGCGCAAAGCGTACTGGTACCTGTAGTTTTCATGCAATTTGCTTTGCAGCTGCGAGCACTCGGTAATTCGTTACCCCGCATCGCTGCTTATACGCAGTGGTCGCTAATGAGGGTGCCAACGTGTACTCGTGCTACTAACGAATAGTTAATACGTAAAAAGCGACGTGAAAGAAGTTTTCGACTTTAGTTAGTCTAGTCCCTTTCCCTTATATTCGTACTTCCTATTGGAAATCAAATTAGTCAAATCTCATTAAAAATTACCTCTCTCGAAGCTCTTCAAATTTAACACCCGTATATCCTATCCAAAATTAAATTAGTCAGATCTCATCAAAATATTACCGCCTGAAACTCTTAAAATTTTATTTTGATTTGATCTCATAGTAATACTCTTTTTCAAACCATAACGAAAATCTTCCTAAGTGTGAAAAGAAAAATAAATAAATTTTATCAGAATTGTACAATCTTAAGAAAATTCTATCACGTTTGTTAATCTTGTCTCGTCTAGAAAAAATGCTCCCGTCCCTTGTTAACGCCCTTTGTCACGTTCCTTCGTTCACTCTCTCTCTCTCTCTCTCTCTCTCTCTCTCTCTCTCAACTCTCAAGTACCATCTTAAACTGCAATTACCCGGCGTTTATCTTTGATTTCATCTACGTGTCTGTATCCACCTCTAACCTTTCTTCCTTCTTTATGGCGACACGGCAAGCTGCTTATTTCGAAATTGCGTGGATTCGTTTCGCGAGAATCCTCGTGGCATTGTCGTCGACGCTTTTTCCCTTGTGGCTCGTTACCCTTGACGAGCCCGACCAGCACCCCCCGCCCTCCGCCCCCGCCCCCTGCCCCCCGACCCTCGACCTTTTTTTATTTCTTTGAATTAGATGAGTCGTCTCGCGAAATATCGAGCGCACGAAATAAAAGGAAAAAATGAGAAAAAACGAAAGAATAATAAACTAACGGACCAAGAGAGAAAGGAAGAGAGAAAAAAGAAAAAGAGGGCGAAGAACGGTGCAATTAGATACGATTGTCGGCGCATGCAAATCGGTACTCTCTCTTTCTTTCTACCTTCCTCTTTCTCTTTTTCACTAATTTTCTCCCTCTTTTCGGTTTTTCCTATGCGCGCGTTCTGCGATTATTTAAAAATCGATATAAACGACGAGAAGAAATATAGAGGAAAAAAAAAAAAAAAAAAAAAAAAAAAAAAAAGAAGAAGAAAAAAAAAGAAAAAAGAACCAAGCGTATAAGAGAAAAGGCCAACAAGGAAAGAATTAAAGTTGAGAGAGAACGAAAACAGAAGAACAAACCAAAGTAACTCGTGCTATAGACAGGTGTGAATAAGGAGAAAGGAAATAATACGAGGTATGGTGTGGTATCAAGGGAAATATTTAAAAGATGGAACAAGAGATGAGAAAAGATGTTACGGAAAACAGTTTTGAAAGTAATACGTATGCGCAAAGAGAAGAAAACGAAAGGAGAACGTGACGCAAGTGAAAGAAATTGTTTAGCAAGATTTTTACAGCCTACTTCCTAAAGAAAATGCTATGCTACGCTATTTGTTAAAAGCGGGAGCACTAACGACAATTTTCTCCAGCTATAAATAATGTGTACCAAAGAATCTAAATGTTTTCGATAGTTATTTGTATTAATTTATTATGTAAAATTTTTATGAAAAGAAAATTTGGCGATATATAGTTTAATATATGGGGGAAAAAAATGTGAAAATAGTGAAAATATTTTTTAAAATATGTAAACAGGTTAATGCGTAATTTTTGTCATCCTTTTGTGCTGCACGCTATGATAAATTAGGTGAACCTTAATTTATTTGGATATTCAATGTCACTGATATAATGTTCACTCTCACACTTTGTCACTTAGGTACTCTGGTACTTTTACAGTTATTGCTACACACAGGCGCTATATGAGCTTTTGAAAATTGAAAAGGAGCAACTCATATTCATGTTGCTAGCTCCAACACTCTAGATTATCCCACATAATTAATTTCTACTTTGGATGCCGAAATGAAGTCGGCCGGTGGATTGTTCAACGCGAGTCGAGGCATGCACCGGCTACGAAATTTACCAAATACAAAAAGAGAACCGGAAGAAGATTGCGTTATATTCTCTCTCTCTCTCTCTCTCTCTCTCGCACGCTCTCTCTAGGCATAATCTCGACGAGCTCCTATTTCTAACGCCATCGTAATTAATGAAAAATAAGATTTATATGATGCTGCATACAAGTGGAAAACGTTTTCTTCTTGTATCGGCCTTCTATTCTTCGAATATCACAAATGAAGCAGGCACCGGGAGAAGAACGATAATGCGCCTATTTGTGTCCAACTAACCGTCGTTATTTTAATAGCAACGTTAAGCGTGGTTTCTTCGCTTTAATTGCGATATCGTAGGTTGCATATGTGCACTTATATATAACCATACTCGTATAGAATACATACGAAAAAAATACGTGGTAAAAGTCGTCGAGAAGCCTTTCGAACAAGTCACACTTCTCTATAAACCGGCAAGAGAGAAGAGAAAAAAAACGGAGAAAGAGGACTTAGTAATTACTTTAATTATATCCGAGTTCCGGTTCTTGCCTTTTTGCCCTTCTTGCATCAAGGCCGTTGAAAAATAAAAAAAAATGTTAGTTTTCCTTAACATTTCGATTCTCCTGATACTCTTAACAAACAAGATGTTATATTTTTCTCGATGTTATAACGAACGAAGGTAGGTCGAATATAAAGCAAAACTTTTTATTTTGCATAATGCGATATGTAAGACGAGATTTATTAGCTCGAGACTTCTGATTTACCACTATTTTCATAAATAGAAGGAATAAAGTATTATACTAAAGAATGGTGAAAATATATAATTCCACACTTACGTCAGATCTTGAAAAATCCTTTTTCTAACATTTTTTAACATTAAGCGGATTCGTTGGGAGAAAACGACGAACCAACAATGATAAGATTTTAAAACGGACTAAAGTGGTCTTAAACCAAGAAATCTTTAAAAAAACATTGTTCCCTTTCGTAATATCCTTTCTCTTTTCCCTTAACTTTAATCCCCGTAGTGTCTCATCATGGAAAATGATCCTTCGAGAGAACGAAGATCTTTTCGTTATTCTTTGATCTCTGCTGAAAGAAAGGCTCTACTCTCAGACTCCATGCAAATTGGTCGCAAAGGTATATTACAAGACGAACGATACTATTTGTAGAATTTTCATCCCTATAATTATAGGACCGTGCGTGACTCGCGAAGAAACGATTAATATTGACACATTCGATTCCAATCGTATTAGAAGGATATCGAAAGAGGAAGTACTTACTTATAAAAGCGTTACGAATAAAAGGGTTCTATATATAAAATGATAATATAAAGAAAATTTAAAAGCTTATTTGTATCTGTGAACGGACGGAAGGGAACCAACTTATCTTCGTCGGAAAGGCATTAGTAGACCGGAAGAAGGAATTTCCGCTCGTCAAATGGCTTGACAAATCGAACGTCCACTACGATCATCATTGCGAGCCTTCAGCCTCGTTCATTTTGCAGAATCATCGATTAAAGAGTCACGTGTTCTTTTTTATTTAGTTCACTTGGAAAAGGCGTTTAAATGGCCGTTTGCAATCCCGCTGCGTTCTACGTTTCGCATACATACATATGTACTAGGTATTCTCCGGCCGCGAGAGCGGAACTGCATTTCGATTTAACTTCTTGACGAGCTGTGTAGGTGCATTTGAAGTCGAAAAGTATTTCGTTTGAGAGATAAAAGCGACGATTTTTTCTCTATGCTGTACATTCTATTATTATCATTTCGCTACAACTCTCAAAGCAACATTTTCCAACAAGTGTCTTGTAATCTTGTACGTATAGGGTGTATACAACTGGATATAAAGGTTAACGATAACAACGAATGAAGGCAGAAAGAATGAATTAGCCTTTATGATAAACTAATTTGAATAGAAACTTCAGGATAACCCGATTGTGAATAATTGTCGAATAACTCGAAGGAAAAAATTTCGGTCAAAGAAGTCTCGTTTTTCAAAGTGAAATCGGAGAATGTATCCCACGGAATGACGGAGAAACGTATCCGCCCAGCTCATAGTCGAAAACGTTAATAGCGAAATTATTCGGGCGTTGAAGTTCGTAATGTGAGTGCGATTCTGTGTACGGGGCCCACTTGGATCCGAGCCGTTATTAGCATACCCGTCTCGCTTCGCATGCACGACCATCCGAATACACGTGCACGTCGAGTTAAAAGCGCAATCCACGCGTCTCCGCTCGCGGGAACACGCGCGTATGTACCTGTGGGGACTCATAACAACTGCCTAATAATGTCTCCTTCCTTATATCACGCTTAGAGTCCCCTAACAACGTCGAAACTTTGCTCATCTCTCCTCTTTCCTCTTCTTCTCTCCCTCCTGCTCCTTCGCTCTCTCTCTCTCTCTCTCTCTCTCTCTCTCTCTCTCTCTCTATCTATCTATCTATCTATTTTTCTCTTTAATACGACATTTCTATTTAAAAAACTCTTGTGAGTTTTAAACTAACGATCTCTTCTGCGATCATTGTAAAAATAGGTACATGGATTCATTATAGAAATGCTCTAATATAACGAGCATGTAAGGGAAACCTCTCTTAAAAAATTACATTAGCTTTGCTTATCATCTTGTTATCTTCATAGAACCACCATAGAACGGTCCAATGAAAGAATTCTTTTTAGGTCATATTTCATCTATTTCTTCTAAGTATTGCTCTTTCGTAAAATCGATTTGCCAATTACTCACAGTCTTTCCGAACGATTTTTAACGTTCAATTAATATCAGCGACACAAAGTGTTTCTCATCCGTCAAAATTTAATGAAGAAGTCAACGTATCCGGAAAATATGTTCTATTATTTTTATCTTAGGTGAAATGGCAAAGTTTCTAACGTTTTCAACGAAAGAGAAAATCTCTGGTTTGTCAAACGCTTAGCTTATCCTGAGTCTCTTTTGTCGTCAGGTATCTTTCTAGGCAATGTACTTTCGTGAAAACGCACACGGATATACACATAATTTTGCTTTATGGTTCTCGAGCGTCAGCTTAGACGATATCGTTGCAGCTACCGGTGCTCGACAGGACCACACCAGATTCAAGAATAAAAGGCTTTGTCGGGAAAACGATAGCTGCTTCCGTGAGCTCTGTTCTCTATCATCTGGTCGAAAAATTATAGCACAGTGAAGGAGTAGCTCTCTCTCTCTCTCTCTGTGTGTGTGTGTGTATAGAAGATAGACGCTATCAACGTTCACGATGGGGCTTCTCAATAATCTCTTCAAACTTTTCAATATCAGTTCGCTCACGAATGTAATAATAAACGAAAATATATCTATCTTCATAAATATAAAATCACAAAATTCAAACAGAAAATGAACATTAAAAATCGAATATTAATTAATAAGTATTGCAATAAAATTGAAAGGACTTTTTTCGTACTTACGTCTCTCTTTATTATCCCAAATAGAAAGGGAAAATGTTTCCTTCTGATCCTCATCTTACTCTTATCTCTCCTTCTCCTTTAATCGGTCCTTAGTTGAAGACTAAGTCGACAAGAAGAAGAAGAAGAAGAAGAAGAAGAAGAAGAAGAAGAAGAGGAAGAAGAAGGAAAAGACAACTTCGAATAGCGCTAATTGTATTTGAGTTATAGCAGTAACGTAGTTACAAACAGAACAAAAAAAGAATAGGAAGAAATAGATACGCGTTCGATAATTAAGCGGTTAGCCAGCTAAGATTCATAGTGCCGTTACGGTTGGAAGGTCTATCTATGGATGGGTAGAAGTGATGAAAGGAAGCATAATGTAAGATATGGCTGTGGTGTATACGAACAAGGAAGGTGTATGACGACGTTTCGAGGAGAACAGCCGAAATGGTGCATAACAGGTCAGCCTTAGGATAGATACGACTGAAATTGGGTTAAGACGGCACCGTTGGGAACAGTTTTGGATTATCTCGCACATGTTACCCGACTCGCATTTACCGAAACACCGTTCGGGTACCTCCCACTATTCTAATAGTCACTCTGTCTCTACTTCTCTCTCTCTCTCTCTCTCTCTCTCTCTCGCCCGTTTCTACTTATCACGGACGGCGTCGCGAATAATCGAGAACGGAGAAACTAACAAGAAGACGACTATTCATGCTTATTTTTGTAGCGCAACTAATACGAGAATTTATTGATCGAATTATAAGGGGAGAGATTTCTTCATTATTAATGGATAATTTGATTTAGTATCGAAACGTCCAAAGCTATCGTGACCCGAATAAAGGAAATTACCGACATCGATATTGGAAATCGATTAATTTAATGTATCGCAACGAGCTCGTCCAAGATCCTTTCCTTACTTTTACTCTCTCCTAATTTTTTACTCAAGATTATTTCGTACCCTTTCGCACACTTAAAGAGTGATACAGCGAATTTACAACGATATACAACGTTCTTTCTTTCGCCTTTTTATACCTGTCCCAGCTCTCTTGGCCGCTTTTCGTCTTGTACAATATTTTTACCGTCTGACGAGAAAGTCAACGAGAGGCTCGTCGTACGACTAGGGAACGCCCTTTTTAGAAATAATAACGAGCTCAACCATTAGTCGAGCGAAATAATGATTATTTCGAGAGAACAAAGTACAGGATATATTATTTCTAGCGTAATAAGAATCAATCACGATATAGCGTTAGATACTTGAACGAGAGAAAAAAAAATGCGAATGTTCAAATCGGTATTCGCTATCGCGATGTCATCTCTGTGTCGAATTCCTTTTGAAAATTTACCTCTTTCACCGATCCCAGCACACTCTCGTGCCGTTTGGCCCACCTCCGAGGTAGAGTACACCCTCGGGGAGGAAAGTAGGATGAAAGAGGAAGGGATGGGGATAGAGAGTAGAAAGACGCGGGGGTGGTTAAATGTGTTGGACCAACCTATGCATGCTAATGCCCATCTTACGGACTTGCAAGCTCTAAGCTTTACGACACCCGAACCTGTGGATCTCTCAGCTCTGCGACTATCAAATTGACTCTATCCCGCAGATTCGAGCTTTTTCCTGGTCAACAAGTTTGACGCGCCGTTTCTAATTATTCTACACAATTTCCTCTAGATTTAAGTAATTTAAATTTAAATATTTCGCTTGGAATATTAACGAATATCGCGTTGATAACGAAAGAGAAAATATTGTTCATTGATAGTGCTCAATGTTAAATAAAAATTCTTCCTCTCGAAATAAGTCTTCGGGGCTTACGACGTGCAACCACGCGCAGGTATAGGTAGGTACATTCTATTAACATTTGGCATCGTTCCAAAGCATATCGCAATCTTCCATTTATTTTTCGGCGGACTACTACCGGATCTACCGGCAAAGTCGGACTGCCTAAAGTTTGGAGTCGAGTTACTCGCGCAACTGTTCCCTTCTCTCACTCCCTTTATTCTATCCTTGTTTTACTTCTTCCTACTATGCACCTACTATGAGCACGGGCTACGAAGACTTTTGTTACGACCGATAGCGGCGTAAGTAATACCAGAGAAGGATTTCGCGATAACAGGCCGTATCTCGTAAGCCGGATTAAACGGATTAAGTGACTGTCTTCGTGCAGGTCATACTTTGAGCACACGCACAGTCTATCGAGTTACGCGTTAAGGATCATCTCTCCTCCGTACCCCCATCCCCGCCCCCAACCCCTCTCTTTTTCTTTCATCTAAGGACAATACGAACTTATTGTTGGTCGTTTCTCTTACGCGATTATTCTTTCTTCTAGCTGACGATGATCCTCAAAGCTTACGTTACTCGAGAGTACTATATAACTGGAAATTTTTATCTGCTACTAGAATCACTGAATAGCTCGTTGCTTTAAACTTATCGCTTGAAAGTGTTCCACAAAAGAAAAGAGGAAAAGGTACGAGAGTGAGAGTGAGGGGGAAAGCGAGAGAGCCAATTTGAGAATATATCTCGAATGAGGAAACGACGTTTCCTCGAAGAAGGACGAAGCTTTCTTCCCGAGCGATATTAAAGCTTTTCATTGGAATACCGAGCAAAGAAGCGTTTACTCGCAATGATGTCAAGACGAACCAGAGCGCCTTTGGTTGATAGTTAATTTTATACGGGAAAGGATGCGTGAAATAGGTAGAGAACGCTCCTTGTTTTGAATTGACAGACATTCTTACAATTTTTCTTATTTTACACTTTCTTACATCCTACTGTTAAAAAAGACCACTCAGCGATCCTCTTTCCATCTTCGAGACATCTTTTCATTATCTTTCATCGTCGAAGCGTCATTTTCAAATCTTAAGTTTAATCAAATAAGCCGATTACTCGAAGCAAAACAGTCCAATGGAGAAACGGTGAAGCACTTTCGTTATTAGTCACGAGCGAGACGAATCATCCTTCGAGTCGAAAAGCGAACCTCCCTTCCTCCCTTTCTCTCTCTCTCTCTCTCTCTCTCTCTCTCTCTCTCTCTCTCTCTCTCTCTCCCCCCGTTTCCTCTTCCATGTCCTATTCCTGAACAAACTCCATCCGTATATACAGTAGTAGGTACCTACATAGGATAGATATATACCAAACGTATAGGAAAGCTTTTCCGATTCTGACCGGGACGAACTTGTCTCGATGCAGTACGGAGTTTCTCTCGCTTGTCACTCTTGGATTTCGACGAAAAGCCAAATCCCCGCAGCGACAGTACTGGAAAATTAGAGATTCTGCCTTTGCTTTGCATTTCGTGGCGTAGCATTCTTAATGGATGGATCCATTGAACGATCGATTAATAGAAAGAAGCCTTTGTCGTTCATCGAAAGTGAAATAAACGTAATTGCTAACGGTGAAACGATAGAAATGGTCGTTGATAGAATAAAAATCCAAATGAAATCAAATTGTAACGGAGAAAGGAAGAGAAACGGAGTTAAAGAGGAAGAGTCGATCTCGATATACGAGTACGTACGCTTTCTAGAAACGGAAACGTACATTTTATACGAATTGTATATGTTTTCGTGGAAACCTCTCGGCTTCTGCATGCCTGAATAATTTAGTCGCATTTTCGTTGAGAATAGAGATGTTTGGGGTTAGGTAATTTCAACACGGGACACCCCCTATATAGTTTCCATCGCGTATATCCTCGCATCGTTTCAGTTCGGACCTCGGCTTCGAGCGGAGGCGGATTCTCGAGGGACAGTACCTCGTCTTTATGCTTCCGCCGTTTCGCCAGCAGAAATTGGAACGCGGGGATTAATGTTTCGCAATTAGAGATCCCACCGAGTTCTCTCTAAGATCTCGGATGAAAAATCTCACGTCCGAGGTTATACTCCACGGAGTTTTGCACGATGCTGGTTAAACCTGTCCGACTTTTCGCGCTCTACTTGTCTCCGCTTATAATATTAGAAAAATCGTCGTGGTCGTGGCAAAGGACGTATCTCTAACTTTCTTTTTTCTTGACAGGATAATAGGAAGATAGAAAATTTGTTTCTCTTATTAAAACGCTTTTCAACAATAACTTTCATCGAAAAAATTAAATGCAGCACGAGTCGTCGCTTGTCCTTTTTATATTTGAAAAATTCCCTTTTGTAACATCGCAAAATTCTTTTATTTTCCGATAAGAAAGGGGGAAAAAGAAAAAAATGAAAAATAAATAACGAACATCAGAGCGTACAACTCGACGAACGAAAACGGTTCTCTTTCATTTTCACGGATTGAAAAAGAGTGGAGCTTTGGAAATAATTACCGAGCTTCGATGTCATCTAGAACTTTTAACGAATACTTTGATGCCAGAAAGTTTGATTTAATAACTCAAATAGCATTTTTCTTAATTGTTTTAATCTATTAGAAACCATATCTACGACGTACGTTTTATCGGACCGATACTTTTTATACGACTGACAATCCAGAAAGACAAGTTTAAAACAAGAATCTCGTGATATCTCCGAATATCCGAATGTCACAGTTGTACGATGTGCAAGGTTTTTCAATAGGAATTTCATCGTGATCGATGCGACGATTTCAGCGGGATTTAAAACGTATTTCGACGCGCTCCCACATATCGTATCGCTTTTTCTTCGTGCCGTGTCCTAAGGGAAAACTCGCGCATCGAATAAAGTCCGATTTTCCGGGACAATTCTAATCGTAAATTTTCTTTCTTCGTGCGATATCTTTTCGGCGATGTTAAGAATTTTGATTGACGTTCCTAATCGAAATTCAACGAGAAAAACCAAAAGAGAGGGATAAATTTTTAAGAGATACGTTTCTTCGGATGAAAACAAAAAAAAAAAAAAAAGAAAAGAAAAAAAAACAAAGGAAGAGGAAAAGGAAACTTTTCGATCTCTCGATGGTCAAAAACTGAGCTTTACGCAAAAGAAGGCCATTTTCTAAGTGATCGTTCGAGCACAAAGGCAAGCAACTGCTTTCGTCTCTCGAGCGTGCTATACGTAGACGGAAATCCAGACAACAACTGCGAGAACGGAACGTTCGATCATCGGCTTTAGGACGGAACCAATCGTATCGACGCTGGCCATTCACCTCCTACTTCTCCTCTATCTATGGTACGTCGATCCTCGGCCTCGTGGTATCACCGTCGACGAACCGAAAATCGGGATGTCAATTCGAGTTGGTCCGTTTATCCATAGCCGTCGATCCACTCGCAACGAGTTAGAGAGACGAGCCGGTGTGTGTCTGCTGCTTGCTCGTCGGGACAAAATTACAATTACACCTCGTAAATTATTTAGGAACATTCTGGCCAACGACGAAGGTGGAACGCTGGCTAAGCCACCCTAGAGAGAGAGAGAGAGAGAGAGAGACAGAGAGAAGATGAGCAGCGAGAAGGGCGAGGGCTGTGCGAGCCAGTAGTTCTGAATCGAGGGTGCTGGTAGTCGGGTCAAATTGCAACAAATTAACCGCGTTAATCACCCACCGCGAGACCAAACTTTTCCCGCCTGTCGGCCAAACTTTACGACTCCCTTCTCTCTTTCGCTAATGCATAAATATTGTCCGATAAGGTAGGAATGCGCTCTCGAACCTTTTTACGCTTGGCTATTCTAAACTCTCCTCGTAATCGGTGGATGAAACTCGCGTCGCGTTAAAACTGTTAAGTCCGTTTCACGACGTTTCCCCTCGTCTTTTTAATCGATACCTTAACTTGCAAAAGCGCCGACGAAAAGCTCATTGACTTTATTTATTTCAAGAAGATCCACGAGTCCTCCTTCTATTTTTTAATACTATTATAAGCTTTTTTTTTTACTTCGTACGTCTCTTTAAAAGAATATACCTATATCAAGCAGTGAGAGAAAGATGGAACGAGATATAAGTGTGGGTGATATAATATTAGCACAAAACAGTCTTGTTTACATTACGAAATTATTGCCAAGCTGGCGCCCCGTTAATACGAGCCTGAATTACACGACTACACGGTGGCCGATTAAATTAACGATTCAGGGTGTCCTCTATTACTGGCCAAGTCCGGTGCTCTCGCCTTGTAATAATTAAAAATCGCTCGGCGTTGCGCTAATAGGTGAGCCCCATCGTACTAGTATTTTTTGGTTGGTATTTCGCGGCGCTAGTTCGCGCGGAAAATTAGCTACCGGCTGGCAATGCCGCGGGTACCACGATTCGACCGATCGAAAATGGTTATCTGAGAGAAGAGCTGATAGTAGTTTAGAAAAGGGGATGATGAGAACGGAATGACTCGAATCAAGGAACGATATATTCGAGAAATGGCAAATGCAGAAGAACGAACTTCGAAATTCGTTCTTTTTCGTTTTTTCTTCGTCATTTGACCGTAAAACTGAAATCAAAGAAGATGTAACTCTATCAGCAGTAAACTTCTGTCATCGCGCACCTTCTTTTCCAGCTTATTTCGCCGTTGCAACTTGTTAGAATTATTTTACTTGAGGCTTCGATTTCGTGTTATTACGTAAAGCTAGAATATAAATTTCAGTTATTCAGTAATATTTAGATCGTATGTAAAAACGATATAGAAAAAAAAAAAAAGAAAAAAAATGATTTCAATCGATATTTTCCTTAAAGGTAAATTTTGTCTATATTATATCAAATATTCGTTATTTCAACGAATCCCTGATCTCGGTGGATTTTCCATCAGTTTTAACGTGATATTATATCTATTAAAATATTTGCGTTGGTTGATATTGCGTTTACTTGTGTTTGCCAAGAGTAGTGGGGGGAGGGGGTAAAAAAAATGTTGCACAAAGGAAAAATGAGAAAAATAATAAGAGAGGAAAAGGGAAAGGATCGCATCATAGGACTGACGGACGAATGTACGAACAAACATGCGCGCTCCATATTGAGAGAAGTAATTAAAACACTCGAAGAATAATGTTTTGTCAGACTCCAACGTATTATACTTGGGGAATGGTATCGCAAAAAGTCTGTGCTCGTTCTCTCGCCTAAAATTTTTTTTTAGAGGTTGAGTGAAAATAATGAAAAGGGGCTTTTTAAAAAGGAAACTTGAGAAAGAAAGATAACAAAGAAAACGCGAAAGGGATAGAAAGAGAGATAGAGAGAGAGAGAGAGAGAGAGAGAGAGAGAGAGAGAGAGAGAGAGAGAGAGAGAGAAAGAGAGAGAGGTAAGGGTCCGTGCGAATCCGCGTGCAATCAACTAAGCAAACTTACCAAACAACCCTTTCGTGACCTTCTCCCTTCCTTTGATACATAAACAAGTAGGTACTCGTGTTTCGGCAATGATTACACGGGAGTACTAATCCACTATTATATTTTTCAAGCTTCGAGAAAGCAAGTTTTCCATTTCCCTCGGTCACATTCGATTTTTCAACCCGTCCATTCGTGAATGGGAAAAGAACGACTTTATCTTGTTTATTCGAAATTCGATGAAACTACCATCGGTGAAAACGAAAGATAGAAGATATAGAGGTAATTAAAATAGAGATATAAGCTGGCAATCGAAATGAAACAACGAGTCGATAGGTTCGTCCAGTGAGGATCGGTGGTGGTGGCTATCCACGAAGTACCGTAAATTTTGTCGCGGTCTATATTCAAGCACGTAGAGGTGCTGGCTAACATCGAACGCTCGACATAATAACGCTTCGATGCTGATCGTAAATTTACCCTCGGCATCGGGCCTCACTACGGATTTAACCGCTATTGGTATTCCCTCTTTATACTCTGCACCGATTTATCCTTCTATCTTCTTCGATCTACAAAACGTGCTTTTTCTCACCATCCTACGAAAGCTGCGAAATTATTTTTTACTTTTTTCTTTTCCTTCCAACTCTTCCTATGCTCGAATCGATTCCTTTTTCATCTCTTCCTTTCCTTTGCCCTTTGATGTCATCGCTTGAAGGACACGAGATTACTTCAATCTTCCTTTCTCTGTCTTTCTTTATTCCAGTAAGAATTTACACTAGAAAATGTAGGTTAAGCGGAGTAGTAATTATGCTCTTGGAGTGTCCCCGCGCTTAAAACGCATCTTCAACATTTTACGTCTTCTTTCCGGTAGACAGCTTTGATTCGGGCCGACTATTCGGACAGAATATACGTCTTGGAATATAAATGGAACGATTGGATCAAAGAGAAAGAGGGAGCGAGAGAGAGAGAGAGAGAGAGAGAGAATAAAGGTCATAAATGCGAAGATAATACTCATGGAATCTTACTTTACAGCTGGATTATCGCGCGTTTCCTAACGATATCGTTGGAATATCGAATTGGTCGAAGATTGTGGCGAAGGTCAACCTATGAAGCTCCTCAAATTCGATCTCGTGGCTTTTCGATACCGTGAACATCCAAGAGAGTCTCTCTCTCTTTCCCTGTATTTATCTGAAGACTTGCTAGACCAATGGATACTAAAGACACCTTCGAGAGATTCCGTAGCAATAGAGAGAGAAAGAGAGAGAGAGAGAGAGAGAGAGAATCTTCTTGATTGTAGAAGAGAAAGAGGATAGGAAGCCAGTGAGGGTCTCAGTTAGGATAATGCGCTCGCAGTCGAGTCATTTCATAGAAATCGCAATGGCTTCCCGAGCTTCTAGACTTCATGCGTGTACCTCTTCTACGTATATGTTCTGATCCAGAGAAATTCCCAAAATTGCGAACATTACCACGGACAAAGTCTAGGTATTCGGAATCCTGATTCCCGTAGGAGTATACGCCGGAGACTTCGATGATAACTGTTTGAAGATTCTACTTAAAGCGAGAAACGTTCTAACGTGTTTGAAAGTAGATAAGCTCGATCACGCGTAGAAAATCGTCGAATATCGTCAACCTTTTTGCGACGTCGATTTTGAAACGTATACATAATTATAGGAATCCAATGCTTGAGCATTAACAATAAGTCCTCTTCTCCGAGTAGATACCTAACGGTTACGACCTACTTTTTCATAAATTTCAAATTTCCACCCTCCTATTATTTCTCGCGTATTCTTTATCTTCTAAAGCAGTTACAGAGGATAATACCACCCCCTGGGAATGATTTAAAATTTCAAGGATTGAACGCATTGTCTCGTGATATGCGACGACCTCTTAACCTTTTCTAAAGATATCACACGCCTGAAATAAAATCATGACATTCTCGATTCCAACGAACACGATTGTTCAGGGTCATCCGACGTCAGCGAGTGTATATATATATATATATACATATTTCCAAGTAATTCATATTATGCACGAACGGAAAAATGAAATCAAACGTTTCTGAAAAGAAAATAATAAAGTTGCAACGAACGTAGAAATATTTCGAATAGAAGAGCAACGAAGGTTGGTTGCTGGAAGGAACGTGCTCGAAACCCCATGAATTACTAAGACGTAGAACGTATAAATATAAAATAACGCGAGATATAAGGTGGAGCTCGAGCGACGTTAGGCTACGGCATAAGTCTGACGTAATGATACATCACCGTAATGAAGGAGCGCCTCCATGCGACGAACTCCACTGGCTCTTCCTGCTATCTTTCTCTTCGCGCGATAACAAATGCAATCGTTCTCTTTCTTTCTCTCTCTTACCCCTTTTCCTTTACGATTCTCTTTCACTATTCTTTTTTTGAAGTACAAACCGGAGAAATTTCAAGATCGATCTGATTCCCCGACGTTTTTGAAGGAATACGGGAAAAAATCATTGGTATTCATTTTATTCCACTTTCGTTACCAAATTATATTCATCCGTTATCAAATTCTTATCCTACGATTAGATTTTCGAGCAACTTTAGTTAGAACAAAAGATAGTGTTGTTGAGAAAAGAAAAGAAACAATCTACGATATTCAAGCTGGACGGAATATTTTTCTGGTCAATTGCTCGCTTTTCTTGAAGTCGGACTAATTACGTCCTCTTTCTCTCTCTCTCTCTCTCTCTCTCTCTCTCTCTCTCTCTCTTTCTCTCTGTACTTGGAAAATCCATCGAAAGAAGCTGATAAGTCCGGTCGAGCGATTTTTCGAAATAGAATTCTTGAGAGTAGAACTCGTCGTAAGGAGCTTAAAAAAGAACTCTCAATGGTTTCTTCGGCGAAAAGAAACGCCGCCGAATATACCGGAGAAAGTAAAAGCATCTTAAGACTCGCAATCTCAATGCTAAGATTTTCTGGAATGCGGGATTAAGAGAGAAAAACTTTGTAGACGAGTCGTAGTTGCTTTGACATTCAGGTTCGATCAATTATCCATAAGAAGATATCTTGTCATATCGATCATCGAATTCTTAAAGATACCGTCGTGAGTCATTAAAAGTTCAAACATCTTCGTACGTAAATACATATATTTAAACCGTCGCAAGAAAACTAATGGGATGAGACAAGACGAATTTGAAAGAATGGAAACCGCGCGGGAGGGATCTACGAGAGAATCGAGAAGAAAGACCTCTTGTTGGTAGGGGGTTTTGTGAAAGGGAGAGAAAGAGCTCATGCATATGCCACAATCTCATTTGACTGCATAATCGCATTCCAGTCTCGCGGGATCACCCGTGTCAACGAGTTACATATTTTTTTATTCCACATCTTCTTTTTTTCCTCGTACGCTTTTATTCTCCCACATCCGTTGTCCTCATCCTCTTCTTCCCCATCCCCCTACTCTTCCTTTTACGTGTCGTCGTCGTCGTCGTCGTCGTCGTCGTCGTCGTCGCCGTCGCCGTCGCCGTCGCCGTCGCCTTTCCATTTCTACCATCTCCTCTCGCTGCTAATTCGCGACGATTGTTTGATCCCGGTACGGCCCGACCAGCTCTCCTAGCTCGCTATTCAAAGACCCTAAGATAGGAAATGGCTCTTTCGCCATAATCCTTTGCCCATGACTTCGAACCACGTGGGATTTACAAAAGCTTTTTGACCAGACATTGGCGAATATTATACCAACTCTATAGCAAATAACATTCAACTATTTTTAGACAGTTTTATCATACATGTTAATTTAAATAATTATACGAAATTATTGTATATTAATTCTATTGCGTTTACAATTAACTTTAAGAAAAAATTATACTCTTATTTATCAAGGATTTTCTATACCAACGGCTCGTATTAGTCCGAGCACTTTCCAACACGAGTGATGCTGTGTTCTCCGTAAACACAGAAGTAAAACAAGAAGCGAACGCGTCTTATCTCGTTACCGAAACAAAACAAAAAAAAGAACAAATTACAATCTAATTGTAATTACTGTTGCAACGATCTACTAATAGTGCATATTTTATGATCATTCAGGGCTATCGAATGACAGAGATTAAATAATAAACGACATAAAGGTCGGAGCTTCGAATAAAACACCATTGAAACCAAACTAATCATTCGATTGATCTTTCAAGAGATAGACTGACCTACCTTAAGCGGTCATCACCTCGTGTCCTTTGTAAGATACAGAAATAAAAGAAAGAATAAAAAGAAAAAGAAAGAGAGAAAAAGAAAAGTGGGTCATCTGGGTGAAGTATCCAAGGACAGTGCAAGTAAAGAGGTTTGAATAATATATGCGTTCGTCAGACGTTTCTACTTACGAAGTATCGAATAATTCGTATCCGGAAGCAGGTTAAAGATTGACGTCACTTCCGGCCGAAATTATAATTCTTTTTAATCTCCAAAAAAAAAAAAAAAAAAAAAAAAAAAAAAAATACCTTTTGCCTAATATTTTGCGAAATAAAACATTGGTACATAATGGATCAAGAGAATTATTTTTTACGAATCTAACGGAAAAATCTTTAGAATTGATTGATATTAATATATCAATCAATTCTATCGCAATATAATCACATTTACAACATGTACGTGTTCTATTTTATAAAAAAGTTCTGAACAAAAAATTTGTTACATACTTTATATGTTTCATCTAGCTTATTAATTTATCTATATTTATTAAAAAAAATTCAAAACTCCTTGTCTTAGTATATAACGAGTTTAATTTTAAATAACATGCAATTGTATTATTTTTACTCACTGCATAAATTCTTTCAAAAAAACAGGTAAAACAAAAAGTCGAAGCGTATCCGTTAATATATGCGTTCACGTATAGAAGTCGATCGCTAACGTAAATTCACAGAATCAGAGTCCATACCAACGAGGTAACCGAAAAAACCTTCCTCCAATTCGAAGTTCCGTTCTTCCGACGTAAATCTCCCATAAACATGAACGTCGTTGGAGCATATAAATTCTCAAAAGAGGCGTTAGTACAGTGACCTACATAATTTCTCGAAAAACAGCTGGGTAACACTGTCATATGTCTTTAATCTATGTGTTTCATGTACGAATACCGATTACCGATAAAAATTCTGCGATTTGAAATTCTCGAAGGCAACATATCCAGAGGATACAACTCTTTAAAGTCTTACTAATCTCTCTAACAAGGGAGAAACGTTTCCCTTGAATACACACGTATTGTATAAATATGAAATACATTTTTCTGTATTTCATACTCGTTATCTGTTTAATCGATATACTGACCTAATTTCTGTTGAGTTACCAAACCAAGTTGAATTATATTTTTTATATACCTCGCTTATATAAACTCTCTAGATCGATCTAAGAAATATTCAAGTATTCAGAAGGAACCGTTCGATATCGATTACATCGTTTGTGCCATGCTACTGACATGGTCCTTTCAAACACGAAAGTTAAAAACGCGAAGGTACAAACTTATTTACAGATCACTCCACTTTACGAGTAAAATTCATCGAAGACAAGCGATCGACTCGAAATAACTTGAACCGATATATTATGTAAATATTTATAATTTATCTTCACTGTTCGCGTAACTCTTCGAACACCATAAACGACCTTTCAATGTATCTTCTCAAAAGATCGATCGAATGATCCTTACGCGACGATTTCCTTACGTGATATGACATCCGAAATCATACGTCGATCGTAGTGATCCTGCACATGCGCAATCCCGAGGGCCAAGTTTAGTACCAGGAGGACCTCGATCATGCCCTCCCACCGAACTCGTCCATTCTTAGGATACGAAAATCGACCAAAGAAGTAGGTCAAATATATGTTTTTAAATAGCCTACTTCTTACGTGTTTTTAAAGACGATGTCCCAGGATCGTGTCGCTTATCATCGATTTTCTTCATTCAAACTCATTATATCTTTAATAAGTATAGATAAATGATCTATGAGAAAAAAGGCTATGTAAATACGCTATCTCTAAATCAGATAATTTGGTAAGGAGAAAAGCCGTGATGAGTCACTATATATAAACAGTTTACACCGAAGGATTGCTAGATCAGATTCCATTTGTTCCGCCTGTCAACCTATGACATATGTCCCAACCGTGCCGACATACGTAGGCCCTACACTTTCTCCACCGTGATGGCTCTTTGCGTATAACTTGTAGGATAGGTACCATTACGTAATTGCTTTATAAAAGAGATATTAACGATACAAACCATAATGAAGTTTTTAATTAATTATGAGTACGTTATTACTCAAGTTATTTCGATTAAACATGATTTTCGTTAATTGTGACCTTAATTTCCTCTTTCCAACGAATTTCCAAACATCTAAAATGTTTCATGTAATACAAACAGTCAAGAGAGCGAGTTAACTCCTAACATCGAGTATTGTAGTGAAATATCGAAGACTCTCAATCGACTCTGCTGTTCTAAACATTCTTCGTAACGTAAACAAGGGTTGTTCCCAGAGGTTTCGAGAGACGGGAGGAAGACACCAAAATGGAAAAGGTGGAGGCAGACGGACGGACGGACGGACGGACGGACGGACGGACAGACAGACAGACAGACAGACAGACAGACAGACAGAGAGAGAGAGAGAGAGAGAGAGAGAGAGAGAGAAAAGGTAGAGAAGAAATTTATTGGACGTAAGTCTTAAAACGACTTCGACAAACACCGTTAATTCTTAAAAAACTTTGTTGCGGCATTCGAGCGATAGCAAGAACGATCTCATCGGTCACGCTACAAGCTTTTCCTCCCGTTTCCTTTCAAGCTAATTCAACTCCTATAGCCGAAGTGAAAATAGAAAAATCTACGAACCAAAATTCGTCTTTGAAAACTAAGTCCCGGAATCTAAGTTACCCGTTGGATCTCTCGTCTATTCGTAAAAGAATAGCCTCTCATTTTTCGATCCGAGTTAAGCTTCCAAATCGATTGGTTTCTCGGTACTCTCCAATGGAGTTTAGCTGCCACCAAGAAGATAGAAGCACTTGGTCGCGCTCATTGAGCAGGATTGTCGTGGCGAGGGCATCAAAGCGAAGAGGAGCACTCCACTTATCTCACAATCACTTAGAAAGCGATCCTCTCCTCAGACTCCACCTCCGGAGCACGACTAGTCCTCGAGCTGGTAAAATTGCATATCTTCGCGAAGCAGCAGCATTTGCAAGCAAATCCCTTGGTGGTGCCGTTGATAACGGGCGCGCTACGTGTACGTACGGTTTTACCATTCTTCCTTTCTTTCTTACGTTTGCCTTCGTCTTCGTCATTCTTCGTCTTCATCTTCTTCCTCTTTATCCTTTTTCGTGCTGTTACATGCGGCGTATCAAAACGTGAGTGCGCCACAGCCACGTAGCTAATTATCCCCAAGAGCGTACGAAGGTCCTGAAGGTGATCTATTCGCTGCAAGGAATTTCTTCGAGTGAAAGCGAAGCGATGAGGTAGATGAGAAAGAGAAAGACCGAGAGAGAGAGAGAGAGAGAGAGAATGAGATAGGGGAACGGGAAGAAGAAAATGTAAAAGGACGAATAGAAAGAGGGTCAGCGAGGAAGGAGGAATGCAAATGAGAGAAGGAAAAGTAGTGAAGAGCCAAGGAGGGAACTTCTCTCTTCTTCCCTCTCTCTCTCTCTCTCTCTCTCTCTCTCTCTCGCACACACACCCACCGTTTCCTCTTCCTCCCTCACTCTCTCGAAGAGTAGAGCACTGTAGAAGGCAAGCCAACCTTGTCGGGGGTCAGGGGAGGAATGAGAGATGTAAGGTAATTAAAGCGAACGTGCACCATCTTGTAGGAGATTTAAAAGCTCGTAACTTTTTATGATTTACATTCCTTTCATTTAGTCGCACGTTCCTACGGATAGACTACCTTTCTCTTCCTACTTTTACTCTAGCCTTCTTCGTTTCCTTTCCTCTCTTCCAGACACCTCCGCCTCTTCCTACGCTTTTTCTTCCACTTTCCTCGAGCACCGGCATCTCGCTAGCCCTGTCTACCCGCCGCCTTCGTTCTACGTTGCAATCTCAAGATTACGCGAGACAACTTGGCCAAACGCTTCGGAACACGAGTTTCCAACTCTTTCGCTTGGCTATACGCTTACCAGACTCCATCGTGCTCGTCTCGTACGACACGTAGATTAATCGTAGCCTTAACTCTATATATATATATATATATATATATATATATATATATATATATATATATATATAGTGTATATATATATATACACGCACACACACACACACACAAATTTCTCCTTCCGTAAATTTTAATACTCTTCCTATTAAAGCTCGAACATAGTTGTAATTGCGATGGACCGATACCGTAAGCAGTATTTTTGTGCAATATCGATTTAGAAAGGTCAGCTTGTAAGTTCGCATCGAAGCTCTTTCCGATCACGAACCATTCGGAAAACTTCTCTCCTTTCTTAGATCGGTAGAACATTTTTAATGCCAAAGTTTCAATTGTATTGTATTCTCTACGTATCTTTCCTTTACAGAAGGTGGTCTGAGTTTACGAAGACGACGATACCATTCGTGATAAGGACGAAATTAATCGCGAATAGAAGTCAAGAACTCGAAGGGAAACCTAACTATCTTATACATTACATACTTACGTATGTATTCACGTAGATACATTGAGAAGACGAAATTAGGCAGGAGTAAATTCGACTTGCTGCTCTCACTGCTCTTTCTCGGGACGAAAACGAGAGAAAGATGGTGGAAACATATATCCACGTATATCACTTCAGTCTCGCGGAGCGTTTATTCGAAGACAATGAAAGCATTAGGGATGCTCTCTGAATACGGTTTCTACAGTTATTGATTAAGTCGAATATACTCTATCGATAATGAGATACGCATTCGTGGAAACTGCGTGAGGAAAGATTTGTTTCTGTATCGACGATCAGTCGTTTTCAAATCAATCTATAGTTTTCGCCTTTATTGTCAGACAAAACGATTGCTTTTACCCTTTTCAATTTACGTTCGAATAGACGTAAACGAGAACGTCGTTTACGATAGCGCAAAAGCAACGAAATATCGTGTGGCAACGATAAATGCGTTAAATATCAGCGAAATCGTCGGGTATAACGACGCGCGCACCCACTAAATGAGATTACAAATTCAAATACTATTATACAAGAGGTTAACAAATATATCTTGGCGAACGTGTAATCAAATGTCTGGGAATAATTGCCGGTGACAATTTAACCGTTAATGTGCAAGCCATGGTACAGAGTTGGAAAGAGAAAAGGGCCAGATAGGGTGAGATAGGAGAGAGACTCGCTATTCAGTCTCTTGGCGATTCAACGGTACTCAACGTGGAGAGAACGAAAACGAAGAGGCAACCCGACGACACAGAGTGTTCCTCTACTTTCGAAATTAGTCCTACGATCTAACCGCAATGAGCTGCTCCTTTTCAATTCGAGTCGCACGACGAGAGATCCTTAGTTTTCGTTTATGTACGCCGGATCAAAGTTGACGCACGGAACGCACGTTAACGGGTAGACGTGCTCTTTATTTTCCGTTCCTGTTTTCGGCCGAAGCACCGCAAACTCTGCGGTTTGTTTAACGCGCTTACTCCTGATATTTCTTTTTTAGTGTCATGAGCCGAGTACTCGGTGTAAGCTTTAAGCGGCTGCCAGTGATGTAGTATATAGGTATATAGGTATGTGGTATACACTCCTAAACTCCACATTTCTAGAATTACACGAAAAAACCAAAAATGAGAATAAGTAGATACGTCCGGGAGTTTTCTGCTGGCCATTTTAATTCCTTGATCGATATTCTCTCAGCAAGAACGATGCTTTTTGAAAAATACCGCGCGTACAGAATTCGAATAACAACGTCGACGGTAGAGGACATTGAAAAACAAAGTACCCGAATAAGGAATAGAGAGATGAGAGAGAGAGAGAGAGAGAGAGAGAGAGAGAGAGAGAGACGAGAGGAGGAGATTGATTTGTCGCAAAGTTACCGACGAACTACGTTTGACCATTCGTCATTAAAATATGCATCGGTATGCGTTCTCGCATGGACGAATCGGCAATTGCGAACGGCTTTTCCAATTTCCCGTCTATCGCTTCGTCGATGATTTATCCTTGACACCGCGTCGTATCGTAAATTCGAAAGTATCGTTCAAAAATCGTAAAGAAGTCCATGTTCCAATCTCCGTCGAATAGCATCGAGTGTCGTACGACCGAGAATTAAAAATCTCGCGCAGACAAGAAATATCTGCTTTTTCTACCTTCTATCGGCAGCATGCGAACGAGCTTGCCGCTACAAAATTTCTTCTCAATATGAATTTCTCGTCTACGTTTTGTTACCTTTACCTCCATGAAATTCCATAATATTCGTGCTTTACGCACGATGTCTAATATTTTAACGAATTTCCCTTCGCGAATTTCAGTTTATCTCAGAAAATCGATGACAATGACTGAAGGTTAATATTTTATCAACGAGCTGTTGCAAAATTGTGAAACTACATAATCGCTTTTTCGACGTTGTCGTTATATATCAATGGACAAAGAGTCGCTTAGAAAATTATTACCGCGTACCTACTTATAAATGACGTTATTCATCGTCAGAGAGGAAACCCTCTTTCTCTCGTACCGTTTCTCCCGGTCCGCACAACGTGCACTCGATCTTTCGTTGAACGAACACAAGATTGAATTAAATATAAAATCATATTTCAGAAATATCAGCTAATAGCAATTTAATAAAACCAATTTTGGTAAATGTATAAAAGCAAAAATTTCTCCCTTTTTGCTCCTTCTGTTTTCGGCTTTCAATCACAGAAAACATTAATGGTTACTTCGTTTCGGCGTTATCAAACTACAACCATTCCCGAGTCTGTCGCAAACCTCAATGATCGATGATCCATCGGCGTAATAACTATTTTATCGATGAGTAAGATCAATGGAAAAAGACCGAGCCATGAGGGACGCGCGTTCGTAGACGTGCACATCGATACACGACACATAATGTACGATTTATGGAAGTCGAATATATAGTTGATAAGGCCACGAACACGGGAGGATAATCTTCGTCCCGTTCCTTGTTATCCAAGCTTATCGAGGCTACCTCTAGGTCTGGTTAATTTGATTGGATTTGATCCGATGACGTACGAATTTTGGTCAAGACGCTAAGCGTCTGAAAGCATTCGCTTAGAAATACAACATTTTCGTATCTATCGACGTAAAGAAAAAAGAAAAAAAAGAAAAATAGAAAGAAAGAAAACAAAAAACGAGAAAGTAACTCATAATGCTGTATAATTGGTTTGATTTGGATACTACTGTTATGAATACAGAATATTATCGTACTCGTATGTTTAATCTTATCCATTAGCGAGATCGTCGGTGTAGAATCTCGTTTAACGTGCATTAATTATGCATATTACGTATTGTATCTGTAATAAACACTTTGAAAACGAATACGTCGATAACCCAGAGCGCATCTTTTAGCTCGTATCTTAAACAATAGTAATGTTAATCTGTATAATACTTTGTACGATCGGCCATCGAAAACAAAACGAAACATCGAGGTTTCTTAAGTTGCACTTTCGGTAGTAAGGAAACAAGGTTTATCGAATCCAATAGAAGAGTTTCTATCTGCTGACCGCAGTTACTTGAAGAAGGAATGGAAGAGCAGCTTCGAGAAGCGATATAAACGATCGCGAGAGCGACGGAAAGAGAGTGGATGCTTAGCAAGAGGAAAGAGGGAGAGAGGAGGAGGGGGGGGGCTAGAAAGCTCGCAAACTATATCACAGCGGCTTAAAGCAACCCTTATATACCGTCGGTGTAATCTCAACTCTGCCTCCTTTCCGACGATCTGTCAGCCGAGTTAACCGAGCGGCGAATTAATTAAACTTCTATTTACGATATCGACGAATCAGCGATATCTTCTTGCTCTCTCTCTCTCTCTCTCTCTCTCTCTCTCTCTCTCTCTCCTCTCGGTGCCTAGCTCGGAGGCTGTTATCGATATATCGCGGAAAATGTAATCATTTTCTTAGACAGACGATATCCTCGAGTACGTTTCATTCCGATTGCTTCTTTACCTTCGAGAAGAAATAATCGTTGGAGAACGCATAAATGCAAGAAAATGCCTTCGTTTCTCGCTAGTCCTTGACGAGAATTTTGTCATTATTACAGGTATTGAAATTGTTCGTTCTCGTATATTGAAAAGTCGAGCCACGACATGTTTATTCCCTTCTTGAGAATTTGACTCGTGTTATAGCTGGAGATCGACAATATCGTAATAAAAAAGTGTTTCCATTCATACGACATTAAATTAAATTTTTTCGATCGGAGACGCCGTTCGAAGGAATGAATTCTAAACAAAGAAAAAAAAAGTCACGCCGACAAATTATCGACGTTATTACAGAAAGCAAGTTTCGGAGAAATTAATAATTGATTTTAAGATCGATCGCTTTGTTTCTTTTTTAATCGTACTTTAATACAAAGCCTTTGGATTTATTTAAAAATTCAAATCCATCGGCGAATGATCGAGACGTCGTCTTAAATAAAATTCTCTCGCGTGAGCAATGTAATTCGTTTTTCCATGAAATAAGGAGAAACTGTACAAGAGCCAAGGCATTCGCACTCCTCGAACAAAACTCGACTCGGCAAGATCGACATTAAATGAATTTTCTTTGTCGCTGCATCATCCTTTATGGCCTACTCGTTCGACCGAATTAAAGTTTTCGTTTCTCTTGTTTGAGCACAACGCCTCTATTCGTATTTAGGACGGAGACAATATCAAGTAATCCTTTGGATAATTTAATCGAACGGAAGGGTAAGAAGAAAGCCAAAAAGTACTCTGCGATTGTAACCTTATAGTAACGCCGACTAATGAAAGAATCAAAAAAAAAAAAAAAAAAAACATAGGGTTCGAGTGAAAAAGTTAAAATATATCTTCTTATCGTTGATACGAGCTAAGCTACGTGCACGATGAAAGTTGCAAATAAGGACGTTGGTAACCTCAAGTTGCTACCGCGAAGTTACGTATCATCTCGCATTGGCTAGCGTGGCTTTTGTGTGCTTTAATACGACGCGTCTGCCGTCGTAACGAGTAAACCCACCGAGGAAACAACGCGCACGGTACAACGTTAATCGTGCCTAGTCCGACGATATGACTTTGGCGAAAAGCTCTCGCAGAGTATTCAGCGTCTTCTCTTGTTTCAAGAGAGAAAAGACGATAGAATGCTGCTGCCGAAGGAATGAAGCGATCTCGACGATCTCAACTGTAGTTGTTTGAAAGAACAGAAGGAAAATCACGTAACCAACCGACCAATGAATGTTTAAAGGAAAGCACGTTTGCATGACTATTTTTGAAAAAATGCGAAATCCGTCGAAAGAGAGATCAGAAGAAAAATCGAATGAAAAATCGCTTGTACACTGGTGCATTCGTCGTTCGTCATATTCCTATTCGTCGAATTCCTCTATTCGAAAGTCAAATAGACTTTACCAATTCCAACGATTACTTCTCTATAAAGCGGTACTCGAATTGCATTATAAGGCATTGTACGCGTGCCCGTACGCTTCCTCTGGAGGACTCGTAAAGGGAAGAAAGGAAGAAGTTAAACGTGGGGTTACGCTTAGCTTCGGAAAAGCCCTTTTCGTCGACGAATTAACGCAGGTACGTAGCTTTCGCAATTTCTCCGTCGGTCTACGCCAACATATGGCGATTCGATCTGGCACGTATGTATATACACGTGCGCACTAAATGCGCGCGCTGTTTTTGCGCACGCAAAACTGTCGTGTTTCGACGTGGCATCGTGGCCCGGTCGTTTCGCAATAATATACCGGGTGTCCGTAAAATCCGCGAACCGCAAGCACCGCACGATCCGACACACGTGACGCTGGCCAAGCGTGCGGGGTTATAGGTGGAGGACGTCGGGCTCGAGGGGTTGAGAGGGAAAAGAATGGGGGAGGACAGTGGTAGAGGGAGAAGACCGTTTCAGCCACGGCTCGGCCGTGCGGCGGGACAAACCACCGAACGCTCGTTCTGTCCGGCTAATTTACTTTTTGTATTTTCGGCTTAAATCGACCAAGCGTGGCCGATAGGTGCTCTCGCTATCTCTGCCATTTCCCAACCGTCTCCCGACGGGTGCGCAAACCGAAAGCTCCTCCATACGCGACCACCGAAAGCTTTCCTCTAACCGTGAATGCCAATCTCCTCGTCCACCGCGAAGCGATGCGTCTCTATTTTTGTTTTGCCTTCCGCTCGATCGCTCGTTTCTCCCATTCCCTCTCTCTCTCTCTCTCTCTTTCTCTCTCATTCTCCGATCCGTCAACCAACGGTTCCCTTCTCTCCCTTGCTTACTCCATTCGTCCTATCCGAAAACCAACGAGAGCTTCACCGCCACGGCGGACGACCGCGTTTCCGCTCAAATTTTCCCGATGGACGCAATCGCTCGCACCAGGAGCGAACGAATGAGAAAGAGAACGGAGAAGGAGGGAGAATGCCATGGCGTGATTCCCTTTGGTTCTAGATCCGATTGTCGAAACCCCGTTCGCTCGATCTCTCTCTCTCTCTCCCCCGCAGAAGCCTCCTCCTCCTCCCTCTTTCCATTTCACGGAAAATGGGAAACTCGTACCGCAAGCTGTTGCATCGACCTCCGGCTCGAACGCCGATCTCTCTCGCGGTTATCCGACAGAACGATGGCTATTGAAGTCCCTTCCCACTTCCCGTTTCTCTTCCTCCTCTTCCTCGTCCTCCTCTTCACCGCTTGTTTAAATACCGTCGCGAGGGTACTGGATGTATGTCATTTAATCGAAACATCCCGATGTAATCTGGTGGCGCAACTAAGCACTGCCTCGAAACTCCTCGACTTTCATCAACGCAGTTCTACGAGCGATCGATCCTTTCTATTTTGGCCAGCTAGTTCACGAGGAACGTACGTGTACTTCGACGAGGGCTCGTCCGAAATGATTAATTACTATAATTTGCATAAATATACGCGATGCGTGAAATCGCCACCGTTAATCTCTCACATCCGCAGCATGCGTTTTCTCTGTCGTGGAATTTCAACTACCTAGTTATATGCTACCTCTCATCAATGAGCAAACAGAAAAGTACAGTTTACAGGAATTTAGGAAACATGATATATTTCGTAAGAATATTCATGATATAAAATTAATATTTATAAAAACGCACAAAAGTATAATAAAATTTCATAATTCGATTATTATCAATTAAATTAACCGAATAAAATATTATATCGATCTTTACAATGTTTACAGCGCGAACAAATTAAAATAAGTCAATTCGTTTACTTTATAGATACATATACTTTATATATACATGTGTATATATATATATATATATATATATTATTAAATGTCGAGAAAAAAAGAAATTAAAATATATTACATAATTTACACTACCATTCTGTTTTGCTTCCTATCAGTTTTCTAAAATACTTACCACGGAAGTGGTTAAGATAGGCGAACTTCCAAAGAGTCACTGACACATAGCTTCTACAAAAACTTGACACATTTCTTCCTTGAAAATAGAACAAATATGAATATGGACGTGCGCTCGACAGACGTCGTCCCTTTTCAAATGCGTACAAAGGTCCGCGATTTTTATCTTCGAATTTATCAAGCGAGAAATGTGAGCTTTCACGTTGAAGGTTATAAATTTGAGAATGAGAAATAATCGACAAATTGTATTCAAAATGAAATATTCGTATTTTATGATTCTGCAAAAGCATCACACTTGTTGTTCATTAGGGAAAAGAAAAAATATACGAAATCGATTTATAATAAAGTCCTTTTTCATGTATTTATCCGGTTATTACTGGGGAAATAACGAGGTATAATAATATAATAATGAAATTTTATAGAGTGAATGACATAAAGTATGAGAATGAATATTGTATGAGTGACATTGAATGTATACATGCGGGTAACACGTTCACCTATTTTCGAAGAGGACTCTCTCTCTCTCTCTCTCTCTCTCTCTCCCCCCCCCCTCCCTCCCTCTCTACGTTATGCCAAAGCGATAAGAAATAATTTGTAAGCTATAGTAGAACGATTGTGCGATCGAATGAAAAGGTTAAAAAGTGTCAAGAAATATTACATAGATATTTCAATATCTATTTTGATTACGTCTTATATTATTTTCTACATTTATTAAAATTCTACATAATTACATAATGTATGTATTAAGGCAATTATTTAAGTAACGTACAAGAAAATGACAAGATTCCGATCGTTGAGCTTCTTTCTTCATGGTTCTATTTTAAAATAACTAAAATAACAACAACGGATAAATGTCGAAAAAGATGTAGGATAACCGACAGAAGAATCGCCCGAGTAAAAACACCTTTATCGATCTTTTAGAGTGCACTTACATATAGTTCAAATTTAGAACGGGTTCACCGATATCGCTTAACCGTTGCATTCTTAATTCGATACTCGGCATGTCGAGAGAAAAAAAAGAAAAACCGAGAGGAAAGAAGAGCGCACGGCCATGTGCCGTAATATCGCCAGCGATTGCAAAATATTTTATCCTAATATTTTTTCCTTACGCGAGATACATCATGTTAATGGGGTAGTTGCGGGCAATTTATGAGAAAAAAAAAGAACAGGGTGATTACGGAAGCGGGAAAACGTTCTCGACGATAAATACCGTAAGATAAACATACCAACCTCGTGAAACGTAAGAGAATGTTGCTAATCGTTATTCGATCGTTGAAAAGAACATTGCTCGGCCATTCGCTAATCCCCTAAGAAGATTTTCGAAAGAGAAATACAGCGATCTCGCGACCTCTTGACCCAAATTTGACCAAATTTGGATAGATGCGATTTAACATCTTGCGTGCTTCATCATCGTTCCATCTAACTAACGTTGCGCCGAATGATTTATTAACTTTTTAATAATAAATTGACTCGTTATTGCGACCGGCTATTCGACACACACGCGCACACCTTCGAAATGAAATGCATATAAATCCTATCGCGTTGCTCCGTTTGATAAGAGCAAATAACCTGCAAAATCTCTCGTATACACGATTTGTTCGTACGTTTCTATGTACGTATAAATATTTTTAAAAAAGAAAAGGAGAGAGAGAGAGAGAGAGAGAGAGAGACTAAAGAACCGAAAGTAAATGAATAAAAGTTTAAACGTTCTGTTGTACTAAAGCTCTTTGAATATCGATCTCGAACATTATTTTATTATATTCTGATAAAATATTATCGATTCTCGATGTAATTCTAGACAAGGGGCAAACTATACAATGAAACTTCAAGCGAGCCACATTTTACACGAAAACCCTCGCATCGCGGAATTTGTACCTAGCCAGGAGCATTACACGAGTTTTTAATATATCTACGTTTCTCAAATAACGCTTAAGCCCTTTTAGGACGTACCATTTGTTATCGCTTCGATTTCATTCATAATTATTTCATTCATAAATTTTTTAAATAAACCAAATAAATTTTTTTAAATAAAACTTATACAACTTTACAAGTTTACCGAACGATCATATATTTATAATAATAAAATAATACGGTCATTAGGATTGATGAGAAGATGGCGTTTGTCGTTTCGACCGGCTCTCTATTTAGCGGGAAACACGAATTTGAGAGGAGCGTCTGAAAAATTTGCCATGACCAGGCTAGTGCTCCTGACCAGCCATGAAGAGAGAGAGAGAGAGAGAGAGAGAGAGATAGAAAGGGAGAAAGAGAGGAGAGACCGTCGATTCGTTGGTTGTAAAATGCTAAACAAAGCGAAGCACGAAAGAGAGGTTTGCTCGTTCAAATAACGCGTCTGACCCGGCCCGCTAAATAACCAGGCGCGACGAACGAGCGCAGCACGGCGTTGTTTTCTACCGGAAACTCGTCGACTTTTTCTAAAGCAACCTCCATTTTTTTTCTCTATTCGTCCTCGACAACCATCTCTTTCTCTCTCGCGTATTCAAATTTTCCGATCGCTGCTGTTTCGTATTATCGAAAATATTCCCCTTTATTTTCTTTTTCTCATTCGGACCGAACGGAAATATGTTATTCTCTCGGATTATAAAAAAGAAAAACAGGAAAGCGAGAAATATGAAAAATCAAAACGTGGATTACGTTTCTCGTATGCGTGAAAGCGAACGTCTTAACGCGCACGAGTAGAGTAGAAAAAAGCTTTAAACTTTTATCCCGCGAACGTGTCCCTGTACGCTTGAAACTGACGCAAAGATCGTAGTTTATCAACGCGTGGGATGGGTTAATGTATCGCGAGAAGATAGTACCGTGAAGAAAGTCCAACGCGATCGTACGTTCTCGAGCTGTCGTCCTCCCTCTCTCTCCCTTCCTCCCACGTCTCTCTCTCTCTCTCTCTCTCTCTCTCTCTCTCTCTCTCTCTCGGCCTCTCTCGCTTTCTCGACGTCGACGTTTCCGTACTCGTATAGGTGTCTCTGGAAAGTACATTCGAGAAGAGAACCAATGAAAGCGTAAAAAGAAGAGAGGGAAAAGAGGAAAAAAGAAGAAGAAAAAGAGGAAGAAGGATGCGAGTGCTTTGACAGAGGTCGGAAGAAAAAGCAAAGGTTAAGGTAGACTCGTGTCACCTGAGGAGCTTCGGACGTGATCGGACTTCTCACCCGTAAGGCCTTCCAAAGAGTCACCTTCTCCCTCTCCTACATCCCTTCTACATCCCTTTGACGTCCTTTGACGCCTTCCTCGACGAGCCCTATCCTATCTACGAGATACTCCGAAGAAACGTTCTCTCTACCTGTGGTTTTACGAGCGACCCCTGTCTTGCGCTTTCAAGCCACTCCTCCTCTAGCTCTCCATCTCCAACTTTTCTCTCTCTTTCCCCCACTCTGCCATGTCAACTTCGGAGAAGGTAGCAATTTCGTAGCTTTCGCCTTCTTAAATGATTCCGACACGTATCAAGCTTCCAAGTTTTTTTTTTTTTCCCCCTTCTCTTTCTCTCCATAGGAAAGATATTTAGGACGATAAGAAAACGATCCGATAAGTAATTTGTACGCGAGCCAATTTTATTGATAATAGATAGATATACGGGAGTTGAGAGAGAGAGAGAGAGAGAGAGTGAAAAGCTTGAAACTTGTTTCTCCTTTTTATTTTCCTCCTTTCAACCCGTCCCTTCTCCTCGATCACTTTTCTACGCGAAGCGTGTCCGCGGTGCTTTCCTTCTCGGGGTAATCTCCAAGAACTTTCAGAGATGGATCGTCCCTCGGGGTGGAATCCGACGGTCGACTTTACCCTCTCGGCATTTACGCAAACAAGCGGAGAAACTACGTTTCCGTCGTTGGTGTGACTTCCTTTCTACCTTCCCCTTTTCTCTTTCTTTCTCAACGTAGAAATTATTTCGAGGAGAATATGGCGACGATAATACGCCCGTGTATTCTCAGGAGATAGCAACTCCGCGGGTAGAAGTAGTTTTTCAGATTTCCTTCGGCCACTTCAAAATAATAACTCGGTGTATCGACGGCTTGGAAAAGTTCGCGGGCCGCTCTAGAAAAATTTCCTGTCTCGAGATTCCAATCGTCATTCGCGCGCTCATTTTCCCTTTGTTTTCGATACATAAGAAAATGCGTGATATCCTAAGGCTTTTAAAAGCTCTGCTATAAACGTCGTCGGATGTAAAAATCCTTAAACGTTTGTACAAACCTTTCGAAGGGAGACAACGAAATAGAAAAAGAATGGAACTAGAGAAATGAAAAGAAGAGAAAAGCGAGAAAATTCGCTCGGGTAAGAGGAGTTAAAAAAAAAAATTGTCGAATTATTCTCTCAGTCGTCGGATATATCACAATTTATTTAGGAAACCTCTCGTGCTCGTTGTCTCTCTGCCTGCTATTCGAAAGAGTGTTTTGCCTCTTTCTTTTACTCGGAAAAATTTTATAATACATTATATAATACGTTCTAGCTTTCTCTCTAGCGAGAGATCGAGTTCGCGACTACATTCGAATTCTAATCCGCGGGAATTCTTGTAACCAGGGGCCACCGAGGGACGATATTTCGAGCCTCTACCTTCGGATTATTTATAGACCTTGTTCCCGTATAATATATTTAGGACGTACCCCGGGTGGATACGTCACCGTGACCTCTCCGCGACCCAGAGATCTTTACCCTTATGCGTTTACGTTCCTCTCGAATCCATCCTTTTCGGCGATCTCACAGCCCGATATGTCTGCAAGTGTACACCCACCGTGTATACATCTATCTCCTCTTGAATTTCATTTTTCCTGATTTTACGAGATTCGGAGCCGAGCCGGTCCGCGTAACGTAATACTTTTCGCCTTCCTCGCTACCTCGCGAAAAGGTTTGTCGCGAAAAATCGAGAACGTATTTCCGTTCGAAATACCAAGCGTTGAAAGGTAATACGTTCCGATTTTTCTTTCTTCCTCCTTCCTTTTTTCTTTTTTTTTTCTTTTTTTTTTTATTTCCTTTTTTTCCTTTTTTTCTTTCCTTTTTTTTTTCTTTCTTTTTTTAGACACCGATATCTCTGCTTCATCCGTTTAACGAGAACGAGGTGATAAAAATAAACGAGCCCTTTCAGGCGTGGCGTAACGCGAAGCCGCGATTCGTGGCCTTAAACAAATGACGGCTACGTCAAGTTACGAGGAAGATCGCGGCACACCGAGGGGTTATTTCTCTTCGACCTCAGATTGCAGGTTTTTGTGGCAGTTGTTAATAGGCACTCGTACGACTGGCGATAAGGATCACTGTCATTTGTCTCCCTCGAGAAATTTTTTTAACGGGGTGTCGGCTCCTCCCAAAACTTTCCCTCGATTCTCGAACGAGCTTTCGTATCTTTTTGATCTCAAAAAGGTTAAAACAATTCGGGCTCGTTCGAATCGTGACGAGCTGATCATGATCATTCGACGACAATCCCCTTTCTATACCCTTTTTTAATACACATCCCGCACTATCGACCCTTTAATTATGTATCGATGCTCATTATAGCTTCGCTAATTCGCTCGTTCGTTTCACTACGAACATATTTATTTAACAGTATTTCGCGAAATACGCAGGTAATATTTCGCACGATATGGCACCGTATTTCCGTCCGCATATTTTTCAACGAAGGAAACTAGAGAAGCGTAGGTCGGCTGGGTGAATAAAGGGAGAAAAAGGAAAGGAGGAGGGCGTTGGAGAAGGAAAATTCACAAAATATTTCTACCTTTCCTGAATAGTTTACATCTCGCGTAGGTTTACCCATTTTAAAGCCGATCAGCACTGTATTCCGTTCTCTGAATTTGGGTATAGTGGAATTGTGATTTTTAAGATACGTGTTGATCTCTCCATATAGCCTTAACTTCGAATAAATATGTTCTCATGAACGGTACAACAAAAACGAAGAAAATGAAATGAGTTATTAATGGCAACGGAGAAATAAAAAGGTCGATCCTGCTAATTACCAATTATTTTTTTTCTGTTACGTATAGTTGGATCATTAGCGCATCGACAATATATCATGTGATGTTATTAACGTCTATTTCGTTCTACGAGTGCGTTCGTATCGAAATGAAAATATATTGCTATCAAAATATCTCTTATTCCAATCGTATAAAAACATATTGTTATATATCGCGTAAGCGCTGATATGTCGATTACCATCATCGTGATAAATGTTATAGCACGCGATCTGCTCTCTGCCCTAATTAAGCAAAATATGATTTCTATAGACAACACTCGTACGTATCTTGAGCGCTTACTCATTACGAACGTTGAAATAGCTACGTATATTTCTCTCTCTCTCTCTCTCTCTCTCTCTCTCTCTCTCTCTCTCTCTCCGTCCTTTAGATTTTATTAAAATATTGTAATTAAAAAAGGATAGGATTTGTTTTATCAACGTGTTTATTATTTGGAGTGTAAAATAAGTAATAGTACGAGTCGCAATACTTGATCGCTTTAATCTGATATCGAACCGTTTTCTACGACTCTGTATAATGATCGTTGCTTCTGGCAAGAAACAAGCACAAAGAACTTAAACAAAGGAAGCCGATAAGTAAAGTAACATTCCTTAGCGGCCGGCTATAAAGATTTTTTTAAACCGTTTTTCATTTGGTCGTAATTCGGAGAACTAGAGAATGAACGAACGGAAAGCGATAAGAACGACCATTTAAACAATTACTCGGATATTACCGTGTCGTCGGAAAGACAAAAGTGCGCACGTACGATCGATTAAAATGGCATTATCCAAAAACTTTCCTTAATATTTTACAAGAGTGATATATAAAAGGAATCAATTTTGTAAAAAAAAAATTGATTTAGAAACAAGTATAGTTTATATCGAATATTATTCTTTCCTATCTCTAAGCGCGATAAGAGACAATTTATAATAGGAGATTTCAAAGAGCTGAAAAAGTCGGTGACAGTGAAAGAAGAATGGCCGAATCTCTCGTTAGACAGCATCGCTTTAATATTACTTTCCGATCGGCACCTTCGACCGGACCTTCGACGAATCCGATACACCGGTGGCAAAGGCAACGGTAGTAAATCAGTCGACGGGAAAGCTGCCATTCCCGTTGGTGTTGCCAACCTCGCTCTAGTCAGAGAGGGTTGGATGGGTAGGACAACACGTAACTGCCATCGATATGCAAGTACTCGCTTTTCCAGCTTCCTTCGACATCTCTCGGAGCCACAAACAGTGTCGACCGTTTAGTAACCTGGACTATAGAAGTGCATAGGACCTCTCGAAGGTTACGAAACATACACCATCGATCGTGGTTCTTGCAAGTCAATCAAGATTGATGTAGATTCCTATAGAGTTCGATGTTGATCGCTTTCACCGGCAAAATGTTACGAAACAATCAAATCATGAATAGCCTCTCCCCCTTCATTCAAGGACAGAGAAGTTGATTATTTTTTAAGTTAATTCGAAGATTGCTTTTCTTTAATCGTACGCCATTTTAATCTACGCGCCTTTTTAATCATTTATGCATCCGTTCGACAACTCGAGAGAGGCAGAGAGAGAAAGAGAGTAATTAAAACCTGTTATTACAAAAAAAAAAAAAAAAAAAAAAAAAAAATAAGAAAAGAAAAAAATAAAGAATCACATTTGGCACAAGAACGATTTGTCGTCTCTCATGATTTTACGATTTCGCAACTTTTGAAAATGGCCTGAGATCACAGGAAAGCCGACGACAAAAAGAAGAATAGTAGAAATGAAAACTAAGACGAACACTATGCCATCTCCTGCGAGTACAATCATTATCTATGCGCCCCTAGAGATCTCGAAAACAACGATCGGTTGTGGTCGGACCTTAGGCGAGATAGTAAGAGCGAAAGGAAATCTCTGAGCCGCATCCTCGCGATCGCAAGGACACGCGGGACAAACGATGATAGATCGTACTTTCTTACCGAAGTCGTTTTTTATTTTTATCTCCCGGGGCGATCTCCGATATCTGTACGTCCGATAGATCGTTTATAAAAACAAAGTATCAGCTAAAATTTTTACCTTTGCCACTGTTAACAAGATGTCTGTTAAACCTCCGCTTTGTATTCCAGTGGATCGACTTACTCGAAATTTTATGAATCGTTTTCGATGCGTACCTAAAGTTACAACCAGTACTTTCCGATTTTCTAAATGTTTTAGTACTTACCAGTTTGTTCCCAGACCTCTACAACTCAATGCTATCTTATCAATTTTTAAGAAACACCATTCTCTTTAAGTGCACATCGATCAGAGGTAAGTTAAAAGAATGTACGTTGAACATATAATTATCTAGGATAATAAAGGCCCCTATACATACACATACATATATATATATATATATATGTGTGTGTGTGTGTGTGTGTGTGTGTGTGTGTGTATATACATGCATGAGAGAGTAGGGCGAAGCGAGATAAAAGAAGAAAAAAGAAACACGGAGACACGATGATGGACGCTCTTTGAAGAGGAGGACAGTTTCGGTCGCTGCAGGAATCAGAAATCGATTGTTCGGCAATAACAATTCGGTGCACTCAGCTGAACAGGAGGAAGAAGCTCGATATAAAGGGAGAGAAAAAGAGAAAGATGGAACGGGCTGAGAGAGAGAGAGAGAGAGAGAGAGAGAGAGAGAGAGAGTGGGGGTAACCGAGACTGGAGTACTACTTTCGCGTCGGCCCAATATCTGCAAGTGCATTTTTCCAGATATCGGATGGAAGACAAGCGGCCGAAATAGATGGTACGTAGACGAGGACAGCCGACGATACCAAAACACACCGATTCTTTCGAGCACGCGCGGACAAAACAGCCTCCTATTTGAACAATCAATCTAAAAGTAGGAAAAGAATGTCCTGCGCACCATGTGAGACCAAGCTTATGAGACCAAGAACGTTCGACATTTCACTTATGCAAGATATTATTCTCTCTGTATCTTTATAAATGCGTGTACATAAAAATGAGAAAAATGATATGGTCGTTAGAGAAAGAAAAGGGAAAAGAGGAGAGACAGAGATACGTCTTCTTACGAACTAGAGTTAGGAGTGATACGGGAAGATTCCTTACATCGTAAAACGCTCGTATCTTCCGATTTGGCGTTATGGCCAAAAGGAAATAACACGGTTTACAATCATCCGATGCAGTATTACCGTGGCACGAAAAACGAACGCCCGGGGAAAAGTAAAAAAGGAACGTGCCGCGAGAGGCAAGTTAAACGACCTCCTGAATCATTAATTCTATTGTTCAGCCTCTAATGATTTTCTAAACATCTAAAAGATTTAACCCATATAAAGTAGATACGCGGAACAACGGACGAGTGATCCATACCGAATACTCTTGTCTATCGCCACTCGTTATTCCGAATTCATAGATATGTCTACGTTCTACTAGATGCATATATTCCTTCTTCGAATATGCGGACCACTAAAAAATGGATATTGCTATGATATATAAGCGTGATCCAATTTACCGAAGGTGCATGCAAAAATTTTTACGTTTATGACCGGCAACTCATAATGTTCCGGGATGCCTCGAAAGCCCATCGTGCGCGCAAGGCTTTGTGGCCTACAACAAGATTAAAGAGAGAAAGGATAAAGTATGAGAGCGCTAGGATGATGCCTGTAGTAAAGCAATCGAGGCCCGTTACTATTCCCTCTCTATCCATCTCTCTCAGTGCGATAATTTCGCTATCGAAAGAGTCAAACTCAAAGTGGTAATATAATGCAGAATATAATACGTAATTAGAAAATAAAATGTAAAAATATGTCGGTGTATAGTGATTATAGAAGCATCACTACCACTATTGCAGTAGCATCAGCAGCGGCACTAGAAGCAGCACCGTTGGCCCGGGAAAGTCGAAGCGGGTAAGAGAAGAAGGGTAACAGAGAGAGAGAGAGAGAGAGAGAGACGTGAATAAGAGAAAATTAGAATGGTTGAGAAGACGGTAGGTGGGCGGAAGGAGAAAGACAAAAGGGTGAGAGTGTGAACGGATAAAGGCTGAGAGGAAGAAAAGGTGCGAGATAGTCGAAGGCGAGAATAACTAACAGTGATGGGAGTGAAAGAGTGAGTGAGTGAACGAGCGAGCGAGCGAGTGACTGAGTCAGAGAAAGATAGAGAGAGGGTGAGAGAGAGAGAGAGAGAGAGAGAGAGAAAAGTGGCAAGGGTTGCACAATGCTGGAACGAGGGACGCGTAAACTTAATTGACAAGCACAGGTGGCGCTTAAACCTGACTACCCTTCGCCCGTACTTAACTACTTGCTCGGTGTTCTGCCTCTGTAAGATCGAAGCGGCATTCCTGTTTGCAGAACCCGCGCAAAATTGCTGCTTTCGTGGAATGAAGTTTTGTTCGACGAATGAACGAACGAACGAACGAACGAACGAACGAACGAACGAACGAACGAACGAACGAACGAAAGATGGAACGGAACGAAATTGAAATCGCGATCCGAGCGGAACAGCAATTGAACCGATTCAAGGGTTTCTTGTCTTGAGGTTTACCTAGTAAGGGTATCCCCCTTCTTGCTTTCCCGTAGTTCTTCCTTCGGTGACCCTCGTAGAAAAACGAGACTACCATAAAATGCAAATTGTATGATGACTTAAGGCTTGATCCACTTCGTTTCTGAGACGAACGAGACGACCGGGAATCTTTCTTCGAAATATAAGACGGTAAAACAAAGAAAAAGGATAAAATAAGATTCTCCTCTCTGTTTCGTATAGTTCGAATGAAAGACGAAACGATAGAAATAAAGTATTCCTATAGATTTAAACGTGGATGACTCGCTTTAGCCGGATTTCTCAACGTTAACTATTATCGTTTAGAACTACGCGTATGAATCTTTAATCATTCTGGTTCACTGTACGTGAAAGAGGCTCGGCGGTTTGCATTGCACCCTCGTTGGCTGAGCGCGTAAAAAATTAACGACCTGTCTTCCGGGGTCAAACACGACGTCGATCGACACGCCCCTTTGGAGTAAGTGAAGCGGATACGATAGAAGAAAAGAAAAAAAGAAACGAGCGGATTTTTCATCTTTTTCGCTCTCTCTCTCTCTCTCTCTCTCCCTCTCTCTCTCTTTATGTCTTTTTCTCGTACGTGTAAACCATTCTATAGCAAAGTTTACAATATCATAGTGGTTATCGACTAGGGATACTTTGTCGATAACGATGTTAAGTTTTTTTACTCCAACTCGATCGAACAGCAGATCTTTCTCTTTTGGCCGATCATCCGAGCATTCTAGATGTAATCGTGATTTATACAATTTCATTGGAATAATGCATACGTAGGTAAGTAGCATTTTCTTTTATTAATTTATGCATTTTAAATTTGTAATTGATTCGATTCAGAGTGCAAAGAACTTATGGCTGAGATCGAATTGTAAAATTTCCATCGGGTAGAGAAAGTCGACGGAAAAATTTAATGCACGTAATCTCTTTAGCGACGATCGTTGGCTCTCGAAGTGTTCGCGCAGTTTCGGGGACTAAAATCTATCGGAACTGGTTTCGAAGGTACCGTCGAAGGTACAGAGTTACTCGATCGACGAGTAATGGTGGAAGGAGAAAACGGCCGACGCACGATGGGGGCCTCGTTTCGAGAATTCGACGATCATTTCAATCGTCAAGCTCGACGTTAAACCAATTATTCGTGCTTCCTGGTAAATGGAATTAACGATTCCAGCTCGTTCTGCCGATCGTCGGGGCATAGCTAGAGAAGGGAGCGAGAGAGAGAGAGAGAGAGAGAGAGAGAGAGAGAGGAGATGCAGAGGATCCACTCTTGCCCCCTCCCCTTACACCTTCCTCCATCTTCTTTTTCTTGTTCCCTACGTCATCAAGTATTTATCACTTTTAATTTAAACTTTATCCTCTCGAAAACGCGTTCTATTAGAGAGAATGTATTTCTTCGAAAGAATCTAATTTCTTTTTTTCTTTATTTTTCTTTTTTTTTTTTTTCATATTCGTCAGGAGAATAACAGGAGGAAGGGAATATGATGTAGGTAGAGAAGTATCGAGGAGGAGGAACGAGGAAACATTGTTGTACCGCGTGTCGGGCGCTTAACACTGCCTTGGGCATTTCATCTAAAAGTATATTTAATGCCGTACACACAGTCGAGCGTTCGAATGTGGCCCTTCTCCTTTCCCTAGCTCTTCATAATACGGCAGTGCAGTAACAAGTATAGGAGAAGGCGTGCGCGCGCGCACTCTCGCAAGACGATGAATTCAGTTTACGACGCCTATTTTCCTGACCTGGCTACACCCGGATACTTTATTATTGTCGCATACTTTCAAGCACGAAAGGACGTGCAAGCGTACGTATACATCGTCAAAGAGATTTTCCGCTCTAGAGATGAGGAGAGACCGAAAAGGGGGAGGGAGAGAGAGAGGAAGGGTCCGAGATAGAGGATGCGGTTTGAATCATGGACTCTTAAAAGCGAGCTCCAACGAAACACGAAACATACGGGGATACTTTCATATTTTCCATGGTTAAACGGATAAAATTAAAACCATAAATCGTACGATCTTTCAATCGGTCGTTGCGTTCACTTCCATGCAATGCCAATCTAAATGATAAATAAAATCGTGCAATTTTTAAAGGAAAGAATCGATCGAATATTCCTTACTTAAAACCGAAAGACTTTTCATTTTTTTTTTTTTTTTTAACAGAGAATGTCGTTTGAATTATGGACTCTCAAAAACTAACGAGAGACAAAACGTCCAAGGGTACTTGCAAACTTTCCACGATTAAATGGCTAAAATTAAAACCATAAATCGTACTATCATCCAATCCGGTAGTTGCGTTATTTTATATACAATGCCAATCTAAATGATAATTAAATACGTGCAATTTTTAAAGAAAGGAATTCTTTTAGATACGACCCTTGATACTACAAGTTTGTTGAAAGTTGTTAAGATAAAAATATCATTCGTAGAGATATCAAGTGAGTACACGAATACACAAAGAGGCAGGGAGCTGATACGATCTCAATGTTGAACACGTTACGACCATTAATAAATCACGTTTAAGCGTTTGTCGTGAGTTACTCTCTCTCTCTCTCTCTCTCTCCCTCTCTCTCGTTTGAACAAGCACATGGCAACGTCTAGTTGCATCGGCATTTAGTATTTATCATTGTTTAGTCTGGAAAACACAAACGATTGTAAACAATTCGACTTTGACCTTTCCTTTAAGCAAACGCTACGATACAATGATCAATTACGAATGCGATGTTATAAAAATCGTCAGAAATTCGTTGACGCGTTTTCCTCTCTCTCTCTCTCTCTCTCTCATTCCTTCCTTTCGAACTTCTAATTGTGTTTTGACTCGCATTTACTAGCTTTCCTCTTCCTATCGGAACGCGACCCTCGTCCGATATCCTCTTTACGAGCTTTCCGATCTCGTTGTGGGATCATAAAGACACCCTTCGCTCGCCGATATAACATCGAACTTAATAAAAAGGAACTATAATGCAATAAATATGACGACGTATATTTCGGCATAGGATATAAAAAAATTTTTCATCCAACAAAGAAAGCACTTTTTTTTTTATAAAGAAAGCTCTTATTGTAATAAAAGCAGAATAAACCGATGAATACTTAGATTTTAATTTAGAACGAACGAATACGGTTATTCTTAAAATAAATGTTGAATGACAAGACTAATTTTGAGAATTTATATAAAGGGAGAATATTTTTAGTAGGTAGCTACGTATTAATCGATAATATATAAAATTCTATGAATTTGTATGTGCCAGCCATACAATTTGTTAAAATCTATTTTACGTCGATATTTGCAAATGTATATAGGCCAACGATGTCTCTACTTGGTACATCGTGAAATAATATTTTTTTTTCAATATCCCTAATTGAATTTTTCTAACGAAAATACATGAATTTTTCTAAGGATTTTGTCGAAAACACACGTGTGTCACGCTTTTATCCTTGATTCGATGAAGCCAACTCTCGAATTGGTCAATACGTTTACGTTCTTACACGCGACATACTTAATTACGTACAAAAGAACGTCGATTAAAAAACATATTATTATTATTTTTTTAAAACACATACAAAAGACAGTAACTTATTCCCAGGAAAAAATATCTCAGCTAGTTCAGAGGATAATCATTTTTTCTTATTTTGCATAAGGAATTTTCTACGGCGATGCCTAAAAAGTTTCGCGTGCCGTACTACGAGGTCGACGATCGAATAAAAGGCTTCGTGACAAGATTCTACTCGATCGAGCATGACCGTCTTTTTTTGTTTTTTTTGTTTTTTTTTTTTAAAGAATCACGTTTGTTGGCTCGATTCAATTTACACACGGTCACGTTATGCATCTACGACGACAATGCATACGAAAATTCGTTTGAATCTTCAAACGAAGATTCTCTCTTTCATATCTTATGTATAAGATGGAATGTATAATAATTTTATCAGAGGTTTTGCCGGGAAATCGAATTACCATACGCACGAGCAACTCATGCGCAACTCGATGAAACTCATCGTCTACGAATATCGAGGTGATCTATCGAATAGGAAATATTCAATCTTTACCACGAATACGGGACATCGCGTATTCTTTAAATACGCATGAAACAGAGGGAATAGAATCGAAAGGTATCTTATGAGTACTTAAAAAAAGAACGAAGAGCTCGATAAGAGGGCAAAAGAAAGAAAAAGTGATAACACAATTATAACGAAGAGTCCGTCAGAAAAACTTCAAAGGATCAATTCCCATTTTCAATTAGTTTCGCGATTAACATGAAACTAATTAAATACAGATCGTTTCCGAATCATGGTCGAATACGAGCATCGGTCCAAGCATTTGCTTTGGAGTATTCTTAATTATCGTAAAACTCAATTTTTCGTATCTCTTGAAACTTCAAAGAACACATAACTTCTTGTTATAGTCAGCCCGGGAGAAGGATTAAAACAAAAAAGTTAAAAAAAGATAGAATTCCTGTCTATCGTTTTCGAAAGATAAGACGAGAGGAGTCGTCGGCTTATCTATCGTGGAAATGAAATGCGTGCTTCAGCTCGATGGAAGGAAAAAAAAAAAAAAAAAAAAAAAGCAAAAAAAAAAAGAAAAAAAAAAGAAAAAAAAACGTGATCCGACCTATCGTTTCGAGAAGGGCGATACCTCGTAAGGCAGCGAATGAAACACGAAAAGTCGATTTCCTGGGAGGGCCGACTCGATTCGTCCGGGGGAAATAGATTCTCGCGAAGTCTTTACATCTTGAAATCGCGAGGAGAACTAGAAGAGAAACGAAGAGAAGAATTCGGTTCGTTCAATTTATCGGAGCGTTAATTCCAGACGAATAGCGGACTTTATCGACGCGCCGCGTTCCTCATGTTCCATCGGAACGCGGAACTCGTTCGAGAGGGAAACGATAACGGCGTCTTGGCCTTTGCATTTACCACGGACAGCTTATTACTCGAGAAATCCGGCATTGCTCGTCACGAAAAGCTTGATAGTTGAGTTCGATTTGGAATACAAGGCCGAACTTGCACGCAACTTCATTGATATGCTCGCTTCAATTAATCCTCTCCTTTACGTGCTAGATTTAACGTACCGTGTACTTGATTTATGATAGTACACGATTCCGTGCTCGATGCAGGTCGCGTTGTTTGTTGCGCAACAAGACCAACCGTTCCTATTTACATCACGACAAAATGCTCGAAATACTTGCTGGCTGCGCGTCACCAAAAACGAACGAGCCAACTCGACTCGACGACCGAAGCGGAATCGATCGCCGTACGAATCTCCTATATTTTGGAATTTAAGTAGGATTCGATATAACCTACCTCTCGAATACCGCGAATAAATCGTAACGTTTCGATCCTTTTGAATTACACTACCTTTGACCCTGCCATTTGCACCCCGGTATTTTCATTTAAATTAGATATATCCATGTATCTCATGTATTCGTCACGATTAATCAAATCTCTCTCTCTCTCTCTCTCTCTCTCTCCCTCTCTCTCCCCCTCTCTCTCTCTCTCTCTACGATATATCATAGTTTAAATCTAGTTTCAGAAAGGGTTCCTCCTCTGATCTTAATCAGCTGTATCTATTCGTATGCGTAGATTTCAGTACATATGTAGAAACTGAAAGAGGAAAAGAGAGAAACAGAAGGTACGTGCAATCATCAATCTCGCTATTCTAGTCGAGTGGCACTAATTCAGTACCCTTGTCTCCGATCTCCTTGTCAAGTCCCAACTTCGTATACTCTTAGCTCCCTCTTCACCCCCTTTAACCAATGTGTTGTACGAAAGACAGGAAGGCTTTCCGTTCGATCCGGGATCCAAATAAATAGGAGGCCATACATCACGCTTGAAATCGGAGTTCCACGATCGAGCCGGATCGTCGCCTTACCGTTTCTACGTGGATAGAACTAAAACACGTACGACGTTCGCCTTCCTCCTCTTACTCTTCTCTTTTCCTCCGAGTAATCGAAACGTATCCGAGAGTTATCAGTCACTGTATTATTTCTAAAGTCAACTCTTAAAGAACTTTTGAAAGATTCGCCCACTCCTCGATATTTTAACATAGAAAGTAACTTATTTAACTCGATCATTTAGAGGCTCGAAAAAGAAAAAAAGAAAAAAAAAAAAAGAAAAGAAAAAGATTTATACGGTTCACCTTGTAATATTAATATTCAGAGAATAAAAGAAAAATATCAGATAAGTACGAGCTATCGTGACACGAGGGAAGTGATGATAATTCCAATGGAAAAGAGAAGGGAATAAAGGCCGAAGGAGAGGACGAAGAAACGGAACAAGTCCCATTCATTCAGCGTACCTACGGGAAACTGACAAAACAGTTGATACGCTATGATATACCTCTTTCTCTCTCACTCTCGACCATGGGCGCGAACGAACGTGCGGCTGAATATATATGAGCTACGAACGACGACACAGAGAGACGGGGAAGAGAGAGAGAGAGAGAGAGAGAGAGAGAGAGAGAGAGAGGGAGGGGGGAGAGAGAGGTGGAGGGGGATTTCGGGAAAAGTTTCGCGTCCAGGATAGCGAGAAGGAAGAGAGGAAGAGAATAGAGAAAATATGTGCGCCCATTGGGCAGAAAAGTGGAGACGGTCGGAGAAAGAAGGACAGACTGCGTGAGAACGGAAAAACGTCATCGGAAGATCCTGATTTACAGTGGCAGGAAATCGGTGCGGTGAACTTTGCGCTCGCAAACGGGAGCCAACAAATTTTTTTTTTTCCCCCGTGGCTTTCCACGGCACTCGACGGGAACGACCGACGATTAAAACGAGAAAAAAGAGAAGGCAAAGTCCTGAGCTTTTAATGTATCTCCGCGGTCCGTACTCTTCGATATGTCGTTTTCGATCGATTTCATTCGACAAAAGTACCGAGCTTTCCGATGGATTTATAACCTATCATCGTCGCATTCTCTTATACAAATTCGTAACGCATTTCGTTGCTAACACATTTATTAGCGGATAATTATAAATAGAAAAGCATCTTATATCGATATACGAGGATAAAAGCAGGACCGACTAAATGAAACTAAAGTCTCCTTTGCTTTTCATTCTCGCAGTTTATATCGAAACGATCGATTAGAACGGCGAATGTGACATTTTCACGAATATCCTTTCGAGTTGGATAGAAAGGATGCAGTCTTCCCTCAGAAACATGTACGTCTCATTGACGCAAAGCGTAAGGTCACAAGCGAGATATTCATTTACGCGAGATTAGATATTTGTACGTGAGTTCTAGTAAATGCAAAACTCATTCAGCGTGATAACTTATTCGAGTGCTTTATATGATATCGCGGATGGTAGGCGATATGAATTTTTTCGCCGCATGATGAATCACGTTGGAATACGGTAAATTATAAGACGCGTTTACGAGGCGTAAAGCCAGTTTATAGGCCCATCCTTTAAATCATGACAGTAACACAATGCTCTCGGAAGACGGGATCCAGTTCTAAGGTAATTTTGGCTTTGAAATTCTCGAAGCTAGCCTGTAACGACTTTCATCCGGCACGGCAAATAACTATGCAAATTCTACCACGAGTTACCTAAGTACGAAGGTTTCTGATGGCGCCTTACTCTCTCTCTCTCTCTCTCTCTCTCTCTCTCTCTTTCTCTCCCTCTCTCTCCCTCTCTCTCCCTCTCTCTCTTGTGTGCTTTGGCCCATCAGGAAACGGACTCATAAACGCACGCACGTTCGAGATCGAGCTATTCCTTTTTCATGATTTTTAAACGCCCACGAAAATCCTTTCGAATAATCATAAAAACGTTTTATCTCGCACATTTCTATTTCGATGTAAGTGCTACAAGAACTACCCATTTCACACAACTATTATTTTCTTCGCTAGTAACACCAAAAGTACCACCGAGATGTATTTCGAAGCGTATGCAGTGGTACAATATATAGTCGTGCGAACTTGATCTATATAGTAGTATGGTTCAAATGTGCACGCGTTGTATGAATACGTGCGGGTGATGAGCAGAATTCAGAATTCAGAATTACGGAGAATTTGCGGCCAAGTACGATATCTAATCGCCAAAGGGGGAATCACAATAGCTAAAGGGATCCCCTATCACCGTCATGTTTCACGAAATACTCGATAATGGCCGATACTTTGATCCATGCGAAATCCACTTTGACCAAATTCAAGGAGGATCTATTCTTGTGTCCTCGATATCTACGAAATAATAAAACACTTTCATAATGATCCGTAATGTCGAATAATTTCTTTCTTACGAATCACTTCGTATAATATTAATTTTTAATTAATTAATAATTATCAGAAAGCATGAATTCATAAAAACAAATATCGCATGAGTATTGAAGTTATTAGGGGAAAAAAATCATCCCCAACGATTTCTCTATTTCTGGCAGGATTCGCTGCAAAAATTTCCTTCGAAATGCAAAAAAGTCCTCGAAGGTACTTAAAAAAAAGAAAAAAAAGAAAAAAAAAAAAAAAGAAACAACTCACCGTGTGGGGTGACCAATGATGCGGCCAAGTTTTCGTCTCGTGTCCATTACCGTCGACCGTTTGACTCGTCAGAAAAACGACCCTCCTGTCGGTACCGCCACTTCCTGTGCCGGTGGTCGTCAAAAGAGCTGCTCTGGCTCTCGATCCGCCAATACTTAGAGTCGGTGACGTATCCATTTTACTACTGTCACAAAAAGAAACGTAAAAAAAACACCGCTTGCTATTATATCTTCGCTCTTTAACACCTTATGAATATTTTCATTGAATGAAAAAAACTGTCCTTCGTTATTTCGATTTCATTAATCGTTTTAGAAAAGCATCGCGTTTCGTTAATGAAAGAGCCGTATTGCAGCGTGCATCATCAAAGAGAAACTTTCGTGTTTGATCGATAGAAAAAAAAATTAATTAAAAAACCGAAACGCTCGCTAGTCGATGAAACGAGCTACTTCGTTTCTTCTTGAGCTTTTCGGCGTGATAAGTAGGCAAACGAGATTGGACGGGATTCATCGAAAATAACGAGCTCCGTCAGCTTCAGATTGCGCATCGAAAGAGGCATTGAATACGCGCTCTTTCTTTCTTTTTTTTTTTTTCGCCTGTTCTTCGATCTCGTAATTACATCGAACTACGCTATAATCAATTTATTATTCTTCGTAAAAATTCTGTAAGAGGCGTACTCGACTGTTATCACGATGAAGAATAAATAAAATGACGGTGAAATTTCAAACAATTTTACGGAAAAATATTATACATTTAAAGACCAGTGGCGTACGAATATTTTGAAAATTACGATTGGGCCATGCGTATCACGAAGCTATTAAAAGTTTATTCGTTCCATAAAGTTATATAACGCACACCGGTGTTCCAAATTACATTACGTGTCTCTATACCTCTCTCCCTCTCTCTCTCTCTCTCTCTCTCTCTCTCTCTCTCTCTATTCTTCTACTTCTTCTCTTATTCTTCTCTCTTTCTGTATGCAGAATCTACTTTGGAGATCTTGTCTGAACTCGCGATAGTACGATAATAACCTCAGTGAATCGTCACTTCCACACATATTACTCGCGTCTACGGACATATATTGGAAGATAAACATTGAGGATACTCGAAGGTCGATACAAAAGATAAAAAAAAAGAAGAATAAAAACAGAATAAAAATTATAGATACATCGAGAAAATAATTGAACGCAAATTAGGAGATAACGGAAAATGTTGCAAAGCTAAGTGAAAGGATTCAATGAGGGTAGATAATCGAGTTCGTTATCTCGAGTGAAGAACGGTAGCTGCTTTTGCTAGAAAGAAAATCTCAGATAATAGGAGAAAATGTGGTGGAGTACGTTTTTCAATGAGATTTAAGGATCGTCAACGATCATTAAGGAGATGAATGTCCGACTACGACTCGACACGAAACGCATCGCGATTAAGATAGGAAAAATGGAAGAAAGAGGTAGAATGACAATAGCCATGGCGACCATGCTAGCACTTACTCCTTAATTAAATCCTGCCGCGTCCTTGCGCTTTAGGGCGAAGAGTTGTCGCCGTTACGAGGACACTTTTCTTTGTTTTACGCCGAGAAAATCATCGAATGTGCTCCGATTCTCTCTCTCTCTCTCTCTCTCTCTCTCCAGTTTGCTTTTGCTCACTCACGGTCACGCAGTCGATTCGCCGGCTCGCGTGCACCTTGTCATTATGGTAGGTTCAATTATACAGCGAATGCCCGCTCTCTAGGTGTCCCTCGAGCGTGTTCCAACGGAACTCACGGCCTTCCTTCAATCACGAGTCATTACGCGCTGAGATTTCACGCACTAGATCGTCACGGGCGTTACAGCGAAGTGCCACTTATCGGTTATTCGGTCATCGATTCGATCGCTTCGACGGTAACACGATGATAACGCGTTTTCGATAAATCGAACAAGGTACGATGATCCTTTTCATACGATTTTCTCAACACTTTTATCGTTTCAAAATCGGTATGTCGTCGAATATGTAATACTTCTCGCAAATGACTCCCTTTCCTTTGACGTTTTCCGAATTAATTCATCGAAAGAGAATCGAAATGAGACTTCTTCGATTACGGTGAACGAACACTTTTGAGGGATTTAATTGTACGGAGAATCAGGTTCTTTTTCTCCTTGCAAGTTCCATCGGTCCATTCTCTCTCGGTCTTTCGTTCTTATTCGGAAGATTTTCTCTTTCGAGGAGCTTCGCATTACGAAGCAGACCGAGCAGACGTGACCTTTCAAAAAACGCCCGGTGATATCAAAGACTTTTTTAGAATTTTAATAGTTTCAAGCAACGATCCGGCCATAAACGCTACTTTCTTCGACATATTTCGTTTTCGTATTCAGAAAACAAACGTGTCCAACAGGAAGACGAATAGTTTCAATCGTCGTAAAATTGGATCGAAGCCGTAAGGAAGGAGTCAACGAGGACGACGACAAGGACGACGATAATAACAACGAAGCGTCGCGTACGAAACCGCGCACGACACTGAACAGCAGGAAGTCTCGCGCTCAAGGCGAGCCTCTCGCAGATTCGCGGGCTCACGTGTGAAATTCTTGCGCATGCACCGACGCCTATCTTCTCTCTCCCTCTCCCTATCGTTCTTCCCGTCCCCCTCCAGGATACTTTACGTCCGTCTCCTACTTTTCGAGTCTCTCTCTCTCTCTCTCTCTCTCTCTCGCTAGACTACCCCTACCACCATCCTCTTTCTTTCCCCCTTCCTTCATTCCAACTCTGGCGTTCTTCTACCACCTGCCCCTCATCCTTTCTCTTCCTTCTCTCCTCTTCATATTCTTTATCTTAGTATCCTTTCTTATCGCAAACACAAGTCTTTCGCGATGCGACAATAATTCGACGCGATCTACGGCAGGAATTATAGTTATCTAAAAAATTAACAGAACAACGTTCGACCGAATCTTCGATCAATTATTCGAATCTATTTTCAATACTTCAAGAAAAAAGTACATACTCTCTTGAGTAGTTTATTTTCTAATCGAAAATTCGAAGAAAGTTTGTTAAATAAGCTAAGAAATTCGTATCCTAAGGCATCGTGTAATTAAAAAATTATATCACGTTGCCGATGAATTATTTCTTAGAGACTTCCTCGAAAATGGCCATCTTCTTTTAAAAAAAAAAATACAGATTCCTTTAGGTATCTTTAATATTTCTCTGTTCTTGCGTAAATCTTTCATTTCCCATTGAAATTGTCCATTACTTTTGTCTCTTAAAATAGTCAAATAGGTGAAACAACAAATAATAAAGAATAAATATTTTCGATCGATCCGTTCACCGATTTTTCGCGATCGACGATAGGTAAGTGCTCACTTACCTGCTTCTATCTAAATTTCTCTTCGTATCTATCGAAGAGAAAACCGAGAATTTTTCGCTCGGTCGTCTACGTTACACCGTATTATCTTGAATCTTCGTTTTGGTGCGTTCGATCTTATCGGTCGATCTCGAGAAAATCACTGCGATTAACCGCCACAGGAATTTTCCGCGCGATACGACGAGAGATTCGAGGAAGATCGACGCCGAGGGTCGGAAACACGAACGACGACTCGTAAAACGCGATTTTATGCCGGACTCGACAAATTGAAATATAAGACTCTCGTAACTCGGTCCTTGGCTTCGTCTAGGGAAAATCCAGGGACAGATTCTCTTCTTCTTCGTTGCCTTTGTTTCCTCCGCATTGCCTTGGTCATCGACTACCGATTCTCTTCTTTCTTCCTTCCTTCCTTCCTTCCACATTCTTCTTCAGATCATACTTTCACGCTCCGGATATACAGAGTATAGGAACGACCGAATGAAAAATTTATCCATTCTCCGAGTAAACATGGAAAATGTTAAAGTTCACGATTAAAATTGATAAGCCATAAGTTAACTGACGTTAGATATCACTCGAGTGGTTTATTCGATTAACAGAAAGCCGAGCCAGATGTTATCTCATCATTTTCGAAGTCTCACCGTCCTCAAATATCATGCCCTTCTTACATAATGTATAAGCCCAAAGTGGTTCTACGATTCGTATAATTTATCGTCGGACGAGAAAGACGACGAATCCACGAATTCCTTTGAACGTACCGAATCGACGGTGATTTATATTTAATCGAACGATTTTATCGTCTCGATTCTCTCGACATCGGGGATTCTAATACCGTCGTAGCACAAAGAGCAAGCGAAAGGGGTACCTGGAAAAGGGCTGAACTGAGAGGGCTCGAAGGTGCCGAGAATGAAGGATAGAAAAAAGGAATGGGGGGAGGGGGGGAGGGGGAAAGAAAAAAGAAAAGAAAGAGGAGAGAAAGATAGAGAGGAGAAAGAGTTTGAAGAAAGATAAATAAAAGAGTCGCGATAAGGAAGATGTGGAGGAAGGGGCGCGATTAAAAGAGACGCGGGCGCGCGCGTCTCGTGAATTAAAAGCGTCAACCCGCTAAGAGATCAAGAATTCCCTTGTGTTTTTTTTACTTTCTTTTTTTATCTGCAAAACTCACTTCTCCTCCACCGCGCTTTTTCTTCGCATAACCTCCGCGAACTCCTCGGAGTCTCATCCTCTCATCTCTCTCTCTCTCTCTCTCTCTCTCTCTCTCTCTCTCCCCATCCATCTATATATCTATCTCGTGGTACGTTTGCAACGGAGAAAAACGACAAAAAAGGAAAGGGAGAGCAGGGAATACGGAGTGGGAGTATTCTCATTCCGATTCTGCTTTTCCTTCGCGTTCTCAGATTGAAGAGGCCTTTATGACTGGGTACCGCTTTATGGCACGGCTTTGCCGCTATTATGCGTGCATCGGCCGGTCGTTGGTGGTCGGGACGAGGGAGGATTGCAGGTTGCGCGTTAATGGAGAACGCCGCATCGGTGAACGAGCGTATATGATTTCGGATAGTCAGAATCTGAAGAAAGAAAAAGAGATGGAGAGAGACTCGAAAGGCAAAGAGTGAGGATAAGGGTAAGGGATGGAGTCTAAGGCGTTAGAAAGGTTGGAACGAGGAAGTGCTCTTTGGATTCCGGCATCGGCCATTGTCAGGATAACGAAGCCAAGGCGAGATTTCTCTCTTTTCATCGGCGCAAACCGAAACGATATCTCGAATGAATGATCGTGGGGATCTTGAAAATTCTCTCTCACTCCTCATCGACCCGCGATGCTTCGTGACGTAGCCTCCGATGGATATCTACCGTTCCTATAACGACCGCTCGAAATTAAAGCCGTTGCTCTTCTTACCTCGATATACCGACTATATTAAGGATATCTTTCTCTTTACGCTTTGCGTCTCGAGAGTTGTTTTACGCGCATCGATAGAATCTTCTTGAGGTTGGAAGATTAATCTCGACGTATTTCCATCAACCTCCTACTAGGTGTACTAGCGATAGGAAGCGTAGAGGAGGATGGAGCTTGCTACGAACGTCGATACGAATATCGGGACAAGCTAATATCGATGGAAAGAATTCGTAAATCCACGCCCGAGTCTCTAACTTTCGAGAATCGGAAGGAAACGTTAATTAGCGCCAAAGAAAATCTCTCTATTATTGGAAATGTTTATTATTGGTATTTGGGATTAAGGTATTTTGGCATTAAGGGATTTCTCGCGAAAATTCAAATAAATCGGTTCTTTTATTTCAGACATATATACCTAACAAAATATGCACATGGTTGCATTAAAGAACTTGGTCGAAAAAGCTCCGCTTTTGAAGATTCTCCCCTGGAGAAAGAGAGAAAGAAGAGTTCTGGTACGGTTGAAACATCGGAAAGGCTTATTACGCGCATTGCGCCGAGAACTTTACCTATCGCCGCCGGTACACTCTCGCATATTTTAAGCCGGCCATTTTTCAGCATTTGTGCTATACATCCACGTCGAATTTGCATGAACCGACGATTCGAGGCTTGTTCCGCAAAACTTTTGGTGTTTCTACGAAACCGCTTGGAAAAGCCGTATGGGCTTAACTTCCAACCTGCGAGTACTTAGAGACAGGCACACACCTGACCCTTAACTTTAGTCAGCTCCCTTTTAATACATCCTATCTTTAGCTACGAAAAGAAAAGGAAAATATGACGATTAAACCACCAAATCGATTAAAAACAAGAAAGAAACGAAGCCGCGAGAAACTCTAACGGATGACGCTACATAAATATTCTTTAAAAGTGAAAACGATCGAGTCTCGTCTTTGCAACAAATTTCGTATCGATAACTTTTTCTCCTTCTTCTTCTTCTTCTTCTTCTTCTTCTTCTTCCCCTTTCGTGAGTCAGGCGAATGTGTCCAGGACACTTGGAAAAAAAAGTTCTCTCGCGTAAAATCATATTCATGAATTCACAATCGAGAGGCATTGACCTAATCCTAATACCGACGTCGTCTTATTTATGCAGCACCGCCGTTTTCGCAGTTCACACCGCCGAAGACCTTAACGGCTTTCAATTTCCGTTGGCCATCAATATTATTTAGTTTAGTTTGGACCACCTCCACCTCCTTGCACGGCACCCACCCCCTTCGGCATGCTCCTCACGCCTCCTCCAAGGAAATTACTTGTCCTCTCTTCCCTCCAGCTCTCCTCTGTTATACCACTGCGCAACTTCGTCTCCCTTACGTTTGCCTTCTTCCAACGTGCCGTTGCCTGTGTATTGGTGAACGACCAATGATAGTGATAGTGCCGCTGGTACTTCTGCCGCCACATCCCTCGACAGCCAGCGCCAACAACTTACGGCCGTTTGTCTCCAAAACTCGGCGCACCCCTCTAACTCTTCGTGCGCGCTCCTCGTTTAGATACTTCAGAAAGAAAATCTTCCTTCCCGTCGTGCCGCTCTCCGTCTCTCTTCAAAGACTCTCAGCCTTCGAACGCGATTCTTTGTCATCTATATCGAGCCCTTAAACGATCGCGCTAGAAGATTTGCTAGGGCGTGTTCACGATGGACTCTCTCTCTCTCTCTCTCTCTCTCTCTCTCTCTCTCTCTCTCTCTCTCTCTCTCTCTCTCTCTATTCGTATTCGAGCAAGCTGAGAGAAATAGAGATAAAGGGAGAAGATAGGAAAATCGCACATTTCCAGTTATTAATATCGAGTCTCGGGGAATGTTCGATTGAATCGAAAACTAAAACCCGATAGACTCGCACCCGGACGAGCACCGATGCATTTTCTTGTAAACCCGTCCACGTGTATACACATCTCGACTGCTCTTACCACGGCTCGCCGACGACGTAATAGAATTACAAACCAATCCGGCACGTAGATGTTCGCGGTGGAACGGAACGTTTCGCAAGTTTCCATGAAACGCGATCGCTGGGATCGATATTCTCTCTCTCTCTCTCTCTCTCTCTCTATCATTCTCCCCCTTTCTTTCTCTAAGCGTCCTTCTCAATTTATCCCTTTCCCTATACAAGAATCCCTTCACCGAAGTCCACCCTTTCGTGCACGTATTTTCACTATAAATCCTCGCTTTCCGAGCAAAATCATTGCACGGAATTGGTTTATAACGAAGCCAAATGCGACCAAAGGGACAGACTAGTAGAAAATTTCTCTTTTGATTTTTTATTGCTTTCGCGAAGAAAAAAAAAAGAAACAAGAAAGAGAGAAACAGAGAAAAGAAAAGAGGATCAGTATCGAAGAAAACGGATGCAGGTCGCGCGCGACGATGAACAGTTTGCTATCTCAGGCGAATTTTTCTACGATCTACTCACACTGGACTGGAGCATAGAGAGAAAAAGAGTTGAGCTATAGCGTTCCTACGGTAGTTTCTCAGGACCGATTCTAGAAAGACAATGGTGTACTTTGTGGCGTCGTGATTAAAACAAGAGGGCGAACACAACGAGCGCATGAAGAAACATGAGAGTAAGAGAGAGAGAAAGAGAGAGAGAGAGAGAGAGAGAGAGAGAGAGAGGGAGGGAGAGAAAGAAACAGAGAAGAGGGGTAAAATAAGAGGAGGCAGAGAGGGAATGGATGTTCGTCTCTTTTCTCTTTTACTCCGAGTTGGCTTGCCATTGGCTGAGGGAGAAAGATAGAGTATAAAGTGAGGAGAAAGAGAGGAAGGAAGAAGCGAAATACAGAGGCAGAGTTTGGAGTTCTTTTCATTACCAGCGAGCTCACCTCGACAACGACAACAATACGAAGCTCAGCGTGTACACGTCGCTCGCCGCTAGTTTAGCTCTTATCTTTGTATCCCGCGTACGTATATCCGCGTACACAGAGTAGGCGGGGTTTACAATGTTTTGAAAACCTTTGAAACGGACCGTCCCGGACGACGCACCGCTCTTCTTTGCGAATCTCCCGGCTTTCTCTCTTTTTCGTTCGTTCTGTTTTTCTTCTTTCTTTTTCTTTGCCTCGTTCTCTTCCAAGTTTTTTCTCGCCTTTCCGCGACCACTTCTTAACAAACTTTTACGAAATACTAAGGAAACTTAAAGAAAAGACAGTCGGCTGATTATTCAGAAACGTATATATCTCGACGAGAATAGGACACATTGAATGTTCACGCGAGACTACTTGTTGACAAGAAAATGATACCTTTCGAGGATTCAAATTACGTGATAAGGAAGTATTACGAAGGATTCAATCTTTCTTGATATTCTCTCGAGTCACATAGGCTTGGTGTGCTTTTTCTCGTCCTTCTCGTCCTAGAAACTCGTAAATCGCGTGACGAGAACGTCTACGTCAATCGATGTTCGATTTAATTAATCTTATGGCGAATCCTTGCAATAGTCGGGATACGTCGACAGGTAAATGTAACGTTAACCACCTCTTTATCATTCCGTTATGTGTGTAGATGGTGTAGGAGATACCGCGTGATCGAATCATGAACTGGTCCGGACATGATAACCTAATGAACGTGCTGAATAATGATCAGTTCGCGATTATCCGCTGTCTATTAAATTGATTCATACCGATTCAAATGAAAGGAACGATTTGCAATGTAAACCTTTCTATAGAGACTCTGCTTGAATGGATATGTATAATTCCCGCAAAGTATAGAAATACGCTGTTCCTGCTGGTTCATTTTCGATAGTATTTCTATAGGTATTTTACTTAATGTCAAAATATGGAAGAGCAAAAGAGAGAGAAAGAGAGAATGAATACGGGAAAAGCTAATCGCAATTAATGAAAACGAGAGAAAGAGAGAGAGAATCAACCCTGCGATTGCCCAAAAGTAAAATAATAACTTCTCTTTGAAGTGAAAAAAATCGTATTAAAGGTTTTTTTCTTTTTACGTCGCATCAACCTGAACACAATTTCTCGTTACTTTCTCGTTCATCCGTTGAAAGAGCCACATTTTCGATCTCTCCAACACTTGTAACCTGCTGGATGGACGAGGCTAGAAATCCAAGCGAGCACTTTTTAGAGAGTGTGCTACTAGCCGTTTCTCGTCGAAAGGTGAGGGTTGAGAAAGACATAAAGGGAAGAAAAGAGAGAGAGAGAGAGAGAGAGAGAGAGAGAAAGAGAGAGAGAGAGAGAGAGAGAGACAGAGAGAAGGAAGAAAGGTACCCCGCCGCAAAGGCCTCGGGAGGGGTTTAAGTCGGACTTACACGATATCTACCCGGCACACTCATCGGCTACTCTACTTTGTCCTTCGATAATACTACTCTGATACTAACCTCAGACAAGACACTCACATACACACTAGCTAGCATTAAAATCATTACAACGTTGAAACACAAGTTTCCAAAAAGATGCGAAAAGCTAAAACACTGACGAGAGTGCTTACGCTCAGAGAAACACCAATTATACGTCATTACGCGTCCTTTTGAACATTTAGCTATCTACCTATAACGAACAAAATCGTCTAGTTCTTGAAAATTTTGTTTCGAATGGCCTTTTTCATTTCCTCGGAACTTACAATCCTTCCAACGAAATAACCGCGGACGTTGACGAATCTCGCACAATATCGTAAAATTTCTCGCAATGTTCCCCGCATTCGTTTCCCTCGGAATATTTGTTGTAACCACGAAAAGGATATTTTTTGTTCGCTATTATACCTAACGTTCCTACATTTTAGTCTCCCTTATGTGAATTTATTTCTATTCGTACGTCAACCTTAAAAAGACTTTCTCGCGATGCATCTTGTACCCTCGATCAGTGTCAACGATCATTTTGCATAAAGAATAAACCAGAAAGAAAGAAGTAATATAAAGAGAGAGAGAGAGAGAGAAACCAGCGGTTCTCAATTACCGGGCACAACTTTCGTATTCCGGAAATTGAAAGTCTGTGACGTGATATCCGGCAAAGACCTTGGCGTTCTCCGCTGAAACTTCGCGTTAACGAGCCGAGTAGGAAAAAAAGAAGAAAATATAAAAGGAACAGGAGAAAGAAAAAATGAGGTAGATGAAGAAAGAAGAGACAGGCAAACTCGCGAGACGAGAAGGTTCTTTCACGAAGAATGCTGTTTTTTACTTTCTTCTCATACCCTCTCTCTCTCTCTCTCTCTATCTTACACGCACACACACACACACACATCAACGACAACTCCTATCGCTCTTCTCCGCAACGTGTTCAAACTTTCATTGGCGACAACAGCAACAACGAGAGGTGGGACGCGAAGTGGGTGGGAATTTCCCATTAAATTCCCTCCTGTCAATTCGTGCTATCTCGCGGCAACGATCCGACCGTTATAATCGATTCGGCCTGATTTCGGTTAACTGCCGTCATCCAAAGTTTAGCGGCGTGTCTCCGCGAACGAGCCAGCTTGCATTCTCGTCAGGCATCAACCCTCCATATCGTATAACCATCCTCTGTATGGAGAGCAAGGAGTGAGTCCCCGATCGCTGCTCTTCAACCCCTCTTTCGCCATCTCTCTCTCTCTCTCTCTCTCTCTCTCTCTCTCTCTCTCTATCTCTCTCTCTATCTCTCTCTCTTTCACTCCCTCTCTTTTGGACGATTCGCTCGGTGCGGTGCGCCGAGGGAAAATCGTGAAATCCGCGCACGATTGTACGTAGAAATGAGATTTCATCTCTCGCGCACGTCGATCTCATGAAAGCAACGATTCCGGGCGAACGAACGCAATGTTTCACTAGCTATCCTTTTGTTTCTCACAAAGCTTCCATTTCTCTCCTTCGTTCCTTTATTTTTTATGATTATGATTATTTTCATGAATGCAAAGACGACTGCCGTTCGAGTTAATTCATTTACAAGCCATTTTCTCTTTGACGCCAACTTTCTCTCTTTCTTTTTCTTTCGTGTATTTTCATGCATACATACAATAGTAAAACAAAAGTGGAGCTGCGAGGTAATAGTAAAAAAATTCATTACCTTTCGCTCGCAGCGTATACGACTACCGTGATTCGTTTTTGAAAAACCCTAATTTAATAGCTCTGATATTACTTGATTTTATAAAAAATGATAGAGATAAGGGAAAAAAAAAAAAAAGAAATATCTTTACGTATATATGAAAGATGAAATTTTGAAGTTAATTTAATTTAATATTAAAAAAGTAAAAGAAAATGATAAATTTTCGAGGCTAATCTAAACAAATATTCTTTTCGCGGAACGCGTGGCAAAGGGAGAATCTTGGGACACATTTCAGTGTGCTTGTTTCAGCCCCATATGCACCTTCATTCGGTAATCCTTTTCGGTGATCCCCACAATGGCCATTTCTTATACCTTTCGTGACTATGTCTTTAATAAAACTTGATTTTATCAAAATAAGAAATATAACTATTTACGAAACACAATAGTATGAATTTAACTTGGAAAGAAAAGGAAAAGGTATATTAGAGAGATTGTGCTTCGCGTTTCATCGTTTAGTAAAAAACGCGATTTCTACGTAATGTATAATAATGCAATTCCAAAGCGTTTTGTATTCGAATTAATTATATTATGTCGATAGATACTCGACGGGTAAATTCCGGACCGCGAGTAAAGACACTGCGTACCCTGAAGTACTCGAAATTGATCCTAATCCGTAATCCGGCTTGTTCAGCCTCTTCCGCCTGCTTTCTCTCCCAAGGTACTTAGCACTAGGACGACGAATCCTGTGCGAGATAGAGCAAGAAAAAGAGATAGAGATAGAGAGAGAGAGAGAGAGAGAGAGAGAGAGAGAGAGAGAGAGAGGGCTTGGAGGCAAAAGACAAAAGAGAAGAAGGCATCGGTCTTTCTTTTCTCTGAGAGCGAGAGCCACTTATATTTGAAAGAGCAGCAGGTGTGCGATGTTCCGTGCATTATGCATGATGCGACGATGCTTAATGTTCGTCCGAATTCTTCTTCTTCCTTCTTCATTGCGCATACTTCACGCCTTTTACGATTTTCAAATTTCCCTCGCCAACATTTCCCGTGGCCGCTAACATTAAAATGCTAATAATCGAAAACCCCTTGGTAATTACGTCAATCCTCGACCGTCTTTCGCACCGATTCGAATAAACGCTTTCGATTACGCGAATTTCGCCAAATATGCATCGTTGATTTCCGCTTATGTCCTTTTTGTATTTTCTTCTTTTTTCTTCTTCCCACCTTTTTCAACTCGAGCGCAAATCATCGCTTGTTATGGAAATCACAATCTGTTCTTTATCCTCAATCTTTCTCATACATTACTTTTTCCCCTTTGTTATTTATTTTATCAACCCCTATCGTTTGCGATTAGAAACGATCGTTAAGATTAATCCTTCCCTTATATGTATGTATGTATGTCGTTGCATCGTTGGACACATTACGCGCGTATCTATGCAACTATACGTGGAATCGCGAGCACAAAGCGATGAAGGGCATTATTACGTGATTAGGCTTCCTATTCACGAGAAGAGACAACAGCGTGCCTTCTGTTATTCGGCCTACAATGCCTACTGGTTGGGAGAATATCTATATAATAATAAGGAAAAATAAAGTGATACTTTAAATCCTAAATTTCGAAATAAATCTTTGAAATATATAGACGCCATTTATTTTCGATAAAGAAAGTTTTATGATTAGGGTAAAATAAAACAAAAAAAAAAAAAGGGGGGAGAAGATGGGAAATAATAGGAGGACAGCAACGATATTAGCAGTGATAGTGAATACAACTACGAAAGTAACAAATTAATTATTCATGCACGTTCAACGTCCGACACCAAACGCGCGCCGCCGTCACTTTGTAGCGTCCTACACAAGGCAGCCGTGTTGTTTAGCATGACTATAGGAGGAGAGCATGGCGAAGCTGCTATACCATACGTAAGGAGAGAGCTATAGGATGAGAGAGAGAGAGAGAGAGAGAGAGAGAGTAACGTCCGTAGCTCTAGATATATAGCCTTTGTAACGCTCGTTCCGACGGACGCGCACGTAATGGCTGTAATTAATGCGACGTACGACCGATCGAAATGGTCTACGGCTCCACGCTTGGCCGCAGTCACACGGTAATGTCTCTTTCCAGTTTCGCGTCACTCGTCTGTCTCTTTTACCAACGCGACGCCTCTCCAGTCTTCTCATTACGTTTCTTTCTAATTTCAATTTAATGAAATTCGACCAATTTTGACAATCTGATGCGAGATTATGACTTATAAAATTGGTCGACTGCCAAGGATCTTTAATGAAATCTTGTCAAAAAATAAGTATCGGCGCGATAACGCTTGTTTCAATGAACATCGATAGACCGAAGGACACCGGGGCCAATGCTCAGGTACCTTTCAGCATGAAATGTGAATAGCGCGATCGCATTACGTTGCACTCATTCAACGCGATTAAATTCAACGAAATTCCAATTGCCTCCTCATTGAATTCGAGCTTACGGTTCGACAATTGTCATAATACACATTGATAATCGATACTTAAAGAATAGTAGGGACATAACAGGAACATCCTAAAAATGAGAGCCTGGAATCGAATGGTTCCGGCATGTAGATCAAGACCGTTCGAACGAAGAGGTTCGTTCGTTCTTGGCGAGGCCGTTACGCTCGAAATTCACCGAGCCGACATCTTCTCCTACACCATTTTTGCACGATCCCATCGATCAAGTGTGCAATCTCGGTTACCGGAAGTCGAGCCACGAGCGACCGTTCGGAAGTGCCAACGAGTAAAGAACGACGGCAGCTATTTTATTTCAGTAGAGACGCCCGGCACAAAGGTATATATACATAGATATATCTACTCGTGACGATTCATTTTCTTTTCCACGTCTATGTCTTACCAAAGCTTATCTCGTTCCGTTTTCTTCATCGATCTACTTTTTACCCTAATTTAAAATCAAGACGATAAGAGGGATTAAATGGAGATGCAGAATAGTCGCATCGTTGATTCCTTCTTGATCCAGAATTTATCGTACGAAAAAGATACGGCGATCTTATAGTACATATGTACAGTATATATATATATATATATATATATATATACGTATACACCCTCACGTTATAGAAATGAAAGTTTCTAACAGGAGTACGCAACTTTTCTATTGTTAGGCGAGAAAGAGTTGAGAATATTCATTGAACCTGGCAAAACGGCAACGAAGAAGCTTAAATGTTATTTTAGCCTGCACTAGTATCGCAATACGTTTTCCAACTCGAACATCCCGGAGATAATAAGAACGCGGAGAAGTAACTCCTATCTGTCTCGATCCTTGTCTTTCATTGGAATTAACGCGAGAGAATACGCGACGATCTAACTACGAAATAAAGGTATAATTATTCAAGGATTTTAACGAATTCGTCGAATGTTTGCTCGGAGTCGTGAAATAATTTCGTCGTAGCATCGAATCTTCTTGTTAGTTTTAACGCCCCGTGGAGTATTTCAACGGTCCATCGACGTTCGATTGGATTTCGATATTTGGTAAACAATAGCAATTCTATGGCAAGCCTCCAAGTAAGACTTCCGTTCATCCTGTATGTATGTACATCTCGACTATGAAACAGGCGAGGCTGCTCAAGGAGAAGACGGATGTAGCGCAGAAAGGATAGGAGAGGGCAAGAGGATGGAAGGTACAGGAACAACAGAAGGAGGTGCCGGAGGATCCTTATCTCTCTTATCCTCGCTCTCGCACTGTTTCCATTTCGAATCCACGAGCAGGGATTACTTAACAGAAGGAATTTATCGAAGCGAAAAGAGAAGGCCTTTCTCTCTTGCTTTTCGAATTTTCCCTCTTAACCTCTCCCTTTTTCTTTTCTCTTTTATATTTAGTATTGAGAGAGCAATAAAAGTATTATTTCCTCTCGACGATAAATTGAATTAAATTATTTAAAAACGTTTAAACATCCCGATTTATCGAGAATTCTCGTAATCTCCTTGGATTTGGATTTAAGAAATCCAAAATGAATCGTCCATTTAATCGTCGAAGCTCACGAAAAATACGTTTTTAACGACACGTTATACGTAATACGGGACACAAAGACACGAGGAAGACGGCGAAATGTTTCGAGAAGAAAGAAATACGTAGACGAAGCATGTCAAAGAGTTATCGGTAATTGCACTGGCCTTCTCGGACCATTGCCTTTGATAGCTTCATACTTTACAGAATCGAATGGAAGTCCACAATCGTGTCTAGCTCCTTCTTTTATATACTGCTGCACTGAAATCTTGGCCCGGGACAATAGATAATAGAAGGAATATTTTCTTCGTCCACGCGAAAGAACGATCGTCCAGCGTAATATTTGAGCATGTCCAAGTATCGATTGCGCGTTTCATTACATTTTTTTTTTGAATTATTTTTAAACCAATGTATACGATCGAATATCGAACATGTCACATCGAAAAGAAACGAAATTATACATATTATTATACGTATTATTATCTATATAGAGAGTTGTGGAGCGCACGTCGCATATGTATGTAAAGTATATCCTTTATCTTCTAGCTCGTTCCTGTAAATGGAATAGACCTAGCAAGGCGAATATACAACCCTCCGACGAATGCCTACTTTACTCTAATAAATAATTAGTATATACCGTGGGAGTGCCGAAGCCCTAATTTAAGCGGTCCTTCCGTTATACGTAGGTAGTAGCTAAGCAGTGCTTCGGTGGCTCTAAGGAGAGAGAACCGGAGAGAGAGAGAGAGGGAGAGGGAGGGAGAGGGAGAGAGAGAGAGAGAGAGAGGGGAAGGGAGAGAGAAGAGAGAACGAAGCAGGAGAAGATCGAGAACGGCACTATGTAAGAACCACCACCCACGAGTCTCCCCGCTAAGTAGATGCTTGTCAGCGGAAACTTAATTAAATATCCAAAGTGGATGCCGGAATTACTACAATTAGTATGACTGCTCTTCTGACCTGTTCTTATTACCCTGCTAGACTCCCGTCTTCCTTATTCGCAGGTATTACTACTTAATGTCTAATAAACGTCACGACAACCGTGAGTGGTGCGTTATTTCTTTCGCGAGAGTCAACGAGAAGGAATTCACTGTAATCCAGGACGAAGGATAACGAGTTGCGAATATAAAACTTGCTTCAAGCTTCTCGACGTCCTTGATGTTCCTGTCTCACCCTACTCTCTCTCTCTCTCTCTCTCTCTCTCACTCCTTCTTCCTTTCAACTTTGAAAATCTTCGATCAAGTTTGTGAGAAAGATTCGTTGAAAGGACAAGTAATGCACGATTTTTTAAAGAAGCGTACTCCTGATTTTTCCCCTTCTACATTACGGAAGATTGTTCATCTGGCGAAATAACCACGATCATGAATAGAAAGATACGACGACTTTGTAAGAAACGTTAAGTCATTCGTTAGATGGAAATAATTGAGGGATGCCGACGATATTTCTTTCGAGAGTACGAGAGAGGCGAAGATAGAAAAAAAAAAAAAAAAAAAGAAAGGGCCAAATACCAGACACTGTCACGTAAATACAAATCGAAAAGACGTTCTTTCTTATTTCAAGTATTCTTGGATCGTTCCTTCGAAATGGGGGAAAGAGAGACAAAGGAGGAGAGTGAACTAGAATACAGGGAAAAGAGAAGAGAAGCTTAAAGCTTTTGTCTTGTTCGAGATTTTTCTTCGTCGATTTAATTGCGGAAAAAGAGACGTTATGGATGGATGATGGTAAAGAGAAAATAAGAGAGAGAGAGAGAGAGAGAGAGAGAGAGAGAGAGAGAAACTGAAAAAGAGCAGTGGTCGTTTATTAGAAATCGAAGAGACACTCGTACGAGAAGGTCTTTGAATTGCCATCGATGATATCTATTCCTGTAACATGATCGACATTCACGGATGATTCAGAAAGTGTTCATTTCTTTTTCCCTTTTTAGAAGAGATAACGTAAAGATGGGACGATAGGAACGTTCATTAAGAGAAAAAGCTCGTTTTGAAAAAACCTTTAAAAACAATCTCCTACTCTATGGATGATAATATCCCTTTATTTTTCTCGTTACTCTCGATTCGAACGACTATTTTAGCACGTTCATTCTCCTTCTTTTTCTTGTCTCTCGCACGAGCTTTTTCTTGTTAACCTCCTACGAGTTTCTACGCGTTAGAGTATCATTATCCATCATAGCCCGAGAGAGAAAGAGCCGTGGTAGTCGTCGAACCGTAGCCTAGGAATACCAGGAGACTAAAATCTACTCCATCTACTCCGTCCTGTGCCATTCGTTTTTCAACTTTTCTACGGAGAAAAAGTTTTGCGTTCGTTCGTTCGCAAACAAAATACGTGAGCTAGCGAAAGAGTTACATATACAGATGAAAATTGAGAAAAGAGAGAATAAAATTCAAAATAAATAAATAAATATATAAATATACATATATATATATATATATATATATATATATATCGCCGAAAGCATATTAGCTTTTTCCTAGCATGTTGTAAACTTTAAATTTGCAACACGGTGGATGGGGTAGCTACGATATATCGAATTTTATCATCCCTACTTACATCGCCGAGTTTCTCCCCGCAAGAAGACCAATACGACGACGACGACGACACAGGCGGCCAGATTTTAGGAGTGTGTTTCGTGAAGCAAGAAAAAGAGCAAGAGAATGAAAAGCAAAGGGAGAGTAGATCGAAAGAAAGCAGATAAACAGAGACAATGAGAAAAAAAGAAAAGTGCTAGAGAGAGAGAGAGAGGTATACGATCGGCTGTATAGTAGTATCTATTGGCGCAGGGAAGACGGTTTACAACGGAATATTGTCCCGTCTAAGCCGCTCTCCAATATTTCATCAACTTTCTTATTCCTTCTTTTTCGTTGCTTTCTTCGAGCTTTCCTCCCACCAATCGCCTTCCCACCTCGACTCGAAGAAAAGGAATGGAAAGAAGGCATGGTAAGAGTGAAGGGAAATATGAAAGGAGGGGAGAAGATGCCCCTGAATTCTTACTGGCATCGAGTCCCTGTTGCCTACAGGATTTCCTCGTCTTCGTCGTCCTCGCTCCTGGGAAGAGAAACCTATCCTGATCCCACCTCTTATCGAAGAACGGGAATGGGACGCGCAAAGTATGTCTAAGTATTTTACAAGAATCAGTTCGTAAGAAAATGCCATCCACTTCATCTCCACTCTATTTTTCTTCTTTTCTTTCAACTATTTTCCTCGCGAACAATTCGCGAAACGATTCGAATTCTCTCCAGGCGAGCATCCCTTTCGTTCGATCATCTTTCTCTTCTTTTATTTTTCATCTCCCGCTTTTTCGATAGGAATTTAATTCTATCTATCTATTTCTAACTGAAAACTGTTTGAGAAGAGGCTCTTTTTTTTGTATTATTTATGTAGAAATGAAAGCAATAGACGTGTGGTATTTGTTGACGATATGTGTATCTATCGTTATCGATATTTAGATATACTGACAAAAAAATAGAGTTCAGCGTTGGTAGCAAAACAAAAACGAACGAAATTAAAGGAAACAAATTTGGAAGGAACGTAAACCGACGAATTCGATGTGATAAGTTTCATAAATTAACTTTTGCTAAAACGATTCCGTCTTTCTCTTTAATTTCTCCTTTGGCTCTCTAAGTTTAGCCATAAATACGCATTATAACGTGAAAATATACTACAACTAATATTGTTTGACCCTTTATCTAAATTAATCCATTTGTCTCTTTTCTCTTATTATTTTTACGATAACTCATGATCTCAATCCAAATGGTTTTAATAATATATTTAAAAGAATTCTTTAATCGAGAATTATAGAGGAGTGATTTTCGTTGTTATCGCAAAAGAGATAAATTAAATACGCATACGTTAATTACACTAATCGTAATACTTTTAACATATAGAATAAGAACGTAGACAATATTAAATAGTATTTGTATTGACCGTAATGAATTTTTTAAACAGAGATGCACTTTTATGATTCTCTAGTTTTTCTATTTCTAACCACGCATCTCGGCCATTCGCAGGAGCGGACATACTTCGTCTATGTATAGATATATGTATATGTACCTATGTACGTTACGAGCTGCACGGTACTCGAGACGTAAGGAATTGCTTTCGCGAAATTATTTCCCTTATAAATCAGCGGCCATACGTTTCGATGTCGTTTCGACCTCAGCTCGAGACAATCTCCGGTCTCTTTCTCAAGTTGATACTGGTAAAGGCACCAACAACGTAGTTTCGCAATAACGAAAAATAATAGAAAAGAAATGACGCTTGTTTACAAACGATACTTATTTTTGACTTTTTCCAAGAATTCATTGCTCCGAATCTCGCCTTACTAGTTTGTAAATTATACGAAGGACAAAAGAATAAAGCCCTAGAAGGTGACTATTGTTAACATACAAGCATAGGAGCGGGAAAGACGGCGTGAGAAAGAGAGAGGGAGAGAGACAGCGAGAGTATAGGTGGGGTTTTGATTCGGTAACAGGACGGCGATAGTGGGGATGTAGTAATTTGTCGGCTTGGGAAGGCGGCTGGCTCCAAGCTGATAACAGGAGATGGTCCATTCTCCTGTGATTCGAGTCCTCCCCCCTCCTAGCTCCAGTCAGCCTCCTCTCTTCGCTTCTCTAGCTCCTTCTCGGACCGAGAATCTCACCAGTTCTCTTCCCACTCTCGCGAACGTGCCAAGCTCTTTCTTTCGGCCCTTTCTTCCTTTCGCGGATCTACCTAACCTAAGACTTCCCCTTTTCCAATAGATGTGTCGTCGCACCGTTCACATTCTACTAGGTGAAATAAGATTTTAAAGAGGTAGTAGCGATCGGTATGTTAACTACGTAATCGAACCTGCAGTACGAAGCGTACTCCGGTAGTCGTAAACTTTTATCTAACGCCTTCGAAGCAGCGTTCTATATAAGAAGAAAGGTGGAGAGAGATAGAGAGAGAGAGAGACAGAGAGGGAGAGAGGGAGAGAGAGAGAGAGAGAGAGAGAGTGAGAACAAGGAGAGTCCTTAAATTTTTACGACTTTGCATTGCAAATCGAGAGGTCGTAGCGACACGGAACGTATGGCTATTGTAGTAAGCTTCGGGGAATATAAAAAACAAAAAAAGTAACGCTAGTTTTTGAGTAAGTAGGTTGCATGCATTAATTTGCTACATTTCGCGGTTGGGAAAATTTATCTGCCAGGACTGATTTCCATGCTCGCTGCTTGTTCCGCATCGCATACGTTTTACATGGGGCAAATGTAAAACGCTTGATTTACTACCCGGCTCGCACCCACTCCATAATTTCTATGTGTCGTTACGACTTTTCAAGCGATACGCTAACGTCGACTTGAAAGCGTTCGTTCGATAGAATGCAAGAGAGAAAAAAAGAACAAAGTAGAAAGATTAATCATAAAATCGATTAGAAAAGCGTGCAATTTATGGAAACAAGAGCGATCTTTTATTCGAAATATCAAGAGAAGTTTCAATTACTGGAAATAATTTAAACTATTGTTGACATTTAACAAGATCAAAACCGTAAAATGAGCCTACGATTTTTTTCTTATTTCATTCATTGTATTCAATGAACATAGTTATTCTCTTCTAAGCTCGCTTAACAAAACTTACTTTCTTTCTTTAGGAAACATCAATGTTTCTCGCGACGTTCCTATTTAGGTACGATCCAAAGCGTCCAATTGGTTTAGCATTAGCGTAGAAAACTTTGAATTACGAATGTGCCGCGAATATCCATTAGTTTTTTCTCTAACTCTCTCTTTCTTCGCCTACTTGAAAATTTGTACACGGCTGCGACGAGTCTAGCATGTTTCTTGGATTAGAATCAAGCTAACGTGTGTGCGCGTATACACACACATATATATATATATATATATATAAAAGTTTTTTTTCGAGTAGGTACGCGAGAACGCCACTCTTGCCGGTGGTAGTAACGTTTCTTAGGGAAATAAAGCGGTCTCTTCCATTATCCATGTAATTTTCAATTTTCTCTGCTTGAGATTAACGATATAATAAAGATAAAGAGAAGCGCGGTCGGTGAATTTATAGTCGACAACTCGAGAACCATGGTATACCGTACTAGAAAGAAAAATACTGTTTACGACATAATTGTCTTAATAAACAAATGCGTACTTTTGAGAAGGTTATTTTCTTTGATAGAAAATAATAAGTAGGTGTATTTAAAAACATAAGAAGAAAGGTAACAAAAAGGTCGTTTCTCAGAACGAAAGAGCAGCGTGTTTATTTATGGAGAGTTCAACGAAACAAATATTTACTATTATAATTACCTTTCCCTTTATAAAGCGTCAATAAACGATATGCGTAAACTATGATCCCGAATTGTAGAAAAAAAACGGGAAAGAAACACGGAAAGATATACGGAGAACGATTGAGAAAACTTTATCGTGAGACAGCCGTCGTCATTGTCGACGCAATTAACAGTAACTTTAGGTATGTCGGAGTCGGCGTTGAAACAACATCGGAGCAGTTCTGATATCCGATGCTGCTTAGACATTCGCTGCTCAAATATTCCTGGAGTCTCCGCTTGTGCTTCGAACGCGGATCGCCAGAGACGCCGGAGACACCTAACTGAGCACACACATTTATAAGCGACGCATACAACGAACGTCTCGGGACACACAGAGAATTCTACAAGAAGGAACAATTCTCGAGTAGCGTGGAAAGAGAGAGAGAGAGAGAGAGAGAGAGAGAGAGAGAGAGAGAGAGAGAGAGAAAAGACTCGTAGGTATCAAGGGTGTGCGAAGGATGCAAACCTGACACGACAGGTACTTACTGCACCAAGACACACATACGTATAAATGTGCAGTAAGAGTAAGATAGAAATAGAGGAGAGAAAGAGAAAGACGATCTCTAACGCATTCTCATGACTGTCGACCAAACTCCCGCTTTTACTCCCACTTCTACGTAGAGAGAGAGAGAGAGAGAGGGAGAGAGGGAGAGAGAGAGAAAGAGAACTTTTTAGTGAACTGTCAAACTTTGTCGAGCCACGAATTATTCGTTCCAACGCATTCCCCCAGTGTGCTTTCATTGAACATAACAGAGATCAAAGACTCCGGCGCGAAATGGATTAGAATTTCAGAAACACGAAACATACTTTGGTCCATCTCTTTTCCTCTTTCAATCAACATTGAAAGAAATACAATCCTCTTTCGCTTACTAAATGTTATCGATTTTCGATCGAAGGACTTTAACTAAACAGACGAATGAGTTATTTTCGGAGGAATTATTTCAAGCTTTTCGTACGGCATTCATTGTAAACCGATTGACCCGCAACCAATGCGTTAACCTATTACGTTCTTTCCTATCGGGTATTGTAAATCTCATTTAATTAAGTCTCATGTAAAAAGTTCTAACAATACCTTTCGATCCCGTTTGCAATTTCGTTTTCTGCTGTCTCTCTCTTTCTCACACACACACACACATACACACGTACGTTTCCGATAGCTCCCTGCTCACTTCTCTTCCCTTTTCCGCCCACCATGCCACAGAGTCGATCGCGCGAGACGAGAGAGAGGGATGTATTTGATTGATATTCGATCGCTCATTGTAATTGACCGAGTTTACTAAGAGACTATAAAGAGAGTATACAAATAATATGATGCATATAAGAGAGAAATATTTTTTCTTTCTTTTTCTTTTCGTTTTTTAGTTTCACATTTCATTTAGGAATAATATGAAAGAAAGTTTTTACCGTCTAGTATATAAATTGTTCAGATTCAAGGAAATCTAAGCTCTGTCCGAAGGAATTCGAAGGGTGCTTTATAAGAACCAGCATGAGAAATATGAAGAAAAAGCGTGAGGAATGGAAGTAGCATAAGAAGAAAAATGCAGAGACGACGATCGAAGTATAGCGAATCGGCATCTACCTATCGATCGCTCACGTACGCTCCTTTGTAATTTTATTTATGCCACGTTCGACCTGTTGCGCCTTATCTCCTCGGTTCGTTTTGACGCGTTTTTTTTTTCCCCCTTCCCCCGCCCCACCCCACCCGCCCCCTCCACTACACATTCCTTTTTCCTCGTTTCCTTTTCTTCTTTTCATTTTACTTTCGATCGTCCTTTTCGCATAACGCGATTTTAATAGCTTCGAGCTTGTATCCATGTTCCATTACTTTAATAATATCGACCGAAAGCTTACTTCGTTTCAAACGTCAGACGCATCGTCATATCATCGTTCTATAAGCTGTTATTAAATAAATGAAATGCATTGAAAATTTAGCAACGGTCTTGAAAAGACTCAATCGAAGTTCGAACACTATCATATATAATAATATTCTGATCGTCAATCGTGAAATCGTTGGACGAATAAATAAATCAAAAGAAACATAAATTACAGGAAATTCTCCGATAGAATATTGATATTTGTGCGCTATGAATAAAGTCATATTTGGCGTATAAAATAATTTGAATTTACCACCGATAAGTAAAAGTACTAGATAGATATACCATATTGTACGATATAAATGGAAATATTACGTTCCGAATGAGAACGCGAGTAGATACATTTTCATGAATATTATTAGTTCAATCGTTTATCACCCTAAACGTCATCGCGTCGGCGATAATATTTATAGACATAAACATGGAAAAAATAAAAAATAGAAAAGAATAAAAATTATATATACGAATGTAAACCATGGATACGCGTAGAAAAAAGATATAAAACATGCGAGTGTAATATGAACGACCGAGCTCCGACCATTCGTTTCTTCGTTATTTTCTACTTTGAATAGTCGTTTAAATTCAATAAGTTATAGAAAAAAGTATTCGTTTTCTGAAATAGAATAATGTTAAAATAAAATGTTAAAATATCGAAATATATTTTTAAATACAAGTGCAAATAACTATACGTGCTATGCACGTAGAAATTAAAGGGGAATTAAAAGAAAGAAAGAAAGAAGGAAAGAAAGAAATAAAAGAGAGATTGCTTTTTATCGTGGAAAGAAAGAAAAGTAGGAGAATCGTTGATCGCTCAAGAGAGAAAATCGCAAAGTGTATATCCTTTTGAGAAGGAGCAACGATTCCGGCATTCGTGCAGTTTCAATGCGGAAACCTTCCCCGACGAGCAATTATTTTCGTCTCATTGTCCCTTTCGTCGAGTAGCGAATGAGACGTCGACGAACGGAGACGAAGGAACGACGACGCAGTCCGGTCGACAGGAAGTGGCGGCAGCTGAGACTCCGGAAGAAAGATGGCGACTACACACCGGCGTCTATTCTACCAACGACTATTCTCGCCATTATCGTCAGCTCGAGTGAAATCGTTGAAGCATGCGACGAAAGCTACGTCAATGACAAGCAACATTTACGAATCCAGTTAAATCAACTTTATTTTATTTGTTCTTTTCATTTATTAATCGTCGTGTCGGTGTCACGTCGATCGACTAACTTTTCTTTCCGAACCATTCTAATCTAGCCCAAGTGCACGTAAATGCGCATAATCTTTACGCATTGCATTCGTTTATTTAAGGTTATTTAAGGTTATTATAGGCTACTCCTATTTTGAATAATGGTGACCGTGATCTTGATGAACGAGATCACAATATAAAGGGCACAAATTTCATCTAGGACATATTTTTTTCGAATTTTTGAGCAAAAGCTTCATTTTCTCGGAGAAAAAGGTCGTCTTAAAAATAATATTTTATATCCTAGATGAAATCTTGGTCTTTAAAAATGAAATCTTGTCTATCAAAATTGCTCAATTCTTTTCTTTCTTCGGCTCTCTTTTCTATCTCTCATATATCTTATCTTTCTTTTCTTCTTTTCCAAGTATCATCGAGGGATAGATTCATCATCGATTATTTTGCGAGAATACGGGAAGGATAGAGAGAACACTTGCGCGCATGATTAAAATTTCTACCTTTGGGATTTCGTTTTATTTGCTCGAAATATTCGATTGGATTACGTTGCGAATGCCGATTTTAGAATAGAGTCATTGTTAGTCTCTACATGCAACAACTTGCAAGTACTACAGACCTGGCTTGGCAGTACTTGCGATATATATATATATATGTAGAAATCTAATTGTAAATCACTATGCAAGTACTAAATAGCAGCATATTTCAATGTATTTTCAAAATCCCTTCAATTTAGTTCCGATCAAACACTAAGCCTTATTAACATAACCAATAATACTTTTACAGACAAATAAATAAGATATATATATATGTATATATATGTACATATATAATTATCACGTGTGTTAATTATATATATATATAATATTCTTAATGCTTCTTACCACTTAATCGAACTCTTGCAACTGCGATGGAATGGATGTAAATTAATAAATTTGAGAAGAGCCAGAACGATTTTCACAACGTATTTTCGAAAGCGCCGTCTTTCTGAGAACTTTCGCAGCGGCCTTAATCGTCGCTTCGGATAACTACAATCAATTGCGAATCGTTTTTATCCTTTGCGCCAATGTATAATCATTGATATTTAACCAACCGTCGAGAAGCGACCCATTGAAAAAATCGATGAGGACGTTACCGACGAGGTCGACTTCCGGCAATGTAGGAATTACAAAGACAAAAGACATCTTCCATAATCTTAAAAAGAAAGTGTCCTCTTTGGGAGAGTCGAAGGAACGAAAAAGCGTAACAACGTACGAGCACCTTCGTTTGATCGATAAACTCTTTCAAAGTTTTTTTATTCGGTATAAACTTCGGTCGCTACTAAATTTACGTGTCGAGGAGGTAGCTCGAAGAAAAATCATTCGAGCGTCTACGGTACGATAATTATAAATAAACGTTACGACGAAACAAGGTGTACTTTCTATCGTTGGTATGTGCAATCGATCGAAATGGAAGCCGAGGTCGTATTGTTACTCGACGAAGAAGATAAAATCCGTTCCAAGCACAAAGTGTGTATAATATACGTTCTAATAGTTGGAACGAATTATTCTTTATCTTATGTCACGTTATTACAGATGGGAACGTCAAATTCCAAAGGATGAGGATTATTGGGAACGATACATTCGTAAGGAAGAAAAAAATCTAATAGTAAGAGATTCCTATTCATATTTAACCAATTTCCCTTCGATCCACAGATATCCTCAAAGTTTATATCGTTGGATTCGTAATGACGACGACGCGAATAATGTCGATTATTTAACTCGTAACGAAAGAAAATCTTTCGCAACGAATTTTCCGCCTTGTAGGTTAAAGTCGTTTACCAAAGAAAACGATCTCGCGAGTATTAGTGAGCCTATAGTTACGGTCTTTCCTCCTACGTCATCGAAACGACCTACTAAAATATTTACTACACGCAAAGAGGAGTACAAGAGGGCTCTCGCTGAAGATATATCATTTCGAAAAGTATATTCCTCTCTTTTTCCTGTAAACGCACGTAATGCTTCCAATGAGAACGCAAGAATTAAGACAAAAACTTATTTGAAAAAAAGTCGTTCTTTTTATGAAAACGATCGTCCAACAGGAACGAGCCGAAATCGAAGGAAGTCGTCGACGAGTCAAAACGGGAGGACTCTTTTAAAGGCCATAAATAAAAACGATTTAGAATCAATCGGGAAACTCGTCGATAAGATCGAATTGTCCGATGATTTTGATTTTAATCGAGAAAGTTTTCATTTCAACGACACCGACGATCGTTTCGATTTACAATTTAGAACGACGCGAAGCAAGAACAACGATCGAATACAATTTAATTCAAATTTAGAAAATAAATCCGAATGCGCGATATCTGCTTTAACGAAACATACCGAACGAAATAAAAGAGCTTCGGCCGATGGCGACTTCTTGAAATATTCCGTTCGATATGCTCACGAAGCATTGAAACGTCTAACGAAAGATTTGCGCTCTGGGAATTTGGGAATAAACGAAATGACAAAGAAGGTTGGAACAAAGGAGGATACTGAAAAATATGAAAAAAAGTTTATAAACATTTCCCCTATCTCGTTGAAACCTCTATCCAGTCACAATCGCATCGAGGAAGTCGAAGATTATTTGCCGCGTACGTTGAGTCTAACAGAGAATTTTCTAAACGGATTACCAAAGATGTCGTATTTTCCACGAAAGAAACGCGATCGATGTCTTTCGTGTTTATATAAATCCCTCGAGGAGATCGGCATATCCTCGAGAAAGAACGCATACGATAGGAGGAAGGAACAGGAGGAGGAAGGAAAGTATCAACGAAATATATCCGTCGAGTGCGAGAGCAATGGTGACGTTAGTTTTGCCGAGTTCAAAGACGAACGAAATCAGTGTGATTTCAGGGTGAACGAGGAGGTTGGATTCGCAACGAGACGTAGTAGTAGCGGTAGTAATGGCGACAGTATAGAGGAGGCAAACAAATTCGGCTTTCCGTATATACAAGGAACCGGAGAAGGGAGAACGTCCGTCAACGAAGTTAAGGAGACGGAAGGATGTCTGCCAGTTCCGGAATTAGAATCAACGAGTCCAAATGATAAGAGGATACCTTTCAAATCCATCTCCGTGTCGTCGGAAAGATCGAGAGGTGGTACCTCTAATTCGGACGACGACGACGACGACGACGACGACGACGACGACGACTCGAGCGTCGCATATATGGAATATTCGTCGACGAGATCAAAATACAGGCCGGCTTGTCACGCACCGACCATTTTGTCTCACACCTTGGAGCCTCTCAGAGCGTTGAAATTAAAAAAGTCGACGAGTATGCAAGCACGCATGGCTTTCAACGAAATTAACGACGAGTCGCCGACTATCATCGAGGCCAACGAGAGAAGTCGTGAGATCGGGTTGAAAAAAATGGGACAAACGACGATTCCGATGGATACGAAAAGAGGGATAAACGAGGGTGATTCCAAGTCGATGAAAAAATTGATCAAAATAAAATCCGTTTCGGAGAATTTGATCATCGACGCCGAAGTCAACGATGCAAAGGAAAAATCTCTGTTCAGAAGGAGCTCCAGTTGTAAAAATTTCGAATGGACTTTGAAGGATTCTACGAGAGGTACGTCGTTGCCGCCGCTGCCGGGCTTACGCTCGCTGGCCAAGGACGAACCGTTGTTTTCGAAGGAGGAGATCGAAGAAACGTTAAAAAATTTCGAGAAACGTAACGCATCGCCGACGTTCGCGTTGTCCACTCTATGCGATATGTTTTTAAATCGAATTTTAGAGTCGAACGATAAGCGAGATAGGAGACGTGATAACATAGCGAAACGCTTGGTGAAATTATTAGTAGAATCGAGACGTTATTCGAATCCTGATAAGTTTCCATCTGACCTGATATTTTCCTCGAAACAGCGACCGTTGTTGAACGGGCACCGATTAAGGCGCATCCTACCCCTTGATTCTTACAATCTGATCGCACCTTTGCTGGGAATGCCCGAATACCACCCGAGGTTAGACATGGCCCCTCATAAAATGGAGAAAACGATTGAACCGACGAAGGAACGATCCGATAAATCGGATTTGATCCAGGAAACTCTGGACGATCTGATCGTACGTACATAATAAATAGATCCATATCGTCTAATAGAAAACGAGACAGACACTGTATTAGAGGTATTATACGGTCAAGCTAGAATAGCGTAAATAATGCAAAAGCTATAGGAGTGGTGTGACGTAGGGCTACGTCATACACACCCAACCAAGCGATTAATACCGATCGCTCGCGGCTCGATAATCAATTTGTTAAGAACGCAACGATGATCTTTTGCTTCGGTATTAATCTTGAATTTTATTTTTCCGACGACGACGAGAAATTCTCTTTTATAATTTCTAGGTACACCCGCCGTCTTCGAGGGACAGCACGGTCTCGTGCGAAGAGATCGGAACGGCGCGCTACAATCCTTACGGACTTTTTATGAGAAAAGAGAGACGCAAGGTAAAGAGAGTCTCCATTTTTCAAACATATTATTTATCCTTTATCCTACGTCTACGCTTTGTTCTTTACCAGGCTGTCGTTTGGCGTCCCTTGACGGAATTCGACTTAAAGGGCTACGATCCACAAGCCACTCTTCGCATGAGGGCCGACAAGATTACCACGGACATATGCATGGAATTTTGCGATTGGCTGAGAAGCTTGGGAGGCTTAGAAAGGGACATCGACGAGAGGATTCTCAAGGACATGTTCGAAATTAATTTTTCAGCGGAAGCCTGTAAAACGACACAAGCGAGTAAACGATTTCTATTGGACGACGTTGGGATATGTCGTATAATGATTAAATATAATATTTAAATAGATCAATGTGAAAGAGATGGCTACCGTTCCGACGGACGTGGCATTGGCGAGATTGTGTCACGGGACGAGCGTATTGGCGACAACGAGGAAACAACTCGAGAGAGATGCCAAGGCTGAAAGTAGACCTAAACGCACCTTGGCATTTGGTACATCAATGCCAACCGATCTATTATTCATACCGCCTAGTAATCGCGTTCGAGAAACCTGGCTCAAGTGTAAAAACGTGCCACGAGAGCTCGAAACGATGGACGTAGTTTGGGATGGGATAATTCATTTGGAGAGCGTGCAAGCTTTCGTTAAGTGCTTACGCATGCACCCGAAGGTATCTCATTTAATGGCTCATATGTTATTTTCTTATTTCTATAGGATCGAACGATCGATGATCTATATTTAATGATTGTAGGTTAGCCCACCTAAAATGATCAAAAGTGCTGTACTTCCGAAAACCATCCGAAAACCGCCGTTTTTTAAGGAAAATAGCACAGATATATAAAAGGAATCTTGACGTCAATCCTCAACAACACCGAACGTAAATTTATGTCAGATTATTTAACGTTCGGAGATTTCTAAACGAGCTAATCGATTTACAATATAACGAAGAAAATGTCTCTGGATGGGATACCGTGTAACCATACCGGTTTAGCTCGGATTTTCTACGCGCAAACACGAGCAGGCGTGCCAACCAATAATACCGTTCGATGACACGATACCAAACGCCCGTTTCATGTATGTGGCGTACGGTTAACCCCTAAAGCCAACGTAGTATCCCGGACGATTAGGAATCGAGGGTGAAAAATCTACGAGCGCGAAACCATAGCGTTAATTTGACTATTCACCGAAAACTATCATAAACGATGACGTTCTCTCGCGGTCAGTCTAATTGATCTATCGCCTTCTTTTATTCGTTTTTATTCATTTATTTTTTTTTCTCTTTTTTTCTTTTTTTTTTCTTTTTTTCTTCTTAGATCCTCTCCTCGCTCGATCGAACGCATTAAATATACCTCGAAAATCGTTCGTGGAAGGGTATTAACGAAGTATCTTCCGGAGTTAGACGTGTAACTTATCATGGATCATCGTTAAGCGCGCCGTCGATAATGACGTAGGACTCCCGACCGTAAGAAATATCAAAAAACGTAACGTAAAGCCAAACTCGACTCGTAGCATCTGCTTACGACAGGAACACGTTCGGGATATCGCCTTCTCTATCGTTGGTTTCAAACCCGAGGCGAGATAAGGAAAAAATAAATAAAAAAGAAGAACTCTTTTCTTCCCCTCTCTCTCTCTCTCTCTCTCTCTCTCTCTCTCTCTCTCTCTCTCTCTCTCTCTCTCTCTCTCTCTCTTTGGCAGGCTTCGTCCACCTTCTCGGTTTCGTTTCTCTCCTAGCAAATAATTTCGTGATAACGAGCATCGAATCGATGTCAAACGCTTCGCATTCGTGCCACCAACTCGATGCGAGAATAAAGATTTTCAAATTTTTTTAAACTTTCCACGTAGCAATATAGAAGGATAATAGGTATAAAACTTGGACGATTTGTTGAAGAAAAGTAATCTTGTGAAAAATAGAGGCTCTTGTCAAAAATATATGATAAAACGATGAAAAGAAAAAAGATTTGAGACGAAGGAGAAGGATGTGTTCTGCCTGCTGTTCCTTCGTCGTTGTTACGCGCAAACACGTGGAAAAATCTAGCCGCTCACCGCAAAGACAGCCCTCGACGTTCCTCCGCCACGTTCAATCCTTTCCCTCACGTTAATTGAGCTAAAAAGAAGAAAAAAGAGCGTCGTCGTACGTTTGCCTGCGTACTCGGTTATTCGTTATTCGCGCAGCTCTTTATTCTTTCTTTCCCAGGAATTTCCCACGAGGCCAGCGGCCCTTTCTCTCCTCTCTCTCTCTCTCTCTCTCTCTCTCTCTCTCCCTCTCACTCACTTGGTGGCGCTGAAGAGAGAAGAAGAGAACGAAAGGGCGGCGGAATGGAGATCCCGAAAGAAAGCACAAAGGGACTGTGCAATGAGAAAAGAGGACGAGCACGAAGAACGAAGGCTGAATGAGGTGTGTATGAGAGGAAGGAGAGAAGAGAGTATCGGCGCATTGGTCATCGCCCGTTCGTTTCGCTTCACTTGGAACGAAGACTTGCGCTCGAGCGAGAAATTTAACAAGGCACACGCTTCCGAGACCGACAATAGCCAACTTTATGTGCCCCGTCGAATGCTCCGATTTTAATTACTTCAATTTCAACTTCCACTTGGTCGTCCGGTCATCTCCTCTTTCTCTTCGTTTATCCGTCCGTCTTTTTACTTGCATACGAGAGCAAAAGTGTCTTTTCGAAACGAATCGGTCAACCTTCCAACGAAATATCCATACGTAATGTAGAATAAGTGCGTTGCTTACATCATTGCCTTCGTCTACGGGCACTTTATTAGAAAATTTACAAAGTCGTTATCGATCGCTTGCTCGATTTTAAGTAATTAAGTGGGTTCGATGTCGCAACGTCAACGTCCTTGTACCTCCGCTTAATGAACTCGAGTTTGGTAGCACTAGCAAAGTCCGTTAATTTTGTTTCACCCTCATTGATTTTATAAATGGTCGAAGAGACGTTCGAAGGTCTTTGGAAAATTCGACGTATTTGTCGGGAGCATCGAACGTGTCTGGTAGATCGAACCATCTCCTCGTCATATCTCTCTCTCTCTCTCTCTCTCTCTCTCTCTCTCTTTCCCGTTTTCCCATCATGTATTATTCATTTCGCCAAGTTCGCACTTAAAAATTCTGCCTTTCGATCGCCTATCTCGAGCCACAACTTCTCGTTCGAGATTTCGAAGCAAAGTCACAAAGGAAGGAAGTACGTACGTAGGTAGTCGGGCCCTTCGCAAAGTAGATTGACTGCAAAGTAGATACGAAGGGAATACGCGAAGAATTGCTTCACGACGCTCTATTTCTTTCCCCTCTATTCCTCTCCCTCCCTCTCCCTCTCTCTCTCTCTCTCTCTCATACTCTTTGCTATGAATACACGAGATCGAGATCGCGAATCGAGTGGAATTTCAAGGGAAATTGAAAATTTTTGTATCGACGGGAGATCAACGAGTAAATCTCAACGCATCGACTAATTCCTGAAACATCGATTACCGTTATGTCTATATCATTCAAAGTGATCTCGTTGAATGAATCATCGCAGAGAGAGAGAGAGAGAGAGAGAGAGAGAGAGGGAGAGAGAGAGAGAGAGAGAGTCGATTGATTGAAATAACGGTAGAGAACGCACTACTTAAAGTCGCATTCTCTCAATGAAATTGAAACGAAAAACGATAATCGCGCTTAATTGTGTAAGGCGCAGTAAGCGAAACGTTAATGCATTATACCTTATCGTTCTTTCGATTACGCGTTCCTAACAGCGATACGATACGAAATTAAGCTCGCAAACACACTGCAGTCTCTCGTACGTTTACAACGACTGGATCCTGAAATCGTTCTGCGGTTTTACTATTATCGCCTCGGTACATGTAATTACAATCTGTCGTTTCGTTTAGTATCAAGATAGAAATGTGTACGAGGATTCGTTTGAATTTTCTCCCTGTCTATCGACGATTCTCCCTTTCCTTTCTCCGTATCTCTTTATAAAATCTCTTTACGTTTTGTTAGTGCCTTTCTCTTATATTATACTCCAATTTCAAACAATTATTATTATTATTCCCTCTCGTCGATCGTCCTATTAAAGATTTCATGAATAAAACTAGGACGAACGATCCTGGTACGTGTCGAGCAGTTATATAACGTGTATAATGTACATATGTACATTCGCGTAAGTGGAACAAACTCGTGATTTTTATAAACCTTGGTTTATTCAAATGATGACAACTCGTCGAAACGACTATTTTCAAAAAAGAAAGGGAAATAAAAAATGACGAAGGAAGAGAGAAGCGATCCCGACAAACAATGAAAACCAACTATCCCTTTTTTCGTTTTAAAATACAGGTGGCTAAAAGAAACGTGCTTCTAGGGCGATTCGCTTCGTAACACGTTCGTTGCTCGTGACATACGAAACGGCGCAAACGTTGTAAGCGTATCTATTTGTACATACAGTATCATGTATGTGAACATGTATGTGAAGAAAAAATTGGTGGGGGAGAAAGTGACGCATATGTATGCTCTTTCGTAAATCAGATGGGAAGCGTTTCCTGCTGGCAGTACGAGCTCGTTCGATCTATTGTTGTAAAGTCTCTAACCGTGCCCGTAATGTCCACATGAGCCTATTATGAGTTCTATCTTCATTGCCTTTGCCAATGGTTGTTGCCACTTTTCGCAGCCCTGCTTCTCTCTCTCTCTCTCTCTCTCTCTCTCTTTTGTGTCCGTTCCTTTTCCTTTCGCCCATACACGTATCCCACATATATACGAGTAAATACATAGACGATATGATGTATGTAGGTACACACGTAAATGCAATACTCGACTCTTCCGATTTCCACGCGTCGGCACCTATGGTCCATCGATCCGCGAGCAACTCTGTTATCGTTTTCCGGAGCAGTCCAACGATAAAACAACGTTAAAGCTAACGAAGTGTGGACCAAACGAATAAACGAGAGTTTCTTTTGATCCACGATACAAAACGTAGCCGCTTGTTCTCGAATTAATTGGCAGGAACCGAAAAAAGTATGTGAGGTGAGAGAAGAAAAAAAAAGGGGAAAAAAAATAGAAGAAAGAAAAAAGAAAAGAAAATATCGTAACGCGCGAAAACTCTGGAGAACATTCAATCTCTTTATTTTCTCTACTTTTTTCGATTGAATCGTTAACACATACGTACAAAAGTGGATAAGAGTGGATCCTGGTAAAGGACGAACGGTGATGAAGAAGATGAAGAACCGAGGATGCTCGAATGAAATTTAGCCCGGCGCTAAACGGAACGTCGATGCCTATCCTTACGAATTAGTTACAGCGAGCGGGAAGAAAATGAAGATACGCTTTTTCTTTTTCTCTTTTTTTTTTTCTTTCTTTCCTTCTTCTTCTTCGTCCTCCTCTTTTTTTTTTTCTTTTTTTTCATCTTTTTCTTTCTCTTACTTTTGCATCGATTCGAGTCCCTAAAAAAGGAAGAGAAGATCCTTGTAATAATCTCGTTCCAAAGAGAAGCAAACGTCGAAAGTAAGTTCGAGCTCTTCCTGCTGGCGGTTAATTTCGAACCATTCCAACGCATTTTGCGCTCCGCGCTCTCATAAACGCTTGTAGAAACGAATCTCGCTTTCGTAGCCGATTCAAAGCCCGTAATGAACTTTGGCTGACATCCGGTTTTACCCGGAAGGCCACTCCCATTACAGTAGACTCTCTCGGTATCGTTACATCGATGCAAACATACCGAAACCAACAACGATTCTTCTGTTTCGTTCGTGCGTCACGTATTATTGTAAAGGACGCTAGCGTTGATGACGAGCCTTTAGCTTGTTTCCTCCTCCTCTTCCTCCTCTTCTCCGCTTTTGTCCGAGTCGCTCAGTCTCTCGGTATCCTTTGAACCGTTGACATCTCTGTTCAGTTTTAATAATTTACGTACGATCGATTTACGCTTGATAAATGGTAAAAGCTATCGCGTTAGAAGCGGTTAGCGATCGTTCCTCGATCGAATTCGATGTGAAAAAAGTAACGAGCGAAAGGTTCGTCCAAATTTTCTATCGTACGTGAAAGCGATCGTTCGTGAAAGGGTACGCTCTAACGGAGCTTATTTAAAATGGCATTCTGGACGTTCAACTCGAATGGATTTCAAGCTTTAAGCGAGTCGATCGATCCTCGGCAAGGGAATCGTTATTCGGAGGAACAATTAACGTGTTTCGAAGAACGTGGAAAACTCGACGGGTTTCCATCCCTTTCTACGTTTCCACGTTTCTGAGTTCTATGCATCGCAAAGAAGATGGATGGATGGATAGAGAAACAGAGAGAAACAGAGAAAGGCACGAGAGCTTTTGCGTAGGCTTATTCAAACGCTACTACTTCTCTCAAACGCCTGACATCGGGACCCTCCTTCTTCAAAAGTAAGCAAAGCAATTAGACAGAATTACGAAGGAAAGAGAATGAGAAATAGAGAGAGAGAGAGAGAGAGAGAGAGAGAGAGAGAGAGAAAGCGCGCGTAAAAAGGGAGCAAGCCGGGTGAAAAGTGGGTGGTCGACACTTCCACTTGGTTTAACCAAACCCTCGACCATGGACGAGCATACATCGTCGTCTTCTTTTCAAACCCCTAGTCTCTCGAGAGATCCGGACGCGTTACGTCCCTGCCGCATGCGATATACTTACGTATATGGGACATCACTTGAGATTACGCAGTTGTATTGCGATAACATCAATCGAAAATTAGTTTCATTCTTTTCAATTTTCAAGAAAAATAAAATAAAACGACACATATCCGACGAGTACGTTGGAAGATAGCCGTCGAGACACGCGGCTATCGGATACATCGAAGAAAATCCTAAAGGTATTACCTTACTTTCTACGTTCGTATACGACGTGAATACGTACATTGAAAACGCACTTGCATTATCCATTAGTAGAAAAAGTGCATAACGCAATACACACTTGGTTCTCTCTACGTGTTCGTTCTTACAACACCCCGGACAGAGGGCTTCTCTTTCTCCTACGTTCTGGAAGCGAACGACGGGTATGGGGGATCGATAGGGGATGCCGAGCTCTGCATAGGGTGGCATAGGTTCGCATCGTTGCAGAGAAGGCCGCAAAGTATATTTACATACGGAGCCTCGGTCAAAGCCTTTACTTTGCACGAGTATTCATGCACTCGTCTCCTGCCACGACATTCTCCGCTGGACGGAGAATCCACTATCGTTCTCTTATTCGACCGAATTTAGAATGATACTCTCGCAAATCCATGCACCTCGAGTAGAAATTTCTAAACGAAATTTCGAAACCCCGCGCCTCGACGTTCAGCATCCCGTGAACTTTATTATCCAACATTTTCTCATCGACTAAACTCATCGAAACTCGTCTACTCTCTATTTCTCGATTTTCTCCATAAAGCAGCATACTTGTTATCATAGAAAAAGTTAGAAAATTTCTAAACGACCTTCTCCGATAGTTTATTTCTCGCGAACGCTTCGGGGTTGTAGGACACCGAGAACCGATCGAAAGGCTCTCTCTCTCTCTCTCTCTCTCTCTCTCTCTCTCTCTCTCTCTCGGCTCATATTTTTCAGCATTTTCGAGTAAGATAAGCCCGTGGGGTAAAATCACGCGAGGCATCCTGTGGCGAACGGAAGAGGCGAAGGGCGATCGAGGGTGTCACTGACGATCGAAGAGGGGAGGAGGGTAATTGCGCGTCGGGTTTGACTTATAGCTTCTAAATCAGTGTCAAAAGGCTGCGACCCTTGCGTACCCGTACTGCTTCCTGACAAACTTCGGCAAATGTATTTTAGATAAACTTTGATTGATATCGCGCCAAATTGTGCCTTTCTTAATTCTTCTCTCTCTCTCTCTCTCTCTCTCTCTCTCTTTTTTGTGGATAAAATTCCTCGGAAATATATAGAAAACGCATCGAAATATCGAAGAGCTTTTTACGTAAAAGGAATGCGTACGAAAGATATCAAGAAGATTTAAGCGTTTTGCCTGGATACTTAGCTCTCAGAAATAGATATCATGTTCGAGTAATTCAAGCCGTTGCCAGGTGCTTAGCAAAGTTTCAATTGTACTCTTCGTGCATGATACCAGAAACGTTGCCTCCTCATCGTCTCCTTCGGCTGGTAAGAAGCAGCCAAACGAGAAAGAGAGAGAGAGAGAGAGAGAGAGAGAGAAGGCTGGTTAGCAGGTGTACGCTTGCTTCGCGTTTGGTGCTCGAGCGCGAGCAATATTTATTAAGCGATATTTCCCTAATTATTTCTCTTACGATGTGCTCCCTGCGCATCCGAATCTACGCGTACTCGCATAAAGCGGCGAAAGTGCACGTTGGTCGAAAGTTAAGCTACTCGGAGACATAAACATCAGAAAAACGGAAAAAGAGAATGCGAGCGAGTACGCTTGCCTTCGTATTTTTTTCTCTTTCTCTTTCCCTTCTTTCTTATTATTTCCTTTCCTATTCCTTCTCACTTTCTGTTTCCGCTCAGAAGCAAGAAACTTCCAATGTTCCGAGAAAGAAGTTGGGAAATTAAACGCCGCGATACCGCATATTGTGCAAAAGAAATCTACAGACATTGCGTCTAACTCGATACGCTCGTCGTTGTAATTATTATCATTGTCATTACCATTATCATCGTCATCACCATCGTCATCGTCATCATTACCATTGTTATCATTATTATCATTGTTATTATTATTCGCCGTCAAATTATCAAAAATTCGAGCTGAATTTTCGTAAAATCTTCATGATCCTTAAATCTATCACTATTACGAGGAGACCGATTAGATGTTAACTACCGATTTAATAAAGCAGCTAGTAGTGACATAAAAACGAAGCATAATACTCGTACAAAGCGTTAGCCTTGTAAAATATTCAATAACAGTTAGTCGGAGTGGCAGGCCACGAATATAAGACAACTATTATTCTAGACGCCTTACAGAAGAAAGAATCTCGCCAACTACACTTTCCTCGCTTCCGAAACGAGCTTCGTTATCGTGCACGATGTTTATTACAAGAAGTTGGAAAGCTCGGACGATAATTGGATGTCTTAAAGAGTCGAAAAATTGGTACCATGTAAAGAAGAAGAAAGAAGGTTCTCGGAGAGGCACGAAAAAAGGATCGATTCGTACGTAGCTCGAGCGGCGATCTTCCAAGAAAATGGAAAAAGGATCTGAAGCAGTAAAGAGGGAAAAAAAAGGATTTTCGATTCAATTTCGCTCGGTGGAGTTTGAGAAAAATAGAAAAAGAAAGGGAGAGAGAGAGAGAGAGAGAGAGAGAGAGAGAGAGAGAGAACAGTCGGAAAATGTAACGATCAAAATAAGCCCGGCGGACAAATTCTTCGCTCGCGGAACCAACTCGAGTCTCGCCTCGTACGCCGTCATGTGATTGCGCCTCGAAATAGAGCGGAATAAAATTCACGGCTCTCTCGAATAGGAAGGTAATTACGTGTAATTTATATTACTTGCCATTGACATGCAAATCCACGCGAGCCATGCATGTCTGTCCCTGATATCTTCCGTGGTACTACTCTCATCCCTCTGCCCACCTCTCTGCTCACACCTCTGCCCACCCCATCGCCCTCCTAACTCGTCCGTCTTTCCGACACCCACCTCCTCCTCTTCCTTCTCTCTCTCTCTCTCTCTCTCTCTCTCTCTCTCTTTCTCCCTCTCTCTCCTACCTCAAACTCGGTTCGTTCCACAATTTTGTACGACTTCTACCTCGACCCCTCTTGCCATCGCATTTCTCGGTAATTTCTTTCATTTCTGCGCTACGCGGTCACTACCGGAGACCGTACGACCGTTTAAAATTACACTTTGAAGGAATAGAATTTCGAGGCGAACCGAAACGCTCCTCTGATCCTTGGATTTCTTTCTGATTATTTTCTCTCTCTCTCTCTCTCTCTCTTTTGCTTTTTGTCTAAATTATGCTAGAACTCGTCTTTCGTTTTTGAAGGATCATCCGCCCGCCAAGTGTACCGCTGATGCCGTTTCATTCGACGACTTGTTGCTGCGGAACATTCCGATATCGGATTATTCGCTATATCGTTCCGGCAAGTGCGAACGAATTAGATACGTCGAGACGTGTTACTGCTCACGAACGGATAGATAAATAGATGTGGATGATCGAAGCGCGAAAGCGAGAACGAAAGCGAAAACGAGGGAGACGAACGATAGACGAAGAGACGACGGCTTAGATACGGTCGAATTGACCAATAGCGACAGTCTTTTGATCTAAACTAAAATACAAGCCCGAAACAACGGCCAAAGCAAATCTGCTCAAAGTGCTTGCCCTCTTCAAAGTACTTCGTTTCGTCCATCTCTCTCTATTCCCCACGACGACATACCCCAATGACCAATTATCTCTGTATCTTTGCCGATGACAAGCGAACCGCGCGTAAACTGTCAACAGGGGAAAGGGTTTGGAACGTGTCAAGTTATCGGGAAAGCTTCGTCCGGAGAGGCCAACTCTTTCTTTTCCCTCCCCTCATCTCTCTCTCTCTCTCTCTCTCTCTCTCTCTCTCTCTCGCTCTCTAGTAAATCATTGCAGTTTCTCCTTCCCTTTCCTCCACCCCTCTTTCCTTTAAAAATTCCCATCGGGTTTCGTATTTAGGTATACTATCGTCGCTCTCATTCGTTTTTCGTCGACATCCAAACAATGGACATCCGATGTGAAATAGGACGCGGATTCTTCGAGGTTTCTAGACGTCTTAGAAGCTTCTTGTAAATTAACGCTTAAACGTCTCGTTTGATCTCCGATGAGCATTGACAAACGTAAGCTCGTTCGGAATAGGCCGATTTGCTTGGAACGAATTCGATGAATCGCGATCTATAAGAGGATGACAATTAATGTGGAAATATAATGGATCGTTAACGTTGTCCTCATTAACCACCAAGAACGCTTTATATATCCATTCGATCTTTCGTCGGCCATCGGTGACGATGAATGTTGCTGAAGAGGCCGTAAAATGAAATTTTTCCATTCACCCGGGAGAAATAATGGTTTACAAAATAATCTTTGAATTAATGCTATATGTAGAGGAAAGAATGTTTCATAAAGAAGCTAAAAGAAAAGATTTTTAATTAAAAGATTATATAAAAAAAAAAAAATACAAAAAGAGAGAGAGAGAGAGAGATATATCTGTAATATTTAATTCAGCGTTAATTGCGTCGCAACTCGTTGCATAAGTATCCGAGCAGCGAATAGACTATTTGACTTCTCTTATTCGAAAAAGTGTAAACACAAACTATGGATAATCGCTCAGTAGTCAATTTTGGCTGTATTGAACGCATAGACGAAACAATGGCAGCTTTCGATGTCTCCTTTCATTTAACGTTTCCTCGTTCCACGGACTAATCTTGCAATAGTAATCCCAGTGCCCCCTTCGTCCCGTCGAGAAGGGATATAGCGTGCGATTGTACACGTTAAATCAAATAGCCGACGTGACGTTCATTCGTAAATAACGCACGTCGCATGCTAACGCTCGCGAGCCGTCGTACCTTTATATTCGTACCATGAAATTAGCGAGGAAATAAAACGTAATTCATTATCCACCCTTCCGGTTTCTGAGGAATCTCTTAAATATTTTTATCAGGATTTTTAACGTTCCACGAGGATTCGACCAAATATATTGCACAGGATAGTTGCTAATCGAGACTCGAGAATCGTTTCGTTTGAGAAGCGACCCATCCTGCAGAATTTTTCTAAAATTTTACAAAGGCCAGAGATAGGGAGAAAGAGGGAGAGAAGAGTATCGTCGTTTCCATCCGAGAGAACATCGCGTTAATTCCGGCAGGACGTTACATTAATTCCAAATTGATTTTGGGCAAGCGGAGAGACGCTAACGGTGTCTCTCCCATGACGAAGGATCACCGATCCACGGAATACCCGGCTTAGTTCGCTCGTAATTACAGGCCAGGACGAGGCTTAGCCCTTCCTTATTTATAAGCGAGCTGTGCCACGACTTACGCCATCGACTCACGACAGTTTCCTTTCCACTCGAGGGTTGGGCTCGGCATTGTCAAATGCAAAGACTGCCGATCGGTGATCGGTCAAGGAAGAGAATTAGAAGAATGGCGAATCGGAATCGCAAATGTCGAAGCTTCCTAATCGAACAGAGAAAACTTTAGACTCGGAGGGAATCTTAAGAAGCGATGTTTCGCTAGATTTCAGACTCGAGCTTATAGCCTAGCCGAGATCGCAATTTTAAATCGCAGCGCGCGCATCGCCGCTAACCGTTGGTCACGTCAACGGCTATCGCATAAGGGAGGGTAGTTAGGTGGAAAGGAAGGAAGGAAGGAAGGAAGGAAGGAAGGAAGGAAGGAAGGAAGAAAGGAAGGAAGGGGTTGCTAGGAGGGAGAACGGCAGGAGATGGTGGTGGTACCTGGCGCAAAGTAGAAGGTGGGGTAGAAGGAGAAAAGAATGGAGGAGAGAGGATACGAGAGAAAAGCGGAAGCGGACAGCGGTAGGATGGCTCGGCAAAAGTGGCCGAGAGGAGAGAACGGAGATGGCAGCGGCGAAGAGTAGAAGAGAGAGGCTCGAAAGGGCTCGAAGGAGAGAGAGAGAGAGAGAGAGAGAGAGAGGGTGTTGTAATGAAGCCTCGCGGGAAGGGACGCGGACGCGAGAGATGGGTCGATGAAGATGAGAAGAGCGAGGAGGAAGCTGCTAACAGGTCGAAAGAGAGAGGGAAAGAGGGCGAAGGGGTGGCGCTTGAAAGAGGGAGAAAAAGAGAGACGGTAGCTGCGAGAAGGAGAACAGAGAGGGATAGGGCGAGGAAGAGGGAGAGAGAGAGAGAGAGAGAGAGAGAGAGAGAGAGAGGTAGAGGAAGATGTCACGGCACGATGCTAGCGGTGGTGCTGGCGGTGGTGGGAGTGCGAGAAAGGGTGGGAGACGAACGACACCGCGAGGAGAGGCGCGAAGGGAGCTTCGAACGAAGGGACAGAGCCATAAGAGGGTTGATGGTGGCCCGGGGTGGCTCCAGTATGCCAGTCGCGCGTCAAACTCCCGAAGGAAAGCACGTACGAAGGTTCTACGTAACGCTACCGCCGTAACTACCCCCGAAACTGCTCCCTCTCTCGTCGACCGACGCACACTACTCCTTTTTCCTTCCTACGACCTACTCGCTTATCACGTGCCGCCTACTATTTTCTCGTCGTCGTCCAATCTACTTCTAATCGTCTTCTTCTTCTTCTTCTTCTTCTTCTTCTTTTATTTTCCTCCTTCATTTCTTCTTATCCTTTCGCCAAGAGGAGTGCCGACCCGTAATCGTTGGACCCGGTCAGTGGAGCAGGTGCCGACGATCCATCGCGCAGATCCTTTTCCGGAAGATCTTTTCTACGCGCTTATACTTCGGTCTCGTCGAAAGAAAACTCCTCAAAGATTGACAGGTAACTCTTCGTTTAATTATATTTCTCGCGATCGTTTCGAAGAAGAGAATACGCGTCGGAGAAGCCCGAAGAAACATCGTCGTGGGCTATCTCCTAAGGGAGAAAATACTCGATCGAGATAAAACTTTATGACTTAGATCTTTTTTTTACTCGTTCGAATCACTATTGTATCGATATCGGTAGTATCTGTGTATCGCGCGCTCTTTGCTCCAAGCTCTTTTCGAACGCATAACGACACAAAACAAATTACAATTTACGCGATTCGCGTAACTTTTACGACGTCGTCGTGTCATCGTCTCGCGAGCAAATATAGATTTTATAGCACATCTTTCTTTGCACCGTTTCTTTCATTCGGATATATCGAAAACGATCGCTATATTCCAAAGACCGTTTCGTCGTACGCCAGAACGTAAACTCGCCTTTATTCACCGCGCATCGAACGACCGATTTCGTATCGTATCGATACCGAGTTATCTCTCGAATTCTATTCTTGAGAGATATTTAGATCGTATATGCCGTGCGACACGTTAATATCGCTATGACGTTAAAATCAACTCAACACTTTGTAACTCAACTTTTTCTTACATCATTTTGTAATAAAGTATAGTACGATATCAAAGTGGATAAAAGGAAAAAAGAATTAAATGAATATTTGATCGTAGAACAAAGAAGGTATATAAGCAAGAGACAAGCGAATATGGCGCGTCGTTCAGTCGACCAGATGCAAAGAGGCGGATATCTCTTCCGTCTTGCACAATCGCATCTTTGTAATCTTTACGACGTTCTAACGGAACATGCTCTTTAATATGCGAAATTCCTATGCGAGATGCATAGTTTCTCGTAACTTTTCGATCGGACGTACGTAGTTGCACGTAGTTATATAGGTATAGATCGTAATTCTTCCGATATCGATCGTACGGATCGATTTCTCGTCATTGCGTCGATCTAGTCAAACCTGCGTATAACTCTTTTAAAAAGTGGAGCTCGCGGCCGAAATGAAAGTTCGGAAGAGCCGGCCTCTCGAGCCTGCTGCGTTACTCGTCAAGTACGCACCGTTCCTTTCTAGTTTCAAGCCCTCCTCCTATCTCCGCTTATCACCGGCCATCCTTTCCTTCGTATCACTTTTGACGCTCGATCATGAAACTTTAACGTTTAAAACCTCCGTATTGCCATTGTCGCATTGTAAAAACGTCCGTAAATTATTTCATAATATCATCGTGAATGACTTTTCATTATTGTCCTAAGAATATATGATACGAAGATTATACTCTTCGATGTTGACGAGACGTAGAATAACGAACAGGAAACGTTGCATGAAAATGTTGCATTTAAATCCTTTGTACACACGCTTCGTACATACATCTATTTAATTCCTTCTACATGGAATATATCTACCCTTATCATAGCTCTACTTTTATCATTGAGAAATGATAGACGACGAAAGCAGAACATTTTTTTCTTTTTTAAAAGAATAAAACGATTTACACTCGTCCGACGAGTTTTTATAGGCGAGAAAGATTATTATCACGAACTTTGCTATACGTAAAAATGATGTTCCTCTCGTCCGTATATCACGTCGTCATTGACTCGGAGAATACGGAATTTAAACTTACTTTTACTTTTTCTTTGAGAGATAAGAGGATAAAGCGAACGATCTAGAAGGCAAAGTTCGTTAAATGGAAGGAAAAATTCTGGCTAAATCAACTATTAAGATAATTGTAATAGTTTAAGAAGAGCACGAGAAGAAGAATAGGAAAAAAAGAAGATGACAGGAAAAAGGGAAGGGAAAAAAGAGAGAGAAATAGAATATATCTATACGTTTCTGATAAAGATAATCGAGGATTTAATACGAATATTCTGATTTAATGTGACCGGAAAAGTTAAACGAATCGCTGCATTACGCGGCTAATTACCATTCCCCGATCTTCGCGCTAATGAATTTCGACGGAAAGAGTAGTATATGTGAGAAAGACAGAGAGGGAGGGAGGGAGGGAGGGAGGGAGGGAGAGAGAGAGAGAGAGAGAGAGAGAGAGATAGTACCAGGTGACGAAAATGAAAAAGATGAGAATAACTACGAGACGACGACAACAAGGACGATGACGACAAGCTCCGTAATATTCGACCCTCGATGAAACAGCGCGAAACTCCTGAGAGAAGCTGAAACGATGTTTAAGGAAATCTTCCCTTAAGTCGAAGGCCCGTACCGTTTAACGCAATTGGGGCTCATTTAAAAATCCCATCAAAAATGTACTTGGAAATATCTGCGTGTTCCTTCCTTCACCACCTCTCTTTCTCTCTCTGTCTGTTCCTCAACCCTCTTTTTCTCTCTCTCCCTCTCTCTCTTTACTTTTCTTCTCCCCTTTAACCCCCTAGGCTATTTCTACAGCCCAGCGATCATCCTCCTTTATCCCATCTCTCCTTACTCGACACTCTCCTTCCCTCTTTTCCTTAACTCTCCTCTCTCTCTTTCCTTCTCCTTCTCCCTTTTCCTTTCTTTTTGTATCCCACGCTCCAACACTCCTCCAGTTTCCGGGAAAGAACTAGTCACTACAGTCAACGAAAAGAAAGACGGAACGAATTGTCTGATTGGATTGTAAGTTCAATTTACACTACGCTTCGTGTTCTATTTTCCAACGTGAACACCATACGCACATAGACTCGCTCGTTTCGTAATTTATTACGATATCGTTCGCACAAAGCCGTCGTGTTTTGCAAAGCGAGATTCAAAGCATGCGAACAAATGAGACTTTCTCGGACGAAGGACGTAACGACGTAGCGACGATAAAGGAGCTCGATGTAGTCGAAAAAAGATTGTTGGATTTTATACTTGCGAGAGAAAAAGAAAGGAAATAGAGAGAGAGAGAGAGAGAGAGAGAGAGAGAGAGAGAGAGAAGCATGGAGCGATACATTTGCAATCGGCAATAATTGAAAATCTTATTCCGGAGGATGATCTTCGTTAACCGTAAAACAGGATAAAACGGAACTAGCTCGCGAGTGGCCATGCCGACTGGGTGAAAGGTCGAAATGCGAGCGTTGAATGATTCGATGATTGCGCGCGCTTCCTGGAAAATTCGTTTTTCCTGCGCGAAAGGGCAATGCGATGGAAGTAACGAGCCCCCATTGTACGAACCACTTGATTTTTCTTTCCAGCCTAAAATTATCCCAGTTATATTTTTCACGATCCATCTATCATCGTATAGGTCACCGATTAAATAACAGGCGGTATCGTTCATTGTTACGCATCGAAAGACTTTTTCCGACGAACCATTTTTTTTTTTTTTTCTTTCAACAAAAGGTTGCCTCTATGTTCCTCGCTTGTTCCCTCATCGATGAAAAAAGCCGACGCGTCCCCACTGAGCCTTTCTTTCTTTTTTCTTTTTCCTTTTTCTCGACGGATAAAATATTTCATTGTGAAACTCCTAAAATTTTATGACATCGGGAATCGGTTCGTCGTTTTTACGATGCTTCGCGCGCGCGTCACCGCGAGACCAACGATGCGAAAGCTGAGCTTTCCAGTCAATAACAATCACAGCCGAGTGTACGTTAGCGAAATTAAATTTTCGTTGTTCGATCGTTGTACTCGTGAGACAGCACCTCATCTCGTTCGTTTGCTCGTTCGGCAATTTTTTTATTTGCTTCGCGAATAAGAAATTTGTCCTTCGAAACAAAAGGATAATGTGTTTTCTCGTTTACAAAATTATTGAATTTTCTATAAGTAAACGATCCTAATACTCGCAAGAGTTCATTTATTTCGAACATTTTAATATTCGCATATATCTTTTTTATGATCGACCGACAAACGCTCGATAAGACAGGGAATTGACGGAATTTTTAAAGGAATAAGATTTATTATCTGTTTCGTTTATTGCCTTTGGCCTCTTTCGCTTTGAGAATAAAATAGGACGCGTAAAACTTTTATTCGGACTCTGTGTTTCAAAACAAATACGCATTCGTCTCTCGTATCGAGAAATGAAGTCATTCGGTCTAATATGAATTGTCGCTGTCGAAAGATCATCTCATCTTTCGTACCTATCTCGAGTTCTCTTTTCCTCTTTCCTACATTTTAAAGTCTATTATAATCGTAATAAAGCCAATATATATATATATATATATATATATTTTTTTTTTTTCTTATATTACGTCAGTAAAATATATCCAATTATTTCATTGCAAGCGTTAAGAAGAAAAAAGTATATTTTTTTTATCCGTAACTCGATACATTTGTCTCGTCTTTTTTTTTCTCGAGACGGCTTAGCTCAAACTCGAGTCGAAGGAAATATCGAAAATCAAGGCGTTATCGCCTGCACAAGCCGCTTCCGGCGACGTTGTCCCTTTAAAGGCAACTTGCCTTCGTGATATCTTAATCTTTAATTATCGCGCCTTCCTACCGCCCTTAATTATGACGTAATTGCAATTAGATAGGGTATCTGTGTCCTGTCGGAAAAGTTCGACGCCCGCAACCCTCGGCGAGCTCGTCGGAGATACTCGGTTAGTCTCGGCGACTTCGACATTGGTGTCATTATTGGAGGTATCGCAAGTTAAAAGAAGATCGTCCAGTGATACTTTTCGTTTGAGTCGAGTCGATAAATAATACGTTAGCGACATAAGAGAATTTGCCTCTTTGAAAGATTCACGCCTCGTCCTTAATGCATTCGGCGATGAATATAAAAAAGGGAAAACGCATTAGGGGCGTCGTCGGGTGGAACGCGCGAGACTATATATTTTTCCGGGAAAGACAGGAAACGATTACCCCTGGTGCGAACGTAATTACGATAGGACGAGGTACGAGGTAGAGGCTTACATGTAAATTGCTGCTTAAAGCCCGATCGTGCGCGTCAATCCCAGCAGCTAGATTAGAAAAAGCAAGAAGCTTCTTACATGGCTGACTAGACACGGGTTTGCCGTCGTCGAAGGGATAGAAGGAAGAAGAGAGAAAGACGAAATGAACTAGACTGAGAGGGCCGAAGGAGAAACGAAGAGGAAAATGAAGAGACCGGAACCAAAAGAAAACAAGACTACTCTAGCGAATTGCGTGTCCGTCGGCGAAGAATTTATCGAGCATCCTCCGATAAGTCTAACACCTCGAGCAATCGAAATTACCGAGTAGTTAGACGATAAAAAGGTAAAATCTCTAAGAAGATGAGATCGATAGGAGAAGGGAATAGGATGTCATTGTGAAAATGGCGTAAAAGGTAAAAAGGAGGAAGGAACGGCCGGAAAACGTGATTATCGAGCATATATATATATATATATATATATATATATATATATATATATATGTGTATATATATATATATATATATATGTATATATGTATATATATGTATGTATATGCATATGTATATGTATATGTATATATATGTATGTACAAGTATGCATATGTATATACGTAGGTACGTGTATTCCGGGTGTAAAAGTATTTTCACGTGCAGATATAAAATACTCGTCTAGAAGAACATTCTCCGAAGAATATCGCTCGACGGTGAAGGTATATAGTCGACAGCTCGCACCGATTCTTACATAGCGAAAGGGAAGAGCATAGAAGAGCATTCGACGTAGTACGTAGTTATACGCAGGGAAGTATATGCGCCCGGCTATCCTATCTGCGTGCATACGTCCGCCCTCGTTTATGTATTTTCCTCTGGCTCGAAAGGGATCGAGAGTGTCGTGAAAGGAACCGTGAAGAGTCAAGACCGTCGAATCGTCTCGAACTCGAACGTAAGTAGGAGCAACGTTGAATTCAGAAGATGATTGATTTCGCAGATAAATTCCGCCTCGTGCCACGATAACCATATTTCTTCGCGCTTGAATTCAACAAGGAGGAGAAGCTTTTTACAAATGCACCGAATTGCCTTCCTGATTATGTACATATCGATATCTTCTTCGGTAGTCTCGTGTAAAAATCACCGAATCGTTAGCTTCGAAATTTATTATAATACTCCTCTCTTTTTTCCCCTCTTTCACTTTCTTTTTCCTAAGCAGACTTACAATTAGAAAAATAACGATGCTCGTTGGCAAACGAGGAGAATTTCTGGTAAGAGCGAAGGACAAAGTACGTCGGTACTCACAACGATCGTTTCAAGAGCGGCCAAAATCGTGAGTCTTAACGATTCGAAGCGCAAAAAATTAAATTCCCCACTTCCGTCTCTAATAGAACGGCCAACTGGGCGTTCGTCGGAAACGACCGAGGATCAAATTAGAAGCGAAGCCTCGAAGAGTTATAAAATTTTATTTTATTCGTCGGTCGGCAATTCGCTTTGGATTTGTCGTTGCCAGCTTCGAGCTTTACCATTCACGTGCATCGTCGATCGTTCTTCGAAAGGAACGCCTTCTCGTATAGTCCAGTTTTCCTATCTTCCTCTAATCTCTAATATTTCCCCCTCCGAGAACTTATAACCATACGTGCCGATTGTGCGTCCTATCGAAATTATTCCAACTGTAGTAAAAATAAACGAATTAATAATAGTGAAACTCGATGATACCCGATCGATGATCGGTGCAAACCCATCTGAAAAGAAAGATTCTCGATAAACGTGAACGAATTGCGCTCGAAGCGGGTGCTACCTGCCACAAATGCTCGACGATGCATCGTCGAACGGAAGCGTTGGCTTGCGTGAAGAGCACGTGAGAGGTGGAATCCCATTCTGGTAAATACCCTTTCTATATAACGGGAGTACCTAAAGAAGAAGTACATGGGAATAGAGAGAGAGAGAGAGAGAGAGAGAAATAAAGTGTGTGTGTGTGTGTGTGTGCGCGCGCGCGCGCGTATATGCGTATGTGACGAGGAGGGTAGTCGAGCTGGCACCCGAGTAATAGCGGCTGAACCATCCGGCAGAAAATCTCTTTCGCTGAATACGGTAAAGTATAGGAATCCAGAGAGAGAGAGAGAGAGAGTGAGATGGAGAGAACGTGCGTGAAAGATAAAAAGAGAGAACGCATTATAATGGATATACGCAAGCAACGCCGCAATGCATACCAAGACCCTTCTGACCATTTACGTGTACTCAATCCCCGTTTAGGCTGACTCTTTTTAGGCCGCACCTGTGGGGTCGCCTTCGACTGGTCATCCCTATTATAGTGCGCATGCGAGAAGGAGAGAGCGAGAGAGAGAGAGAGAGAGAGAGAGAGAGAGAGAGAGAATTGATCTTGATCCGGTACTTTGCGAGCGGAGAATCGTCGCTCAGCGATTACCGCTTTACCGCGCCAAATAGTTACGATTACCGAGTTCTCTCCTAGGAATATCACTCTATTACCGTATCTCCTTGTTTGACGCAATCTTCCAACAATTTTATTTCTTCGTAAGCTCATTGCCGACGTACGTGCTTCTTTTCGTTCGTATGTAGGTACTTAACAGCTAATTCTCGAGGAATTAGATATGCTTACCTAGACTTTACTTTAACGATCTCCCCGATAGGCTCTTAAGGAAAATTGCCAAGTTTCATGACGCGGCATGTTTAATAAATGATTAAAGTTCGATCGGCGACTCTGACCACGTTCGTTTCATTCTCGCTCATTAACTTTGGCGTTTGGGAAACATCGCGGTTCTACGATTTTAAATTGTTCCGCTCTGCGGTACACTCGTACCTGAATATACGCATCTACATTTATTTAGATACGTAAATACATAGGCGCACGTGCCGGCCATATAGGCGCGATCACGAGCGTCGTTCAACTTCATAATCCAGCCGTAACGTTGGATCATTAACCGCTTGTTCGTTCGCCGAGCCGTAAGCGATTAGCCGTGTCTCTCATTAAGTACAGTCGCGCCTGTAATCGTCGATATGTGGAAAACGTTGCTTCGAATCCAACGATTTTCAACGTGCTGCTATGCACGGAGGAATTGCGTGTCCCGATGAAATTGACCTTGTGGAACGATGTAGCCCCTTTCGCTTCGTCGTTCGATTCATCGACGGCCGAGCGGACTGATCGTTAATTCCTTCTCCAAGAACTCGTCGATATTTTTTAATCGAGAAATGGTATACGATTCGTAGATTCGAACATCATTGAGAATCGGGGGGGGGGGAGAGAGAGAGAGAGAAAGGGAGAGAAAAATCATTCGGTTCGAGCAGTAAATTCGAGGTAGATCTCGAAATCGTAAATCGGAGTAACAACGGTGGAACAATGCGCATACGCGGGTCACCTAGTTCGTTCGCAAAAATTAACGCTTAAGCCCCCCTAGATAAAGCAATTCTAAACGATCGTTGATCCCGATAAGCTTCGGGTTAGAGCACTCGGATATTCGGCGCATCCAGCGAACATATACGTATGTACAACGAGAGAAAAGCCACGATACTATACATCGCTTACGATCGTTGCCATGACTCGTTGCACACTCCTGCCGTGGGCTATGCTGCTATTTACTACGTATTTTTTTTTTTTTTTTTTTTTTTTTTTATTCTTCCTGCAACCATCCAGCCCCTACCACGTCCTACCTCTCTATCTTTCTCGTGTTTCCAAACACGGTGGTATAGGCACGTGTAGTATACCTTGGAGTTATCGTCGCGATATTTTCGACCAGCGGATTTAGCCCGTACCTATTTCTTTCCCTTGTTTCGCATTCTCTGAACGTGTTTTTTTTCTCCCGAAAATACGAGTATCGATTCCTTCCAGCAAGAAGCAAAAACAACGCGAGAGAGAATATTTTCGAGTTATTACTTGGGTCATCGATACTCCTCTAATGGCACTTGAATTTCTTTTCTTTTCTTTTTTCTTTTCTTTCTTTTTCTTTTCCTTTTTTTAGTCGACTCGCGCGATCGACGTAGTCTCTACGCATAATTAAAGTCAACGAGAACTTAGATTGGCGAGTATTTCGCACCCGCTCTTTCGCAAGCTAGTGGAAGAGATTGATGCTTTGCAGTTACAGAAACTTTAGCGAAGTCTTTAATTGGAAAAGACGAAGAGGAGTAGGAGAATGGACGGCCGTCGACCTTGAATCGCGAATCACTCAAACGCGTCTTTTCTTTAAATTAAAATTACAGAAAAAAAAAAAAAGAAGAGGCAAACAAAAACGTTGGATACGTAGGTCGAAAATTTCGAGAGAAAGGAGTGAAAGAAGAAAAAAGAAAAGAGAAGAGAAAATCGCAATCAAATTGTTTCGCCAGGACGTCTACGCGAATTTATTCCTTTCTCGACTTTCCTTCGCTATCTCAGTTTTCTCTTTCGTCGCTTGCTACTTTCACGGTCGATATTAGATGAATGGAAACGACAGAGACTTATGCGAAAGGACGAACAGGACGTAAGAGCGAGAGACGAAAATCTTCCTCGTTCTGTCTTTTTCAAGCTTTTCAAACGCAAGTACTCCATCGTCCCCTCTTTTGCGTGCGAGCAATCGAGTTTCAAAGCGAAGCAGTAACGTATGAAGACGATTACGCGGTCGTTCAATGAGAATGAAAGAAACATGGGGACGTTGAATGTTTCAGTAACAAGCAGATCGTTGACTCAATACTTTTGTCAGGGTCTCTTAGAAACTTTGTTCCTGACGCGAATAAATTAAATCATCTTGGTGAATCGTATTAATACGATTTAACGTTCTACAATAATAATAATAATAATAATAATAATAATAATAATAATAATAATCGCGATAAGACCGACAACTTATTTCGTGAACTCGGAATACCGCGTTAATCCGATAAAATAATTAATATGCAAGCGATTAAACGCGTAATGAATTTTCCAGAGATAAAAAGGAGAAAAATCGTCGGTCGACCATAACGGTTCGTAACTACTTCCACTTCCGTATCTTCCTCGGCTTATATCGACTTACACTACTGTGGTCGCCTTAATCTCGAAGCATATCCCTATCCAGTATCGAGTAATTCCTAATGGAATCTCAGAGACGAGAAAAGGCGGAAGACGGAAGGTGTATCTAAATTCATTACAGTCTATTTCGTGAAGTTTAATTAAATAAGAAACTCTAAGGAAGAGGATCTTTCGTTGATCGGAGGAGAAGGAGAACGAAGGAGGAACGACAATAAAGCTTTCGAGAAAGAAACGAAAGTATCGAAAGTCGAACGCTTCGAACCGAACAAGCGTCTATGTTTTTTTTTTCTTTTTCTTTTCAAAAAAGAAAAAGAAATATATATCTGTCCTTTAATTTTCTTCTTTTTGTTTTTTTTTCCTTTTGAACGTTTAAAGAGCGCCTTTTCTATTTTTTCCACTTATACGTTTTATACGTTTAAATTTGTAGATAAATGACAAGGATATGAGCTCGCATAAAAATATGAAATTGTTCGTGAAAACTTTACGTCCGTCAAAATTAAAATGAAACTTTAAAGCTAATTTAATAATCTCGGATATTGCAATATGCGTAATTGTAACAATCTCGAAATTTTAACATTTAAATTTACTTTGACGATATGTAACAATTAATGAAATTCACAACAATAGGATGTATCAATTACAAATATTATTACTTTTCTATCGTATATACTATCAGTGAGGTTTCGAACGTGTTTCTCGTAAAATTATAAAAACAATCTATCCATTACTCCTGCGACATGTATGACTCTCAAATCAGATGCATAACATTTGCCATTTGAACGTTCTAGTCAAGAAGAAACAAAAGAATAAAATAAAAGGTTAGCTCGATATTCGGACAAGCTTGAGTAGCGTAAAAATTCATAACGCGTACGACAAATATTGGAAAACAAGTTTGTCTAAATTTTATTCTGCAATCAACGAATCGTAGCACGAAACACGGTTGTGTGACTTTAATCCAGATCAATGATCGCACACTGGGGAATAGGATTAAATATAAATATGCATTGTCAATTGTACAGTTTAATCAGAGTACAAGTGGAAAGAAAAGAAGGAGAAAATGTACAAATTTAACTTGTATCTTCTTAATATATTGCTTTATACTAGAGAAAGAGAGAGAAAGAGAGAGAGAGAGAGAGAGAGAGAGAGAGCGCGTCTCAATTATCGCTTCGGCGCCGCGCCGCATCGTTCTAATTTTCGAGCGGGAAATCGTCCATGTAAATGAGAACGTCCAGAAGGACATTGCTTTTCAAAGTTACCCCCCTGTGACAATGAGAACGTGCGAGTGGCATAGACGTATATAGCTTGAACGCACACATGAAGAGACGCGCATGCAAGCTCTCTCTTTCTCTCTCTCACTTACGTACACGCACATAGACACGCACACAGACACACACACACATACACCCTCTCTCAATATAGCAGAGACAATGAAGTTAGGAGGAGAAGGAGAGAAGGCTGTCAGATGGCAAAGTCATGATAGTCGATGCGCACCGTGTCGAGCTAGTATTCGTGAACAACGCGTCTCTCCATACACACGTCGAAGGCACAATGTGTGCGGTCACAGTAGTAACACAGACGGCAACTTGTACACGAGCGAGCGACCAACCAAACGACGACGACGACATCAACGACGACGACGACGACGACGACGACGACGACGACGGTGACTACGACGACGACGACGACGACGACGACGCCGACGACGCCGACGACGAATCGTATCTCAAACGGAAGGCGCAATGCGCATTGTTTCGCCGAGCTCTCCGACGTTTGACGACGCCGGTGAAACAGACGTTTCCTTCGAACCAACCACCGTGCAACTTTATAGACACCCTTGCTTGTATCGTTTGGATCGTCGCTTTCGACTTCTACACTCGCGTACACTCGCGTATACGATCGCACTGATCCAAACTTATTAAATTGAAGCGATCCTTTAGAAACTTTTCGATTATTACCACGTCTCGTATCTTCGAATTGTATTCATATAAATGTTTAACTCGTGGACTCAATCGATACTGCGATTAGAAACGACGACACATATTCTTCTCCATTGAAAATGTCTTTTTTAAATTCAACAGAATATATTAGTCGTACCGTTTCGTCTCGTTCGTTTGCAAAGCTCGTGTCTCAGGATTTAGCGACGATTAACATCGCGTGAAAATCGATCTCGACCTCGAGGGCGCGCGAGGACCCTCAAAGAGGGAAGCGTGCTCGAGGCAGCCGTTCACCTCGTTCGTTCGTTTCATCCGTCTTATCGCTCAGTTCACTCGGTCCGCTTTACCCTTCGCGTCTAGTTCGAATGAGAAGAGAGAGAGAGAGAGAGAGAGAGAGAGAGCAACGAGGCGTGCGCCGACGTGTGGGTGCCTTAAACCGCTCGCTGTCTCTCGTCGTCTCTCGCCTTGCGACTCTTCCTCCCTTCGCGAACGAGCGACCTCGGAAGAGCATCACCTCCGACCCTTCGACTAGCACCAAGAGCAGTCAGCCTCGACTCGACTTCAGTCAGCCAGCCGGAAGCGTTACGCTGCGCTTCCACGCGAACAACTACGAGGACGACGACGACGGTTCGATCGCGAGCATTGTAGATACGTGCCGAGAGAGAGAGAGAGAGAGAGAGAGAGAGAGAGAGAGAGAGAGAGAGAGATCTGACCGAGGTCAATGCTTCAAGCTGTCACATCAGAGAGTATCTCGAGTATATTTTTTGCTTGAGAATACCAAATAGAAAATTCTTTCTTCCTTTCTATCTTTTTCGACAAAGCTTCTTTCCTCCTTTGAATTTTGAATCGCACCGAAGACTAGTTCCCTAGTCTTTTGCATTACTTTCACATATATATTATTCATTCGTCGTTCCGCGACTCATTCCACGCGTTCGATTTATCGTTGTTTGCTCTTACGTTTTTGCAAATTATATTAACAGATAGGAACGCACGATATTGCAGACCTTAAAGGAAGATAGAGATAGAGATAGTGGGAAAGGGAGGTAGAAAGAGAAGGGAGCGAATAGGTAGGGGGATGACGGAGCCGGCGCTCTGTAAACTCGAGGGTAAGGCTAGGCTTATACGCGTACGACGTTGGTGATGATCATGGAACCGTGACGAAGAGGATCGATGAAAAAGATTGAAAGGTCGTCTTTATAGGTACGCTCTTCATCTCGTTTATAACGAGACCGCGGGACTTGTCCGGTACGTTGAGGAATCACGCTTGCTGCCAGACACTCGCCGTTATATTTATTAACCTAATGGCGTCGCTCTTAACGCCTTCTTCTCGCTAGAACCTGGCGGTAAACTTTTCTTCTCCGAGATAAAAGGACGCTTTTAAGAGTGGCTTTCATTCGGAGAAAATAATTTTCAAGGAAACATAGAGAATAAATAAGAAAGAAAGAAGTTTTTCATATGACAAAACATGAATTTTCATATTTTTTAATTTTCTCGTCCAACCGACGTAAAACCGAATGATCGACCGACCGACCGACCGACCGACCGACCGACCGACCGACCGATTGATCGACCCCTTGCTCCGAACGTAATTTTATTTCTACGATTTTAAGCGATGCTCCGAGCCCTAATTTCGTTAAATGAGTTGTTTGCTAACTCGGTTAAATTCGCAAGCAGCCAGGCAGACAGGCGGCCAGCCAACCAGCTATCACCCGATCCGTTCTACCGACCAACGTCGAACCGGTCGACAGGGTCTCGTACGGGTAATGGTTTGACATGGTTATTGACGTTTCAGTCTGCAATCTAATTATTTGATATACGTGCTTGTCTGCCATCACTGTGGAATACAGATACGTCAGTCATCAATGTCCTCCTCTTCGCGGCTTTGTCATTCCTTTTCTCTCTCTACGCACGACCAGTAATTGTTACTCTTCTTTCTGGACGGCCCCTTTTTTTACGTCTTTGCAAGCCTTCGCAAGCGAAGAAAGAATCGCTTTAATGCTAGCCACTGATTTTACGCTAGCAACCTACGACTTTACGCGATAACGTATGATTAAGAATACCTATTAAGAACACCTTTAAATTTTTCAAAATACTTTGTTCCCTTATAAGATACTCTAACAAGTTATTTAAGTACCTTATATTATATTTCATAATTCACGACTGCGTTGACCCGCATCCACTGAAATGGCGGCATCATCTACGTAACGGAACGGATTTACTGCGGTTGAAATGTCATTCAATTCTGATTATGCACGGTCCGTAATTTTGTCATCGATGTAATTCAGTCATCGAGAAACATTAGTGTCATCTGTCAGCGTGAAACACGTTCATTTGTATAAACGTACGCGGACCGACGTATTCGACCGGCCAGCACCTCCGATGGAAAAGTGAAGAGTAATGTTGTCTATGCAACGATCACGAATACGAAAGTTAATCGATATATGCATATGTAATATGCAACATCAATCGAAAGTTACAAGTACCCTAGAAAGTTTATGCGAGCTTTGTCAATTGTGAAGATTAGAATAATATTTTACATTTTCACAAATAAGTTTCATTTCCTCTCGAATGACATTTTCATTGTTTTATCCTTTATTCGAGTAAAAGGCATTAGTACATGTTAACGAGCACAAAAACGAACGTTGAAAAATCATTAATAGGAAGAAAAGACGATTCGACGTTTCGATTGTATTTGAGGAAGAGGATGGAAATCTATTAAGAAAACACGAAAAACACGTTAACGGATCGTTGTAGCCGGAGGTAGAAAGGAAAGTGGTAGCCCGTTCAACCTATATATTAAGTATGTATGCGAGAATGGAGTAGCTAGTTACTGTCTGATCACAAGGGCGGTCGGTTGTACTGCTCCATAACAGCGTTACGTTATAGGCTGGCTTGCAATATACACTCGTTCCCTCGTCCCCTTCTACGTCACTCTCTCGGTCCTTCTCCGGTCCTTCCCATCCTGTATACAAGGGCGAATCTCTGTAAACCAAACTACTTACGAGCGCGGTGGTAGTTTAGTCGGCGCACCGTAGTTTCCATGCTCCGCCGGTGTACTTAACATAATTACAGGACGCTGTCGCATTGTTTCGCGTCACGATGCCTTCGGGACAAGCGGCGATAAAGGTCGAACTTTGGTGCGATCGCGTCGTTTCTCCATGCTGACCGGTTCTCTACGATTTCCTATATACGTAACGAACCATTTCTATATATTTATGCAATGTGCACCTATCAAAATTTGTCGATTGGATAATCGATGAAACAATAATCGTCTAAAAAGAGTAGAAATTTTTTATGAAGTCCGAGACAATTGTCAAAACTGCACTTCTGTCTCGTTGGAACAAGATCGATCGAAGTAGTACCAAAGAGAAGGACCAAAGCCAGAGCGAAATGCCAGGTTTTCGGTGTAGCGCGCTTACAACAAAAAAAAAAAAAAAAAAAAAAAGAAGGCGGGAACGAAATCAAAGGACGAGAAACGATCGAATCGCTTTTCGGGCGAATATTCACTATAGCCGGAGGGAAGGAAATTTAGTCGCTTAATGTAAAAAACGAGCGCTTTAGCTGACGCCTCGATCTATGCACGCGCGCACGCATGCACTCACACTCTTGCCGATTCTCGGTGATCCTCGGCACTATGAAGTCGCCTTTTTAAGCTTCCCTGCCGCTGTCTCCCTTTCCCCGATATTCTCTCGTCTACTAATAGGATGCCCTGTCAAATTGCGCTTTTCACGAAGCTGTCTCTCCTTCTCTCTCTCTCTCTCTCTCTCTCTCTCTCTCTCTCTCTCTCTCTCTCTCTCTCTCTCTCTCTCTCTCTCTCTCTCTCTGTACAGACGGCTTTTCTATGGAAAAAGAGCACAGTTACGACTGGAATGTATGGGTGCATAGGATGCACACGATCTTCTACCACTATTTCTCGTAATCGCTCGTGCACGCATACGAATACGTGACGAGTATCCGTACTCGTGTTGGTACGAAATTGTCACCACCGAGCACAAGTTACTCTGGACAAGGTTGTAACAATGCTATGCTACAGTGGCTCGCAATCTAACCACTCACATTCCCCCTGGGATATATCTTTCAAAGAAATAACATTGTAATTTCATTAGGTTTCTTGTCATTTTCATTTCAGACATTTCATCCATTTCTTTTTCTTTCCATTCATCAGCCCCGATTAAATAAATTTTACGTAAAGATTTGATCATTCTATCTTTTCCTCTCGCCTTTTCCAATCATCCACCTACGGGTATCGTACGAATATCCGTTATTTACGTCAAAACGTAGATGCGTCATAAAAGGCCATCGATAATAGTGCATATATCGGGCGCGCTTATCAAGTTCATTAGGGCAACGATTAATCGACAAAACAGAATGTTTAACGATCGCCGGGTTATAATTTTGTTGCATACCCGACATAATATCGTAAGCACTAATTAAATGCGAGTCGTGCGTAACGATCGCGCTGATAGGGCGACTAGCGTAATTTGACTGCGTATTACCACCGGGATGTAATAGAATCAATAATAATTATGCACGCGTGAACGTAGCAGGTAAGTCCTCTTAATCGGGGAGGTGCGCTCGGGGAATACGAGAACGCATATTTTGTTTCTATAATTGTTGTTGTTCGGATAAATCGTTGAATTTTACGATCGATCGAGCGTTTAATTTAAACTACTACGGTGGGAGAAGAGAAAAAGGATAGGTAAGAGCTAAAACTGTTCGTTTAATTTTAAATAAAAACGATCCTCGTTACGGATCAAATGATATTCGATTGAGAAAATCGGGATGGCACCCACGCTACCATCGTCTCTCATCGTTCATTTTATTTCCTCTCGTTAGAAAAACGGTAACTAGATACGTAAGGCACACAATAATACGTAGACGCCCCGAGAAGATCGATATTACAAGATTCCATGTTTTTTCATAATCCAGGTAGAGAGGTCCTATGAGGATAAGTCGCAAAGAAAAGAAAGCGGAAGAAGGAATAAAGAAAGCGGAGAAAAAGTGAAGCAAGCATGGACGCAGACGTCCGGGTTTCGTGACAGGCGAGCCGTTCCATAAAACTTGGTTCGTTGTCGACGAAACCTGCACGATCTGTAACCACGTCGACGATTCGAAATTTATTAATCTACGAGGGAAGACGGTCTTGCTGCGATTTAAGGGCAATGATCCAATAGCAATTCATAGAGGTATGTCGTTACGGATCTTTACTCTTGTGACTCCTTATCGCGAATTATTTTCGAGCGATAAAGAGTGAGAGCGAGAGAGCGAGAGCGAGAGAGAGAGAGAGAGAGAGAGAGCGCGCGCGCGCGCGAGAGAGAGAGAGAGAGAGAGAGAGAAAATGTGATACCGCGAGAAAGAAAAGGCGAGGAAAAAAGGAAGACTGGCCAAGCGTGTCACCTGCACCGACGATGATTAACGCAGCTAGCAGGTACGTATACTATGTTGGCTTCTTTCCACGTCAAGCGGCACGTGTCGCGAGTATAGAAAAAAAAAAAAAAAAAAGAAAGAAAGAAAAGAAAAAAGAAAAAATGAAAAAATGAAAAAAAAATTCAACGCCGTCGTTAATTACCGAAGTCTCCCCGCTACTATGAAATTAGAGAGAGATTAATATCGGCAGCGATAGTATAACGCAGCCGTGTAGCGGCTGCGTCTGATGGAATAAAAATAAAGTCCTTTTTTTTTTTTTTTTTCTTTTTTTTATTTCTTTTGAGAAAAAAAGTGGTAACAAGATCGCAAAGAAATGGGCACATATATAAAGAACTCTTCGGGAAAAGAGAGCTGTTTGATTTATTCATTAAGACCTGATATAAAGATAACATTCAAAAATAATTATTTCCATCGGCGAAATATTATATATCGTATATATCCTTTCTTTATAATTTTCGCCATGATACGTTGTAAAGGGAATTATAGCGATCGAATATTCTTCGACAAGAATTTTTGCTCAAAGTCAAGAAGCTTTATTATCTCATAGTCGTTTCCGATAAACTCGCTCTATCCTTTCGTTATGCGTCAGACATACGGTAGGAGAAAACGCGTTAAGGGAAAGGAGATTGGGGACCGGTGCGGCGTTGGTACGAAGTAGTAGGTATGCATCACTCGAGGTCTGCTTAGGGGTTTACTTAACTTGAGATTAGCTCGAGGTTAATTCACTTAGAAGGAGTCGGGCTCGGGCACTGCTTCGGGCTGCTATTAGGTATTACTACTAGCATTAGTATTACCAGTTTACTCGAGCCCCGTTACCAGGGCATGCACCGTCTCTCTTTCCCCTTCCACTCTGTTCACATATGCTCCCTTCTATATGTATCTTTCTCTCGTTCCTTTTCTATTGCACGCAACTACGCTATCTCGAGCCGTCGGAGATTCCCTATGAGAAAGCGGATAGATCCGAAAATTAACGAGAAGATTTTAGGAACGTAGTAAGACCGTTCTATTTCCTCCCGACGACCTTCGTCGCCTCTAATAACGACTTTTTCGGATTTCCGCAAGAGTCGGAAATAAACGAAGTCGGGAGAAAATTCAGCGTAAAATCAAGCAGGGGTTCTTCTCTTGGTTCGTATAAAAAATACAAAACTTTCTTAGGCTGTTAGAATCGTATGAAAATCATTACGCGTCTGGGCGTATAATAACGAATCTCAATGACGATCATTCGCGAATGAGGCACAGACGCGAATAATATAAACGTTCTCCTGAGTTCCTCCGTTGCAATGACGTTTCCAGTTTTCCTTTCATTATCGTATACTATTTTGTCTTTTTTTTCTCGTTCGATTCTCCAAACGAAAAGATTTTTTTTCTATTCTACGAATACCCTTCAATTCCCTTTCGATCGCATCTATACGATTCAATCTCGTTGAAGGCGAGATCGCTAATCGCATCGCTCGTTGGTTATAAAATAGCATGGATTTCTCTGAATAGAAGAGACCCCAAGAGTGGACCGGCCGCGTTTTCCGTTTAAACGCCAATCGAAATTCGCGCGTAACGCGTCCGATTCGGCCGGTAAGAATAGCGATAACGAATCGTTCGTCTATCGTCCATCGGTGAAAACGGAAACGTAAATTCTAGCGCCCGGCCGCTCGAAGAGTCGTTCGAGTGACCTCGCAAATGGACCACGCCTGTCCGACAGAGAACAACTTTTCAATCGCCGAGCATAAAACGAAACCACATCGTTTCACGAATTTCCTTCTTTCCTGATTGACAAAAAATTGTTTCTCTTTTGATCTACAGATTCGTAATCTAACGACTCATTGTAATACGCGATAGTAGATATCCAATTTCGCAGATTTTCTATTTCGAAGCTTCTTTTTTGACATCGAACTCATTCGAAAGGTTCCTCTTGGAGCACGATCGCGCTCATTTCCAGCAACGAGTTTATCCCTAACAATTTCGCGAGAACGCTTCGCACCGAACCGTAAACACATTGAAATGCACTGTATTAAATTGCACGGCATATCGTAAATCGAACTTTATCTTTCTTCCCTCTTTTATTCCTCTCTCTTACTCTTTCGGATTCTTTAAAAGACCCAGGCTATACGAAGCCAGAAGCACGTTTACTTGAGCCTCTATCGCTGGAATCCTTTTCTCTAGCCTTTCGAAACGAAGGATACACGAGTCACGCACAATTTCGATATCGAATATAATTCAAATAAAGGGAGATACGTATAAGTTTCTTTGTAGTTTCAAGGATTCCTTATACGACGATTTTCTATCGCAAAATCCAGGATAATTGACTGCGCGAGTAGGTAGCAGAATATAAAGACGCGAATATCGATAAGTGCGTATAATGGAGAGAAATCGAAAGACAGAACGAATGGTAGATAGGGACGATTTCAATTATAAACAGTGTTGTATCGCAAAGTGGTGAGCACCAGGCGTGGTATTAAAGCCAGAGGCTTCGTTTTTTCTCCCGAAACCCGTACCGACGACTGCTTTCCACGCGAGGACATTCATCCGCGTTTCCATTGAACTTCGGGCAGTCTTTTTCACCCTTGCTTCGCCGTACTCGGTGGCTGCCTCGCTGGATCCTATTATTTCATTAGATCATCTATCTCCTCGGTACGTTCATTCGGTTTCTCTCTTTTCCCTTCTCCTTCTTTTCGCAGTAACATATTATTGGTCGGCTCTCTTTTTACTTCTCTTCTCTGCCCGTCCTCCAACCCCTCCCTCTCCCTCTCCATCTCCCTCTCCCTCTCCCTCTCTCTCTCTCTCTTAATATATAGGTTTATTCCGTCTATCTACCAACTCATAATCTTTATCCAAAGACATGCGGAGAAATTCTTTCATTTCCAAAGGTATTAATTTGTTTGAAAAGAACGCATATTGATAATAATGCAATAAATTGAAACTTAACGATATGTACATTAGGATTTTTCGAGAAGAAAAAATTGAGGAAAACATTCGAACGTCATTAAAGATGCATTCTCAACATTTCTACGTGAAAGAACCCGTGGAGGGACAGAAAATACTCTGACACAGACCATAGTCGAAGTATACGAAGAACGGTGATCGAACTGTCCGAGCAAATCACAGTATCGTCCAGTTCGCGCTACTAAGCTTCTCTACGCTTCTCGTATTTCGCTCCTTCTCTCTCGCTTATCGTACCTTCGACCATTCTCTCTCGTTCTCTTTCCTTCTCGGTTGTTCGCGAACGTCGGCGCTAACAGGAAGCGATGACAGCTCTTGTGACAGCCACGTGACGTTTGCGGCCATGCCGGTAGGCATCTAATTATCGTTCCATGCGTGGGCGGACTAAAGTACCGGGTGTCCTTTTACAAAATATCCTGCCAGTAGTCGACGTCGATGTCTTTCCATTCAAAAGCTAGGACGCGTATTTGGAATCGATCCTTTGGCAGATTTCGTCTAGAAGATTAGGTACACGCATCTGAAACGGAGCGAATGATAATACGAGTATGTACAATTTTCTTTATACCGTTACGCAACACTATGTACGTGTTGAATGTAAAACAAGTTGTACTACAATACGTGGATGTATTACAAAGAAAGTCATCATTCTCTATTTTTGCCGATATTATTACGATTTGCACCACGCAAATCACGTTATATAATATAGTTTATGGATAGACGAAAAAGTAGGTACAATTTCTCGTTTGCGTATGAAGAAGGTAAAGGCTCAATACCGCGAAAGGGATGAATTATAATTACGTTAGTCGATCGAACAAAAAGTTGGTCGATAGCTTGCTCACGTAGCTACGTAACCGAACAAAATCGGGTATTGTTCGAGAACTCGACGACGGCCAACCAATACCACCCTCTTCTTCCGTTCGTTCTCGGTAGTTACTGGCATAGAACGATTACTACCACTACCACTTCGCTTCTCTCTCCGCTCGGAGGGCTCCTTTCTTCTCTTTTCCTCTCGTTCGTCGTCGTCGTCGTCGTCGTCGTCGTCGTCGTCGTCGTCGTCGTCGTCGTTGTCGACGACGCAACCGCGGACGGCCTCTGAAAGCGGTTCCTGATCATTCGCGCGTACTATATTATTTTTCTCTCGGTAAACTAGAACAGCGTATAGCAGGTAGCGTTATCAAACCAAGCATTGTCTAACTTTAATTGAAAATATTGGAATAAATTTTCCAATAGATGCCGCCAATGAAACTGTCGGCAGGCCGTATGGCCGCTTTCTCTTTTCTCTTTCTCTCTCTCTCTCTCTCTCTCTCTCTCTCTCTCTCTCTCTCTCTCTCTCTCTCTGTATCGCGGAGCCTGGTGGCCAGTGATGGTTGCGTTGACCACGATGTACAGATGAAAGAGAAAAAGAACGAGAGAGAGAGAGAGAGAGAGAGAGAGCAGGGACGTTGGTGAGAAAGGACAGGTAAATAGCCCGTTCGCGGTTCGATTTATAACGGCGCGTATCGTTCGTGCAAAAATGACACTCGGTTCTCGCAATCATTCGAGCGTTTTTGGACGATCGAAAGAGCGCCAACCAAGCGGTCGTCGGTCGATCGGTGCCAGCGCCTATTTCTCTTTCACCTTTATTTCCGCACGACACAATCACGGCACGCGTTGCATCAACAATTTCAGTGATCCGGCAAATCAAGTTCGGTCCGTTGCCTCGTATTCGAAATATGTATATTGCATCATCGTCATCGTTATTCCGTGTAGAGAAAGAAATCGGAGTCGTCGAAACATTCTCTAACCTTTTTCTTTTTTTTCTTTTTTATCCATATAAGCAGATACACCTGTAGAAAAAATCGATGCACAATGGAGTTTCACCCTCCGTTTCATTTATTATACCACTTGTGTCATCCCTTTGATCTTATTCAACGAAAAATATTAATTCGTATCAATAATATTTGTATGATCAAAAATGTGAAAAGCTACTGACCGGTCTATCTAAAAGCAACCATGTAATAATGATAATTACATGGAATGGATATTCAATATTTATCTAAATCGAGAATTACTTTTCGTTTAACGTACAGACAAGCAGACTATTTGTAAACTTTATTATTTACAAATAATCATAGCAACGAGAAAATTGACGCCATTGGCTTTTCGCATCTTCGATACATGTGTAAACATGTTATTAGCACACAGTGATATATTTTTATACATGGCCCGTACTAAAGAAAATTTGGCCGAATGAAGGGAAAATCTCTATTATACGCTATATGCTATTTATTTTTCGCGAATGATAACAATATAAGAAGATCATTTTCGGCGATATACAGAAAGAGCTAACTAGCTTCAGGCTATGTTTTGAATCCCCGATCAGCATGTAAGCTCTGTCCGGTGCGAATAGGCTCGTACCTCCGCGATTATAACAATTAACGGAGGACAAATGGATTTCGTATGCGCGCGAGCGCGCCCTCTTTCCCGGTTCTTGCGACAGGCGGTAATGACGCTAACGAATCATCGTAATAGCGACATTTCGAGTCGTCACGATCGACTCTATCTCTCCTCTCTCTCTCCTTCCCCCTCTTTTCCCAATATAGGACCTGCACTCTCTCTCTCTCTCTCTCTCTCTCTCTCTCTCTCTCTCTCTCTCTCTCTCGCTCTCTCTTTCGACCGCTTATCGAAGTCGATCATTCAATTTCGCGCTGCAAATTGTCCTTGCCGGAAACTCATATCCGGGCACTTCCGGTTCTCCCTCTTCCATCGCTTTGGTCCCCACCCCAGGAAAGAGCTCTATCTCTCTCTCTCTTTCAAGGACGACGAGGAGTCCCAGAAACAGGGAATCACCACCGCTGCCGCTACTGCCGCCGCCGCCGCCGCCGCTGCTGCCGCCACCACCGCCGCCGCCGCCGCCATCGCAGTCGAACCCGATGGAGGATGATGGCTCTTCTAGCTGAGCAACGCGGATGAGCGACGAACTCCTTTCCGGTTGCTCGGTCCCCTTCTCCTCATCCTCGTCCTCCTCTTCAGAATCCATTTCGCTCCATAGAACATCATCGAGGAACCGAGTTTCACCTGAACGTAAGTCGGCCTCTCAACGTTCTTTCTTTCGTCGTTTTTCCATTGAAAATAATGAAACAGTCGTTAACTCTCCGTCCATCTAACATTATGAGATTCTCGAACACGTCGATGGCTTAAATTGATTAGTTTCTCTCGACGAACTTTTTATTTTTGGCGCGACGAATGTTTGACCGTATGTAATTTCGAGTTAAACGATAGTAGAAAGAGAGGTGAGCAAAGCAAGAAAGTCAATCATCGAGGGATCGGAACGGAATTCGCGTTCTTCCGAATAAATGAAACGTATGTCTGTATTACGTACGACGATGTACGAACTGAGGAACGGACGATAATCGAGCCTTGGCTCGCTAACAAGTATCGGCAATGCTTACAATTAGTATCGTTTAGCGGGAACAATCTAAATTTTCGAATCGTTTCGGCAAATATGTATATTCCGGGCAGTCTCGCGAGCAAAGCATGATGCAGACGTCATTATCGGTTTACGGTCCACGTCCAACACTCGCCCGTTCTTACCCTTTAAGAGATCGTCCTATAAAGTCTGCCTAAAAACAGTCTGATATAATCATGCGAAATCCACTGGTACGATCTTATAAAAATCTATGCGATATCATTGAAAATTCAGCGTTCCTCTTGCCGATTGTCATTCGACTTTATCGAAAATCGACGAAATCTCATGAATTTCGTAAGGAACGATACTTTTTACTCTTCCATAACTCTCGACTTGAGAAAGACAAATCATATTCGATTTTGTGATCTACCTCTTTATGGGAAAAAGTCGATCGTATTTATGTGTATCGTAACAGCGAGAATAACTCGTACTATTTAGCTTAAGAGCAACGATTTTCACGTTTCGTTCGGTGCACAAATTAAAAGGATGCCGCCATTATCGATAACTCATTAGGACGATACTCTCTCGACCGAATGAAATTTATAATTTCGAGAAACGACCGAAACGTTACACGCGTTTGTCCAATCGAGAGTTATCGATTATCTCTGCTTCTGCTAAATATTCCGGTAAAACGAATGCGTTTAAAATATATGTATATCGCTTCATTCTTCGTTTTACAAAGTGCTAATAAAATGTGCAAGTAAAACGAAACTTCATTCGCCGGTGGAAGGAATCATCGGTGCGAGTACGATCGAAACGGTCAAAGAAGAAGTAAGACTTGTCCTCTGGCTTTTTATTTCATTCGTATTTCTTTCATTACTCCTTCCGAATAAGATCCTTCGATTTTTTCCAAAGATAACGAGTAAGCAAAGTTATAACGTCGGAATAGAAACGGTTTCCTTAATTTTCGCAAAGAGAATTGTGCGCGATCGTCCTTTCCCGCTTTCCGCAGCAGAAACAAACTAGGCTACGCGTCTATAATGCTCGTTTCATTTCGCTCCGTGACGCGTTTCTGATGATAACGTCACAGTTTCCAGGATCCTTTCAGAGCGATTTAAACAAAAGTTTGTCAGTTTAACGCCGACACAATCGACTAGTTTTACACGCCGTGCAAATTATCATCGATAAACCAACCTTCTCTTGTATTTCGTTAACGTAAAGAGATATACTTAAAAAGGAAAAAAAAAAAGAAAAAAAAAAAAAAAAAAAAAAAAAAAAGAAAATAACGTTTTACGTTCGCGCACACTCGATTTATATTTCGAGAGAAACGATTAAGAGCGTGACTTCGAAATAGAGGACAAAAAGGACGAATAAGAGGAAAAAAGAAAAGGAGAAGAAGAAGAGAAAGTAGTTGGCCTCCCTGCTAAAAATTCAAACTCGCGAATTTACTAGAGAATAAATTTCCAAGTTTCAGTCAGAAGGCGAATCCTCTCTGGCCTCATCCAAGCACGGCCAACCTGAAAAGTTTGACGCATTGTCGGTGAATAATCGGAAGCGATTGTCGCGCCACCTTCGAATAAAGAAAAGAGAGGGCGGGGGAGGTGAGAGAGAGCTTGAAAAGGGGAGAATTTTAAACGCGTTTCTTTCCTTCTCGCATCCGTGCGTAAATATTAATCCGTAACTCATTTTATCTAAGCAAATGGCTAACGTTGCAAAGTAAGTCGCAAATTTTCATTGATTATTCGTTACAAGTCATAACATATTACTAATACCTCGGCACTTGTAAAGTTCTGAATTTAAGGAACCAACGGGAGTTGTGTCTAACCCGATGACGATCACCACGGAAATAGAGAACAACAAGTATTTGCCTTCCTCTCATGGAAGAAACAACGGTCCAAGAAGAGAAAGCAACGGATTTAACGCCGTCATCCATCACAAACGAGGCCTCCTAGGGTAACGTTATCAAATGATCTTATTCGAATACGTACGTATACACATATCTCGCAAAGAGAATCGATCCTTCTTCGATTCCTTTCAAATTGTCTCGTCGAAACACCGCGCGAATATCGAAAAGGATTATACCTTTGAACATACATACGTAGAACGTGCATAAACCAAAGCAAGATTTACGTTATCGTACGTTTCGACAAAAAGGAAAAGAAAGTGCATAAATCGTAAGACATGCAAAGGTGAAACGTGCAAACGAAAATATAAGATTTTCCATTTATCTATCGGCAGAGCGCTTATTTCTGGAATAGGCAGTAATATGTCGTTGCCTTCTTGTATGCCGCACGATCAGGATTTCATGCAAGGACACGCCCCGAGCGTAGGACTACCGATATCCCTCCGTACGAATCCAAAACACGTAGATCAGTATCAGTCCGACGATGATCGTCGAAAGTTGCGAACAAATTATTTACAATTAACGCCAGTCAATACGGCTTGCGCGTCTTTGAACGCTCTCGACGTCGATAAAGGTAAATATCTGTTTTCATTTTTCCCAGAATATTTTTTCTATTTTTTTCGAGGAAAAGATATGTAAACGTTCTCGATTACATTAGCAAAAGCACCAATCTTGAAAGTCACGCAATCTACGACGCACGAATCAAAACATAAACATCCGAGAGAACTGGTATCCACCGTAAGCATGCTTTACGCCAAATTGTTGATAGTGATAGGATTCGCATTGCCAGTTACAGCCAGCATCAGTCATAAAGTACCGATTGCTTTGAATCAGGTACGTCGAAGCAAGCTTATCCATTTCTTTTCTATTCCTTTTCACGAATCAAATGGCAGTGGAAATTATTTGATAATGGTCGAATGAAAAAGAAAAAAGAAAAGAGAAAAAAAATTGGATAATTTGCGACGTTGAGGCTAAAAGTTAAATATTCCTTCTTTTCTCTCTCTCTCTCTCTCTCTCTCTCTCTCCCCCCCCCTCTCTCTCTTTCTCCGTTGTACTTTTTTTAAATGCCATACATCAAAGGATACGACGGAACTCGACTTTTCAGGGGTTTTATTTATACCTCTACCTTGGAAGCGTTACTTTCGTGATCACCATGTACGCCAGCATGCTGAAAGACAAAGCTGTAAAAAAGCTGATACTGCAAGGCAAAAGACAGGAAGAGACCTTTACCTTTGATGAAAAGGGTACACGTGTTCACACTACCCAGGTACAATTCCCTCTATTATTTTTTGTCATTCTTTATTAACGTACTACCACTCATTTGCTCATCGTTAGCTCGAACATATAGATTTGTAGTAACGAAAGAGAGCAAAGTAGGGATTTCTTCTTTTTCCTTTTCTCAGGCACAACAATATGGAAGCTTTTGTTTGAGATTCGGCGCTGTAGGATTTGGTGCCGGTTCATTGGTATTTACCGGATTGCAAATTGGGGCGGAAATAGCTTCCGGGCCATTCAGGGCGATTACACCAGCCGCTAGATTACTCCTGATCACAGCTCAAATGCACTTTATATTCCTTAACAGTAAAAATCTTGAATTTGTGAGACTCGGAGCACTCGCAAAATTAGGTCTGATGCATATGATCGCGACGAATCTTTGCGAGTGGCTTCAGGTAAGTGAAAAACACCTATCTACTATTTCTTTTTTCTTTTTCCCCTCCCCCCGCCCCCCTATATTTTTCTATCGACGAGTAGCTCGATGTTATCTTCTTTTCAAAGATCCCGATTTCAGGTGATTTACATCGTAATTATTTACAATTCACTATCTCTACTTTGAATTTCTGTTAATAGTCATTAGGGAACGTGGTACACCTTTCGTATACCTATATATCTACCTACATGCCTACACGCATAAACGATAATTTCGATATACGTTATCCGTTAAGTGTACAACATGGATGCGCATATTATCAACATATCATTACTTCCACAGCGAATAATGAAGTACTTCGTACGCCTCCTCTCAGTCCAAATCAATATGACGTAATTCGAGCGCAGTAATTCAAACTAATTCGAAAAACATTAAGTAAAATCCTTCCGATGGCTTTACCAATGCTACGTTTTAAAAATGTTACGTTTAGAAATATTTTAAGAAGATTATTGTTTTATTCCGCCCTCGATCGGAAAAATTCGAAATTGTGAGAAAGAATGTGTAAGAACACTTCGTTCGAGAAAAGATAAAAATACGAGGCAAAGGTTCGACCAATAAATGCAAAACTCAAATTACTTTCCCATGATCGATAAGCTTTTAATACCTATGTGAATCGATTAAACGAATTTAGTATTTATCGAAATCGAACGTAATATTTATCGGTATTCAATTCGATATGAATATCGGAAACAAGTCTCATGCGTTTATAAAGCAAAGCCCGCAACCCCGATGTTTGTCGAAATCGAAGTCGGTGCTTATCGATATTGAAAATAATAATTTCGCGATAAAGCGAGATGAACTTTCGGCATTCGTGTCGACCACGAGTCACATGAATAGCAATTGATGCATACGTGTGTGTGTGTGTGTGTGTGTGTGTCGACAAAATATATACACACGTATGTCGCAAAAACGAGAAAGAAAGAAGGACGATTCTCGTGATCAAAATTAATTCCTAATTGATTGATATAAAAGCGATTAATAAAGAGCGTCCAAATTTTGTACGATTTTCTGTATACGCTTCTTGTATGACACCTTTGGTTTCAGGCTCTCATCGAGGAAACACACAACGAGATCGATCAATTGGGCCACGCATACGAGGGCGACGAAGGGATTCTGAAATCGCTTTTAAGCGACGCAAGTCCTTTTCTCTTCCCTTGCACGATCGAGTTCAGTTTGATATGCTCGGTAATACTTTTCGAAATGTGGAAGAGAACGGACGAAAGAACCGAAACGAAGAGTGAAAATTCGGCAAGATCGATGCATAGACTTAGTATCGATTGCACCAGTGCTCATAGGTATTATTTATTAGAAATTTAAGGGAAAAATGAAACATTAATCCGTAAACGACGTAACATTTCCTTTTTCTTCAGAGGCCTCTTTGGTGGAATACTTTTAGTAGCTGCTACAATTTTAAGTTTGATCATGTTTTTCGTTCTGAAAGAAGCAAAGCACAAGATGGCGATACAACAAGTTACTGCCCTAGAAGCCGCGATCTTATCCTTAGGTAATCGACTTTAACCGATGTAACAAATTTGAATCTCTCATGGCGTTAATCTAATCGAACTTTGATATCTCGATGATTCGATATTACGTACAACAGGTGTAGCCGCTTCGATATCCGGTGCTTGGAAGATTCAAAATTTAGAGGAAAAAGTATCGTCGAAAGCGCCACGACTAGATTCGACCCTTTTGACGGCAGCTCAGGCTGGAATTTATCTGCACTGTCTTTTTGGAATAGTCGGTAGCCTCTTAACCATGGGTCCGATGTGGGTGCTGTCGTTAATTACGGATTTCTTAGCTTTGTTGCAGAGCACCTGTCAAACTTTACTCGTTAAAGTAAGTCTCTTTTCGAAGTGCTCAAAGACTGTCGTCGATTTCATCGATTTTATCGCGAGAAAAGTCCGGGAAAATTTTCTTTTGATGCTTTCTCTCTCTCTTTCTCTCTCTCTCTCTCTCTCTCTCTCTCTCTCTCTCTCTCTCTCTCTCTGATTCCACGAATGGTATCGTGTTTAGATCGCATGGCGACGGCGTTGTACCACTGGAAAGGAGAAACCGGGCAAGGAACTGATCACGTTCCTCATCGTCGTGAATATAGCTCTATGGACGGTAAATACCTTGGAGAAGTCTCGTGCAGGTGTACGACCGGATCATCTTCGTTTGTTTGGTGTCTGGGCTTGGACCATTATTACCCATGTCTCCATGCCGCTCGCTATCTTTTATCGATTCCATTCCGCTATTTGTCTCTTCGAGGTGTGGAAGAGTTGCTACAAGTACAGACCGTACAACGAAAACGCTCGTACACTCTGTTGAAAAGCTATCGATTCTCTATCTATAACGTAGTCGCTAGCAAATATTTTCTACTACGTATTAAATTGAAAATATCTTCGGTGTAAAAAGAAAGAAATTTATTTCCCTTTAACAGTAAGAAACCTCTCTACTTTCTTTCTAACCTTTCCGAATAAAATAAAAACAGGTTCGTCGATCATTCGCGATCTTAAACCGTAGCAGAGTTCGAAGCTTTTAATGTAAAATGTAAAAATATTATTGCGCGAGTTCGAGCAAACGCATTTCCATTGTGCTTTCTCTCCCCCTCGCAGAACAACTTCTCGTTCCTTCCCGTGAAAAGTCAGCCATGGATGAAAGGGAACGGGGCGAGCCGCAATTTCGAAGATCGCGTCCACTGAAATAGAAGAAGAGAGAAGGGAAGGAGTTTGGCCCTCTTTTGAAAAAGTCGAGACGACGAAGAAAAGTAAGAGAGTGGAAAGGCTCGATGAGAATGAGATAAAAAGAGAAGGATAGCAATGGTTCGAAATTGACGGAAGGCCGACCTTAGTAGGTTTTATCGATGTGCTCGAGAAAAAAGGGACGAAGGACGATAGCGTCGTAGGAGGTTGCGAACGATGGCGAACGTCGACATTTTGATACGGTTTACGCCGTAAACACATTTCGGTAGCAATCACGTCACGAAGGGAGCAAGTCGGTCCGAGAGCAAGAGAAGTAGCCGATGCTCGCTAACTCGGAGAGAGACGAGGAGAGAGCGAGTGTGCCCGGTGAAGAGCTCTTAGCCAACCCTTTGTGTTGCTCCTAGCACCTCTGCCTCTCTGGCCCTGAAGAGGGCGACCCGGCTTCTCTCGGCCAAAGCCCTCTGATTTACTTAGCCCATCGAGTGCTCTCGGACTCGTCCGCCCAAGAATACTGTATATGCGCTTCTACTGCAAACTACGCTTCTCCGTGCCGTCGTTCTACCGTGCTACCGCTTTCGACGAATTTCGACCTTGTACGAGTACGTCTTCTCGGCTACCTTATAAACTAACCTACATAAATTAACTATTTCTCTCTCTCTCTCTCTCCCTCTCTCTCTCCCCCCCCCCCTCCCTCTTCCTTGCACCGAGTATACATTCAGGTAGCATCTCCATTAGTACCTCCCATTAGAGATTTCCTTCTCCCTCTTGGCCCTTCGTGCCAAGATTTTATTCGGCTCGATCTATATCTAACGTTGCTCTTTCGAGCACGGTTGATTCGGATTTCGGTCGAGTCCTGGTCAAGGGTTCGTTTGAAGAAAACGAAAAGTAGCTGTCCGAGAAAAGTCGGAAATCGTTCGAATTCGTTAGTGGTCCGCTAAAGAACTCGAAAAGCGACGTTGTAGAAGGGTCGTTCGAGTGTCCTTCCCCTATATCTTTTTCTCTCTTTCTCTTTTCCACTAGCATCTAACGAGAATTTATCGTAGCTCAACTAGCGCTAAACTCCGCGAACTATCGCCATTACCGCCATCGCCACGATTGTTTTATCGCCATTCTCGCGCGTGATTTCTCTTCTTCGTGCTTCTTTCAAAACTTTTCATAATGTTTTCTCATTTTGATCTTCGAGAAATTCTCCCTCAAACCTCAAATGCAATGCACCGTAGTCTGGAATAAAGTCTTCGTGGAAAAAGCATTCGTAGTTCGTACGTCGTAAAAATTATTTTCTTTTTCTCCGATGCAAAGCTCCTTCGAGAAGGATTTCCTTGATTTCCCGGACGTTTTATATGTTTGACGTTGGCGAAAGCGGGTCGACAAACCGCCCGTTCGGCCGTTCACACCGAGAAATCTCACGATTTATCGGTGTACCGAGACACCCTCCCTGCCAACAACCTACGCTGATTCCAGGTGTATGGAAAAGAGAACGATGGATAAAAAGAAGAACGACGAGGAACCGAGGAAACCCTGATATATCCGCCAAACAGCGGGATCTCGAACGCCCATCGGATTTATCGGTACTACGGATAATGGATGGTCTAGACGAGGAGACTTTTTTAAATAATACGTTAAGTACTCCATACCATAGACGATCAACGGGTCCGAAAATCTGAACACGTTTCCGCATTAAAACGTAAATGTCGTCGATATCGCCTTAGTTTCTTTTTAAAACTTAAACGTAGACAGGATGGAAAATAAGATTCGTAAGGAAATATACCTAATAGCCCGGAGAGGAGCTCCGACCTTTTTCAGTTAATGCCGATTATTAAGCGCATTCTTGACGGAACGGCAAAGTTTCAAGTGGTTCGAGCGAACGTTAAAGAGAAGCCACAGGGACTCGCGGAGGATGCTCGTCTAGTGAATAACATCGAAATGGAAAGAAGGGAGATGGTCGATCGGTCGATTCTTGAGAATGTATTTAATTCGATTGGCCTTTGCCGCCATCGGGCAAGCAGACGAGAAGGGTGGCAAGAGGACGAGACGAGGCGGGATGCCAGACCATTGTGGGGGTTGAGAGAACCTCTGTTTCCGGAGGAAATGAGGGCTTCGCTTTTCCTCTCTCCCCTATCTCGCCTCTATCGTCCCCGTTCTCCTCTTTGCCCGATAACCGAGCATCCTTTCGCGTTCGACAAGGACGACGAAAATCGTATTTATATTCCATCTCTCGAGCTCAGGTAAATATTTCCAGTGGGTACGCACCTGAGAGTGTCGCGAAACGAAATTCTCCAAGAAGGGGGAAGCTACCCTAAAAATCAACGTCGTTCCACGGGCTACCGAGCGTCTTACGAATTTATCCAAAAATCTTTTTCTCTTTTTTTTTCTTTTTCTCCTTTTTTTCTTTTTTTTTTTTTTTTTTTTTTTTTCTTTCTTTTTTTATCCCCACGGGCGTCCTATTTTCCGCCTAGTACGGTTTACGAGCTTGCAAATTTTCTCCAATTATTTTACGTTCTAACGTATTTGAACGCAAAAAAAGAAAAGAGGAAAGGAAAAAGAATTTTTATATTACTTAATATACCGCGAAAGGTAGTTATCGCCTTTTTAATGAGAAAAGTATATAGGTCCTGCGATTAAACGTAAAAAGAAAAGAAGAGGAAAGGAAAGGAAAGGAAAGAGAAAAATTCTCCGTGTGCGTCGCGCATTCGTCGATACTCTTTCTCAGGGCCATCGTAAAAGTCGGTCGACGTTCGCGAATGTAATTTTCGCTATGTATGCCCGGATTAGAAGCCAGCTCGTCGAGTTCTCGTTTTGCGGCCTGATAAGTATTGCCCGATGCTTCTTCTTGAATGCGTCGCGACTGGAAAAGGTATTCGAGATGATCTTGAAGCGATCGATCGGCCTCCACATGACGTCAGGAACCGCGCCGCTCATACAAAGGCCGGCTATTCGTTATCAAGAAGAGACGTTGCCTCGTACATGCTCGAACCTCATTCAACGAAGACGTCTCTTTGGGATATAGGAAGAATATCCGTGATTGGAAATATATCGTCATTGCCGACATTAAAAACGTTAAACCTGTGATAATGTTAGATAAGCTTTATTGAACAATCGTATTTTTCCTCTACAAAAAGAGATCTACTCGGTGACGAGGATAAATGGCGAATTTGGACAATTGTACGATCGACAAATTAATTTCATTTATTACTATTAGATAGAAATTTTATTCAAGCGAACGTACTTTGAATTATCTATCATTTATGAACATTTATCAATGTCATAATAGATCAACGACAAAACTTTTTTCTTTCAAACTAACATTTAAAAACGTCGAAAGTCGAAAGAAACGTCTCGCATTGCGCCGTTCTATTTCGCTTTTCGAATAAGACAGATTGGGATTCGAGACGACAGGACGAAACTTTTGCTCGGGAGAATCTTGCGGATAATCGGATCATCCGGTAGCTTCGGTAAAAAGACTCACGAATAAAAAGGTTGCGGGTATTCGCAGCCACTGCAAAGGAGTCGCTTTCATTTTGCAAATGATATAACTGAATTGGCTAATATATATATATATATATACATAGTAATAAATTATATATATATATATATATATATATATATATATATATATCGTGTATATTTAATGATGAAGTCATTATTCAATTTTCTTTCGACGAAATACGTGACTTAGACAAGAGATATAACGAACTTTTTACGTCAAGGTATAATGTAAATTCTATTTCATAGATTCTTATTTATTCCAAAGCTTACAATTATACTTTATATCATATAACATAAAATATCAAATTAAAGATCCTATTCGTATCCTCTTATTTCGACAATGCGTTATCATCAAATTTAATCATCATTACTTTTTCTCTTTCCATTGATATTACCTTTATTATCATATTACGAGAGTTGTTTTTCATATCCACGCGTCTTATATGATATCTTACACTTGTGTCGCTTTTCGAATTCCCATAAGTTATGACATTAGTCGCTGTGGAACACACCTGGTTAATGACCGTATCTGTTGAGAATAAAAAAAAGACAAAAAAGAAGAAAATTTGACAAACACATTTCCCAAATATAAAGACATTCAATGGGCACTTTCAAAGCTATAAGAAGCTCCTGTCGTATGTATTTCACAATATAATACTTACTTTTGAAATTCCCATTCGCGATTATCAAGAGGACAAACCTGTCGGGTCTTCAACCACCGAGAGATGCAATGGAAATGGAACGCATGCTGTGTACAACAAAATGCAAAGCTATATTATTAAGGAGAAAAAGCATAATGTCGTAGTAAAAACATAAATATAGATGTATCGTTCTATGATATATTTGAATGGAAAATATATAAGAGAAATTTGTCCAGATAAAATCTATATGGAGCAATTTAAAGCTTACATTGCATACACCCCAGGCTACGGTACATTCGTCGCTGGTAGCAGAGGCTTGATTAGCCTGACATTCTATACATAAATCCATTATATGATTCCGGCAAATGGCACAATTGTCCACGACGATGTCTGGAATATAATAATAATGTTACGATTATACGAATGTTATTAAATAAGACATCTTTCGGGACATACTTGATCGTTTACATTTGTTTTTTTGGCACTTAGCAATATTACCAGATAGAATACATACCCCAAGCCCAAAGTGCCACGGCATTCCACTGAAACAAACAAACGTGCGTTATAATGAGACGGCAAAAATGAGGTTATAAATTTGCCATCGTATATTCGTGATGAATAAAAATAAATAAATATAAAACTTATATTTTCTTTCTTCACTACGTTACGAACCTTCTTCACTTCGAAACGCTTCTTTTCTCCTTTACCGCTACTCGAAGTAGGCAAATCACTTTCTTCGTCGTCGATTTCCATTGCGGACGCCATGTTTAAATTTTGATATGTTTAGCCGAATGACATCTAGCGTTGCACTTGGGCCGTATTTAAAGCGACATGCTTGATAAGAGTGACTGTAATTTTGGAAATGCGCAAATAATATTGAATTCTTTTGGATATTAAAAAAAAGCAAAACATGTTACGGTATACAGTATCGTCTTGATAATACAGCACCGAATAAACAATTTTCCTGCGCGCTCGCACGCACCTATCATCATCGATTATAAAACGATCGTGTACGATTGATAGGTTATTTTTATCGAACAAGTAGTTTGAATTTTAAATTACTCTTTGGAACTAATTCAACAGTTATCGTAGCGTAACCACGTACTCGATCATTCTATACACCTGTTACGAATTCAATTTAATATATTTGTACCTTCGTAAGATTGAAATATGAGGAGAAAGGCAGGCATTGGCGCTATTCAAAAACAGAAACTTGAACAAGAAAAATACAAGGATAAGGGTACAGAGATACAAGAAAATCAATTTGAGCAGATGACCAAACAAATGGAAACGTTTCGTGTTAACTTGGAGGAATTTGCAACGAAGCACAAAAACGAGATTAAAAAGAACGCTCAATTTCGGCGTCAATTCACCGAGATGTGTGCCTCCATAGGCGTAGATCCATTAGCCTCTGGTAAAGGTTTTTGGTCGGTGTTAGGAATTGGTGACTTTTATTACGAACTAGCGGTACAGATTGTGGAAGTATGTATGGCTACAAATTACAAAAATGGTGGCCTCATATCTTTGGACGAATTAAGGACACGTTTGATACAGGCAAGAGGTCGTCGTAAAGAACATCAAGAGATAACGAATGAAGATCTTCTGGCAGCATCTAAAAAATTGAAAATTTTTGGAAATGGATTCGCGATAGTTCCAATAGGTAGAGGCAAACATCTAGTCCAATCTGTTCCAGGTGAATTAAGTATGGATCATACCGCTGTGCTGCAGCAAGCTAGCTTGTCTGGAAATGCGCACGTATCAGGGTCTATGCTAGAAAATGAATTAAGATGGGAAAGAGAGAGAGCTCAGAAAGCATTGGATCACATGGTGAAGGAAGGATTGGCTTGGTTGGACGAACAAGGAGAATATGAAGCCTTGTATTGGTTTCCTAGCCTGTTTACGGGCTGTATCGCGTCCAAAGAATAATATTTTTTAAAGATTTCATCTCAGGTAGGAATCACATTTAAGATTTAGTTTATATTTCCTGTATGAACATGTATTTCCAAAATAGACAAATCCGCCGTATTATGCGATATTTACAGAAGCCAAGATGACGTGATATTAATCCTACGAGTATGACATTATAATGTCACCTGACTTTATTTTCTTCGCTGCATCTAAAATATACAAAGATACTTAAATACGCAAAGAAATTCTACATCCACCATACACAATAAAATAAATATTTTAACATACCTCGGAACACTTTGTACTTTATGTTTAGTAAGTTCTTGCTGACACGAAAATAATCGCTTATTCAATTCCTCGTTCTCCTTTCTTAGGGCATTTATTTTGGCTCTGTGTTCCTTAGTCTTTTCTTGAAACTTCGTTGTCATTGACTTGGCTTCTTCCTTCCACCTTGAACAACCAGAAGAAAGAAAGAAAGAAAGAAAGAAAGAAAGAAAAAAAAAGGGGGGGGGGAGGGGGAAACGTGGAAAAAGGAACAGAACAGAAAAAAAGAAGAAATAAAAAAGAAAGGAGAAGAAGAAGAAAAAAGAAAAGAAAAGAAAAGAAAAAAAATACATTTCAATTACTTCCTACTAAGTTTCCGATGAACTTCCACATGATGCGACAATTCCTTCATCTTCCTATCGTATCGTTCCTGCGCTTTATTCATCTGCTCCAATAGGACCGGTCGACAACAATGTTCCTTGGTTTCTATCCTAAAAGAAATATACACAAATACAATATGGTATCTGTGAAACGATCAATATAAATGAAACTAAAGGGATTTATTGATCGATAATTACGTTACGGGTGAACTGGGCTTCTTCGTTTCCCTCTCCATGGTATATACTTGAGTCGCAAGTGCATATGGACCGTCCTGTGCCAAATAAGTTGCTTTTTGAAAATTGATCTCTAAATCGTGAATTTTATTTTCAAGACTATGTCTCTCGTACTCTCGCTTTTGCATTTCACGATCACAAGTCATTTGTAGGCGTTTGATTTCTGTCTGAAAATTGTCTCTATCTTCCAAAGATCTAGCCAAACGTTTCTCTAAATCATTGCACTGCTCTATTAGGTCTTTTGTTTTTTCATTAGCCTGTTTTACCTGATGCTCCATACTATCGCGATTCTCTTGTTGCATTTTTCTTAATTCATCATTAGCGGCGCTCAACTTTTCTTCTAATTCAATTACTTTAGATTCTAAATGCCTGATCTCCGCGTCATACTTCTTCCTCTGCGTATCGTCATTGTCACGAAGTTGACGTTCCACACAATCTAATTTTTGTTCAAAATCCAATATTTTCGTTCTCGACTTTTGTAATACATCCTCAGAATTCTGACGTACCTTTTCAAGTTCTTCCTGAGAAACTCTATAATCTTTTTGTGCATTATCCAATAGCATCGTTCTTTGTCTTAACTCTGCTTTAAGCTCTTTGATTTCGGATATATATTTTTTCCCGCTTCTTTCATAAACATCTTTCATTTTCGTTATCTCATCTTGTAACATGACGGTATGTTCTTCAGTTATTTTAGACAATCGTACCTCGAGCCTACCTTTTTCCTCTAATACATGTGCTTCCCTTTGTAATACAAGATCCTTTTCTCTTACCGCTATTTCTACCAACTCCAAAGCCTCGGACATTTTATTTTTTGTTTCTTCATTTCTGGCTATCAAAGATGCCGTAAATTTCATAGCTTCGTTCAATTTACTCTCCAACTCTCCTTTTAAATCCATTGCCCTTTGGGTATCCGCTTTTGCAGCAGCTAATTCGGTTTTCAACGTTTCAACTATCCGCATATTGTTCCTATCTTAAAAATGAAAAAAAAAAAAAAAAAACGCACATAATGCATTACTATGGTAATAAATAAAAGATATTATTAGATTCCTCGACGTACCTTTCTCCAGGGTGTCCTTTTGATAAACTTCATGTTTCCTTGTAATATCAGCTTTTTCTTTAAGCAGGTCCTCAATTTTATCCTTGCTAGTTTCCCACAATGCTTGCTGTTTCAAAAAATTTTCCCTCGCTTGTAATAACTTGCCCTCCAATGCTTTGATAGCCTCGGAATAAGTCTCTTTGACATTATCGATATGCTCCTCGTATAATTTGGTACTTTTACCATCGGTTCTAAGACACCTTAATTCATCCTCCAGAGCAGTCACAGTTTTCAATGCTATTTGCCATAATTGAAAGACAGAATCTTTTTCCATTTGTAAAACAGCAAGGCGTTCTTGTAGATTCATTATAAGCTCCTTATTGTGTATGCTCTCGCTGCTACAAGTTTCTATATGAATGCGAGAGAAATGATCCTTAATCAGATCACCAGTATCTCTGCTATCATTTTGTAGAGCTTCCAGCAAAGACCTGATCTTGTTTTGTTCCGTCTACGAAAAGGTTTTCTTTCAAAAGTCACAGAATATTAATTCTAACGAAAAAGATATTTTAGCAAAACTTTTACCTTGCACATAGTTAAGTCTTTTTTAAGAGTTTCCACTGCTTCATCATACTCTTGTAAAATTGTATTTTTGTCGTGGTTACTGTTTTTATGTAAATAAAATCGTAAAGAATGACAAATTTAGATAACAAGCACACAAATATACATATATATATATATATATCATCTCATATGTCGTATAACCTCAAAACTTACCCGTCTTTCGATATATTTTCCAGTTCCGAATCGATCATATTAACTCGTGCGATGACTTAAAAACGAACGACGTTTTCGAACGTTGTTTAATAGGAAAAAGGCATTATTTTTTATCCCGTTCGCTTCTATACCCAAACAATCGGAACGAAAAGTCTATCCGAAAACGCAGACGTCTGCTTTTGTAAACACAACGGAACTTCTTTACCGACCGTACCGGCCACATCTTTTTTACCGATCGTGTGCGTGCGCTGTGCATACACCGACCTAATAGACAACGGACGCATTCAAAGCCAAAGCATAGAATGTAATTTCGAAATCGATTGGGAAACGCTTCATTTCTTTAGAATAGAAGATAGTAGATAGAAAATAGAAAAACAATGGACGATTTGGATGGTTAGAGAGAGAGAGAGAGAGAGTAAGGAAGGTACGAGTAAGTTAAGTAACGTGTCTTAATATTAACCTTAATATTAACCTCCGTCAAATGGAAGAACCATCATGATATATAGATATATAAAACGATCGCTCTATGATGCGTTTGTGCACGTCTATATGATACGTTTCTTTCTTCTTTATCATCGAAATTTTTCCTATCTTTTCCTTTTGATTTAATATCTCGCGAATGCAAATGACACGAGCCGGACAAACAATTTGTTGAATACGACTCGTTGAAAGAGATAACGCTTATGCGTCGCTAATAAGCGGCGATAATATAGGAAGTAGATAAGGATAGCGTTTCTCTTCGAATTGTTCAATTGCCATCAATTATATCGCTCGAGTTTACTCACAACCATTTTAGTTCGTACTGCATTTCGCGCGACAGACACCGGTTGTATATTGTATGTACCTTATAGGCATGTAGGCAGGCATGTGCGCGCGCGCGTGTCCACTGCGCTACGTAACGCATTTATAACCGCGTGCAGCATAACGTGAATATCTTTATATATATATATATATGCCGCCGGATTATGTCACAATACTCTCACATAACAATTTGCCATAACAAAACCCGTCCCGGTGGTACATGCATCTGTTTAAGCGAAAAATCTATCAAGTGCTTTACCAAGCATATTTGCGAATAACTTGACTTTTTTTCCAAACCTCATTATCGTTAATTTCCTTCTAAGTGTGCGCGTACTTGGTTGTTCGTTAACCTGAAACTGACGGCGTAACAAAGCGTATGCATGAGTTAATAGAATCTCGTGGTAATCATATATGTGACGCAAATTTCTTCAAACAGATAGAAAACAAATATAGATAACGAAAGAGATGAAATTCCTTTTTTTTTTTTTTTTTTAAGAAGGCGCCTCGAAAGAATTCTGCAAAATAACGGGTTTGCTCCTTCTTCGAATTTATTTTATCATAAAGTTATGGATTTAATAAGATACATTCGAATGGAGAGAAATACGAGACGAGATATGTATTTAGTCAATTAAAAACGGAATGGATAATGAGGTAATGATAAAAATCATACAATAATCAATCCTTCCAGGAGGGAAATAATTCATTTAACGCGTTCCCTTGTTGAACTGCAAGAAATATTCAAGGGATGGTTTGTTCTTATATACGACGCGATTCAAATACTCCTGATAAGACTTTTGTTCCTCGGCGAGCCTCAAGTTTTCCTCCGCGATCTTCTTATTGAGTTCCCTGAAAGATTTTTTCGTTGATAGTAAGCAAGTCCAATAAAGGTAAAGGGAAAAGATCTCTTACGTCTTCTTTCGATCGAGCTCACGTTGATAAGCCTCGGCTGTTTCAGCGTGCGCGTTCATCAGTCGGTCCCATTCCACGTTTATTCGTTTCTCATCCAATTTCATTTTCTAAGAAGAAAATAACGAGTTAACGAGGGAACGACAAGGGAAGGACAAAGTAAGGAGAGGATTTTATGATCCTCGACAAGGATCCTCGAGACGAGAAGGCCGAGAAAATTTATAGACGTCTATTTCTGGATATACTCGAAGGAGAGAAGAGATCATTGGGTGGCTCGTATTATTACCTGGATTTCCTCCATTTGTCGTGCTTGCTCGTCTCTGAAGACCTTGAGTTGATCGGCCGTCATGCCCTTGTAACGCGATGCGAGCGGTTTCTTCGGTCCACGGTTGCTCTCCGCTTGCTCGGGGGCTTCCGTCAGGAAATCTCCGGTCACGTGATTGTAGATTTCCGCCTTCTTGTCCTCCTCGTCTTGAGCGGCTTCGCAAAGTCGTCGGTGTTCTTGCTCCTCCGCCTTGCGACCGATGGAAAGCTTTATAAATTCTAGTTTCTTCGCGAGCGTGAAATCAAGGACTCGAGGATCAAGGGAAACGTGAATATCAACGATATTTATAAACCGAATTGTAGGAACGAAATTATTATCCAAAGGAAAAAAAAAAAAAAACGAAGAAGATTCTCTCTTTCTCGAGCGAGCAATTATTATTCGTTTTTCTTTAAAAGGATTAAAGAGATCTCACCAGTGCCCTGTTAAAACTCGCGGTGGCCTCGCTCAACCTTCGACGACATTCACGCTCCAACTTTTCCAACTCGACGGCACGTTTGTCCCTCGAGACAACGGCTTCCTGGTACGCTTTCTCGGCATCCTTTCGTTCCTTTTCCGCCGTCTCGCGTTCCTTCCTTTGCTTCTCGATCCACCAACGCATTTCCTCTTTCTTCATTCGATCTTGTTCTCGAAAGTTGTAATCCTCACCTTCGAATCTATACAAAAGTACGCACGCCTCTGCTTCTAATAAATGCAAATACATTGAGCTATATGTTATATTTATATGTTCTGCCTTTTGTTGCGTGTTACTTGGAATAGAGTCGAAGAACAACGTTTAGAAAGTGTATTGGAGTAAGTTTTTAATTTCTTATTTATTTTAGCATTTAAAATTCTTGGACGAACAGCCGAAGCCGATATGCCAAATTATAGGAAAGAGGAATATAAAGATAAGGTACGTATATGCTTATCGGTCAGCTAAACTATTTTTATTTTAATGATCAGGATAACGACGAAAATAATTGTAGGATACTTTTGAGCCGAGGCCAGTCCCAAACGTGGATCATCGTCACTGACTCGACAAGGTAGCGACGTCCTCAGAGTATCCGGATCGTAAAGATCGTAATCCCGACGGTCCTCGCGTCTCTGGTGGAGTCGACGAAACGCTTCGATCTCTTCGTTTATCCGTCGTTTTTCCTGACGGACGCGAAGTAAAAGGTAAGAGAAGGAACGAGGCGATTCTCTTAGGAGGAAAGCTTTGTAAGAATTTCATGAGAACGTTAGATCGAACGAGGTCAACCTCTTACCTCTGCTTGTTCCTTTTCCAATTGCAAAGCGATCTTGCTGCTGCGTACAAGACTCTCGTCTAGCTGGCATTCCTTAGCGCGTTCTTCCTCGCGTTGCTGTCTCTTTTCCTCCACTTGTCGATCCAAGAATTCCTTGTCGATCTTATAAATATTCCGGGAAAAAGGAAATATTACGAAAATTGATAGAAGATAGCTCGCGACGATTAACTCACTCCGATATTTCTGAAGCGAGGATTAAAGATACGTTTTTTTCTTTCTTCTTCTATTTGCCGTCTCCTTTCGATACTCGCCGCGATTCTTCGATCCTCCCCGGTGGTACGTGGAAATTTTAGCATCTCGATGCAAGTTCGACGACGAGCCAATTCAAGCGGTCTCTTGCTGTGCGTATGTACAGGTTATAATAAAACGTCGAACGATCGTCGAGCGCGAGCATGTTCACAGAAACCCTACGAAAAAGCGTACGGGCAATAGGGGAGAGAATAAAAGGGCGTACTTGGTTACCATGGCGAGTTTGATCACGAAACGTGATTTCGAATCGTGTCGTTCGCCTTTTTTTCTTCTTTATTTCTCTCCTTTCTTTTTTTTTTTCTTTCTTTCTTTCTCTCTTTCTCTCTTTCTTTCTTTCTTTCTTTCTTTCTTTCTTTCTTTCTTTCTTTCTTTCTTTCTTTCTTTCTTTCTTTCTTTCTTTCTTTCTTTTTGACAGAAGCGAATGAAATATTTTCCATTAATTGAAATCTCATTACATTTATTAACGTTAAGAGTGATCTCGATAGGAGGCGCATATTAAATGCGTATAGAGAGAGGATTTTCAATAAATATTTCAATAAGAACATACATTACGCAGAGGGGAAAGTCGAAGGAAAATTTAGACATTTTTCTTTGATGCTCTTTCATCGGTTCTCTCAAAACAGAACGTGTTTCATTTATTATCTTGCTAATGTGGGGGCTACTTCGAGTTTAAAGCGCGTCTCAACGGGAATGGAGGGAGCTTAGCCGTACACGAGCATCGCACGCGTTCGACGCGTGTGCGTTTGCTTCGTTATCGTGTCGGTGCATCAAAGTGTAAAGCGAAGATCGTAAATGATCGCGAATACTCGCGATGTGTGATGCATAAACGAACGCGAGAAGAGAGACAAAGTAACGGATGCGAGGCACGATCGCGCGCTGTCTCCGCCGTGCTTCGCGTTTTGTAATAAGACCCAAAGAGACGATATCCTTAAATATTCTTTTCAGTCAATTCAGAAATTTTTATTTTCTAAAGGACTACTCTCCGTAGAGTAGCAATACTTTATTACGTGGCACATCCACTTCTCGTCTACGTTCTTAACAGTTGATATTTACAGAAATCAAATTTTACAACTTCCAAGATCTATTTTGATTTTAATGCCGCACGTTCGCGGCTCTTACGTAAGAATCTTATAAATCTTCTTCCGGATACGCGCAAACGAGAAAAGCTTGCCGACCGAATTGTACATCGTATGGATAAACAAGAGTCATATCTAACGTCTGCACCGATGATAACGCAATCAACTCTCTTTCTCTTCCCTTTCTCCCACTACTCATTATCATTAATTGCCCCTTTGATCGCGGAGACGTTATGAAATTATAGAGAAGTAGGAGAACAAAAAAAAAAGAGAAATGTCCCGTAGAAGTGAAAAATTTGGAAATTCTCGAACAAGGGAAAATGAAGGTTGGCATTATTTGAGACTCGAGCGGAGCGTAAAGAATAAATAAGAGTTTGTGCTTTATATATATATATATATACATATATATATATATATATGTATATATGTATCGTTATTCGAGCGACTCGGGATCGTATTCGGCAAGAGAATCCTTACGATTCTTGGACATAATACATGTCACTTTCTCCACGGCTTTCCATCGCGACGATGTATAATCCATTATTCTTCGTAGAATAATTCGTTTTGCTTTCGCTCGTCGTTGTACGATATTCGAGTAAAATATCATAATATACATGTACTGGGTGTATAAAAATGAAAAGTCACGTTTCATCAAGTGTTTCTCTACTTTTTGATTTTCAACGCGATCAATGCGCGTTATCGTTTCTCGTAGCGATTTTCTTTTCCATATTGGCGAAATAGAAAATACGATTTGTGAGAAGCTTTCTGATAATATCAATGACACGTACAGCGATGACCTATACGCGTTATGTCATTGGAGAGGGACGAGAGATTATAGTCGAAACAACGTCGTATCGCTCCCGTCGTGGCAGTCGGGAGCGATACGAACGAAGAGGAGGACCTCTTCGATCGCACGCGAATATCCGCGAGAAATTGGCACGCAAAGATAATCGCTATCTCTTCGTAATGCGAGTACGATGTTCATTACAGAAGTATATGTATTTGTTTTCGTATTTTAGCATGCTCGTTATATCGTCATACGTATAAATAAATAAAGCGAGCTCGTGCAGACGATGTCCGGTCGCTCTCTTTTGACATCATTCTAGATAGCATGTCTCTCCCGAGGCATATCTAACTTCGACAGATGGAACGTAAATTAATGAGTCGGATGGTAATGAGTAAACCGGAATAATAATAATAATAATAATAACGACAACAATATATAACGATAACACGAGGGAATACGAAGGATAAGGTTGTTAAGAAGAAGAAAAAAAAAAAAGAATTATAAAATCGTCCGTCCAAACGGTAACAAGATCTTTGGGCATAGTTGTCTTTTTTTTTTTTTTTTTTTTAGGCATAAATCGATAAAATGAAGATTCGACGATTGTTACCCTACGTGCATTCGCATTAGTTTCGTTCGGATAATTTCGTTCGAAGGAACGAACGATTTTGGCGCGAGTCCAATAAATAAATAGGCGTCGTTCGATCGGCTCGAGTCTCCTCTCTCTTTCTCGAGAAAGAACTAATTCGCATAGGCAATCGTTATTGCGCGATAAAATCGCGTTGATCGGGAAAGCCGACTGCGGAGAAGTAAAGGAAGAAGCGGGAGGATTACGAGGTCGCGATCGGCGAACTTTAATCGGCGAGTTCTCGTTAATTTGCACTTCAAGTTTCCACGGCAACACGTACAACCGAGCCCAGAGAGCGCGTAAGATACGCCCGTGGCGAAGCGAGACTCTTGGGCGCCTGCGTGGTCGAGTGACGTCATTGGCGAACCGGGCAGCCCATCACCCGCCAGACATTCAGTCTCGTCTTAGCACTCGAAGAGGTCGCAAGTTTGTCGCGCGTCGCTCCCTCTACGCCGAAATCGCACGATATATAACGTATAACGAGCGCGAGAACATATCTATCGTCGTTCTATCCTAAGTCGGGCTATCGCACCTGCTCGTGGTATTTACGCCTTTTGCGAAAGTCAATTCCATTGTGAGAGCCAATCGGAGTGAGGCATAACTCTATACGTTTTCTTTCGTTTCAACGTACGCGATCGTAGAAAAGTGACGATATTTGGCGATATAGTGTTTGACGAGAGGGATAAAAAGGGAGAAAGAAATAGGTGATATTACGTGTTGGATGTCATTTCGAGACAACGATAGTTTAGTAGATAGTCGCGCGGCCGATCGAAGATTGAAAGGATAATCATTGTGGAGCCAAAAGTGAAGAAAGAGAAGGATAAAGTGGAGGAGGAAGAGGGGGAGAAGGGTCCTGCGTGTTAACTTTTATCTCTGGACGCGAAAGATCGATTTATGTAACACTGTGGTGTCGCGTAAGGTCTGTCCACCTTTCCTATACTTGCGCGCATATATATATATATATATATATATATATATATATATACATACAGGTACACATATATGCGTTGTGTTCTCTTTCTCTCTCTCTCTCTCTCTCCCTCTTGTGCGCGCGAGCGCGCGCACACACGTACGCACGCAGCCTTCCGCTCGCTCTTTTCCGTATCTATATCTTGACTCGTACGCGCTTACTATGCGCCCTGAGAGCACGTTTATTACTATGAGATAATGAGCTGCTCGGTAAAGATCTCGTCTGGGAAGAGTTGGAGCGGATCGCAGAGGAGAATCAGCTCGTTGGCGGAGGAGAATACATGCCCTTCTCCTAACGGCGCTGCTTCGAGTTGCGCCCTCTTACAGACGATTCAAACGACCAATAACGTATTGGTCGCGTCCTCGCTCGCCACCACGTACACGACTACATCGAGTACGGGTTTGGAAACGATAACTACAACGACAACGGCGGCGACAACGGCGTCAACGACGACGACGATCGGCGGTCCTGCTGCGGCGGCTGCTAACGTAGCTGGTGTTTTTGGTGCCGGTGGCACCGCCGCAGGCGGCATCGGTCAAAGGATCGCTACGCCACGCCCCGTCAAGTCGATCGCCACGAAGAAAGGAGAAGACACGAGCAAGCTGCTCAAGTATATCGACGATAACGTCATCGGCAAGAACGGCACCTTCTTCGGACCGTTCGGCCGCAGGAAAGGTCAGTGATCAATATGTGCGTTCTTCCAGCGCAACGCTACCACCACCACTACCACCAACGCCTTCCATACTATCCTCGTCATCCTTCGGTCACCTCGCTTCCCACCTACCTCGATTTTGTCAACACCGACAAACAGCCCATTTGACCATCGATATTATCGTGAATCGTTTGTAGCTTTGATCGTCCAAAGTCCTTAATAAACGTGAACTTTTGTACCGTGTTTCTTTTTCTTTTCTTCTTTTTTTTTTTTCTGATTCACCTCCTCGCGAAATGCCTTTCGTTTGTTCTTTACTACTTTGAAAACTTATTCGAGATATCATTGATCCTCGATGAATCGTTCGGAACAAAGGAACAGATTGACGGACGGAATAATGCCGCTTTTTTAATTATTCTTTGCAATTTATATACGCTAATTAAGTAAGCATTGCAAATGTGTTGGAAAATTTACCCCAATCCTATCCAAGCTTTTACATCATTATCGCGCTACTTTGACTGGCCATTTCTTTGTTATCCTATCACCGTTTAACTCTGTATTTCTTGTAGCATTTTTTTTTTTTTTTTTTTTTTTTTTTTTTTTTTTTTTTTTTTTTTTTTTTTTTTAAAGATCTCCATTCGGTATTTCGCTCGTTCGAGGTCTTTTTGTTTCTTTTTTTTTTTATTAACGTACCACTCGTTCACTTATTTATCCTTTCAGGACTTTTTCGCGAAGAACCGAGTTCTTACAATCGCATCTGCACCCTATCGTTATCCTTATCGACCGATCAATAATGTTCTTTCGTATCTCCGAGATGTAAGGAAAAAACCAAAAAAAAACAAAAAAGAAACAATAACCGAGTTTACTTTGGAAGGCGTTTGCGGATTCTCAAAGACTATTTCGTTTTACAAATTGTCGAAGGCTACTCGGACTTTTGGTAACAGCCAGAATTCGTTTACCATCAAAGTTCTCAAGGTCGTTCGTAGAGAAAAATATTGCTCGTTACGCTATCGATCATACGGTTTTATTTTCACTTTATCGTCCGATCAAGCGAATGAATCATTCTCGTTTATTGGACATAGTGTTAAGATATTATCTTTCTCGAGAGGAATTAATTGTAGTAATCTTTTCATTCTGTCTACGATCGAAAACAGTATAACGAACGTTGAAAATACGACTCTCTGTCACTTATCTGTATGAGCACGTGTACTTGGATCAGAAAGAAGAAAACATTTCGTGTAATCAATTAAGTTAATCGGCAAGGCTGATAAAATATCGAATTGGCCGAGCTCTCGAAACAAGATCGTATTTCTCGTCGAAGGAAACAAATACATCGGACTACATGGCGTATTCGAAATCGAGTGGGTAAAACGAAGTGACAAACGACTCTGATGATACTCTTTGATGCCTCGCTCACAGAGCATACACACGCGCACGCATATACGTACATGCATATATGTATACTTACGTACATACATCCGTTCGAGACGAACCACGTGGTCGCAAAGTGAATTGCTAAAAGTGCTACCTACTCACGCACAACCATTAACGTCCGCGAACGTACTCACGCGTACAAATTCCTTCCATTAATCCTCCTAACTAGATTTACTCGTGCAAAGATCGACGACGTTTCTTTTCTCAGAGGTCTGTTGTTTAGCACGTTTTAACTAGAGTTGAATTCTAGCCTATTTCGAGTTGAAGTTACTCATAATATCCGTACACAATTATATATATACATATATATGCGCATGTGTGTATATATATATATATGTATATATGTATGTATATATACATACATTGTCTAACTGTAAATTGTTATCTATTGAGAAGTAGATTTTGTAGATTGGAATAAAAGAAAATAAAAATGACAAAACAAAACAAAAAAGAAATATTATATAAAGAACAGGAAGCATCGCTTAGCTTTATATACACACGCGTGTATGTATAAAATATATAATGTCCGTGCAAATAGTCAGCGAGGAAACTGGAGCAGCGAACGGAAAACACAAGAGCAGGACTTAGTTCAACAGGAAGTTCGATCGTTGCGCTTTCGAAAGCCATTTTATAAGTGACTTTTCGCGCTAAAGATAAAGAACTTGGCTCGCCAACACGAAACAATAAGAATTTGATGGCCATGCCAACGATGAATCTACGGTGGAATTCTTCGAGTTATTCATTAGTTTTCTCGGAAACAAGGTGTTTTTATTAATACGTTTATAGACATTTTTACGAATACATTTATGTCCATTTATTACGATTTTGAAAATTATCTACGAGAACGCAACTCTTTCTTTACGATAGAAAAACAGGTTGTCAGGGATCGACTAAAGTATTACTAATCGCAAGATGTTATAAAAATAATTCGATCGATCGATCGATAGGACGGATAGAAGAATTCGTATTTGACCTCGTCCTAACTCGTGTTGGTGGACGAAAAGAGTTGGACAAAAATATAGCTTCGCGAGTGGCAGCTGTCCGGGATGAGTCATCGTTGTAAAAAAAAAAAAAAAAGAAAAAAAAACGCATATGTATGTGCCAACTTACGTATTTATTTATGATACGTTAAAACGGTGTAAACGATAACGAATGTACGCGTTTTGATTCGCGAAGGACAGACTTATCGAAGATAAGAAGCAAAAGGATCTTATCCCTTGCATACTCGAGAAACTCTGTTTCTTTATCCTTTTACATTTTTTCATCCGTCAGTCCACGTCATTGTGCTCTCGTTTAAGCGATGACAGAGAGAGAGAGAGAGAGAGAGAAAGAGTTTCTTTCTTACCAAGTTCAAGGTCAAGCCCAGAGCATTATTAAATTTCTCTCTGGCCGTGACTAGAGATGCGCGGTTGTTGTACAGGGCCGAAGTAGTAGCCACGTGATCATCATGCAACCGACGCATCAACCAACGTCGAGCCTGATATCGTAATCTATAGAGACACGTTATATCCACTTATTCCCCCTTTTTAACAGCGTTTTGGCGATACGAATAAAACTGATGTTTCTTCTTCTTTTTCTTTATCGGAAAAAAACACATTCGCCGAGATACTGACGTACAAATGACTCTTGTAACCTTAAAGAGATAAAAAGATGGAGATAAGATTTATCTATTTTAAGACAAGAACGTTTTAATCTAAATCTAAACGAGAGAAAGAGAGAGAGAGAGAGAGAGAGAGAGACAAAAATCAATTTCGATTATATCATCTTCGATCTTACTTTCGCTTTTACTCTTTCAAACGATCGAGTTATAGTTAAGTTTCATCTTTCGTTTCTTTTTTTCTCGTCCATACAGGCACACACGAGCATAGAAACGTACGCGCGGGCGAAGAGACGCGTGACCTAGTTTAATTCGTTACAGTACAACATTAACCTACTTCTGTCCTGCTCAACATATCTCTTGTCGGGTGGCTCGACCACCCGTTATTAAAAAATATTTATTTCTCCCCTTGGAAGTTAAGATAGAAGGGGAACTTTTCAGTAGGAGTCGCGTGTTGGCTACGCACCGAAATTACGTTTATATACATACATACATAAGGAGACTATTTCATTTTTATTTTAAGGATGTACATTACTCAAAAAGAGAGAGACGCAACCCTCTATGTTGGTGACAATTTTTTTCCTCGATATAACTATTTGGAGGACAAAAATTCCACGTTTTTTGTTGCTCTTCTTTTTTATTTTTTTCTTTTTCCTCGCAATATGAAATATAAATATCTAACGTTACATTGTAATTTCTTATTGTTATAATTTTTTACTGATTTTCTTTCCTTTCTTCTTTCGGAAATTCAATTACTAAAGCGCCAAAAGTTATTTGATCACCCTGTATATAGAAGAGCTAAAAGTGGATATTACGTGCATAGTACATACAGAGACGACGACTTCCTGCATAATTTCTGCTTCGTGTCCTGCATTGTACGCCGAAACAAAGAACCATATTCAAGGCGTCCGCGAATAGGCCCCGGGGCTTCCATCGAAACACCAAGGCCCTTTCACTATTTCTTTTCTTTTTTTTTTCCTCCTCTTCTCATTCCTTCAAAAGTACGAAGGGTAAAGATATTTTGCTCGGTATTTGCCCTCTCTTTTCTGAAATTAATTTACCTGTCGAGCATTTCTTTCTTTTTTCTTTCTTTTTCCTTCCCTTTTACTTTTATTCATAATTTAATTAACATTCGAGAAGTTTTTGCGAAGTAAACGAATTTTGACTGGACGATTCTAAAATGGCTTTGAAAGATCATCGAGTTGCAGAGAGCGATAAAAATGAGATTATTACGCTTGAGGAAGATCGTGAAAGAGAGACGTTCGACTCGAGAGAGAGAGAGAGAGAGAGAGAGGGAGCTTGGACGATGATTCCAAGATGTCTCTCTTCTTGGATTCTTGCTGAGCATTTAGAAATTAAACCGATGGAAATGGAATTTGTATCTCTTGGCGTGTATGGTGAAGTCGCGCTTGGCACACCTATGTGCTAAATGCGCCAAGAACAAATGGCAAACACGTAAACGTATTTTGTCTACGTGATGCCAATAAAATTCAATCGAGAAAAAACGCGAAACTCATCCTATCTATCGGACCGAATGTCAGAGAGACGTGTTTGCAAACAGACTATTATCAGATAAAACTTTTCGATAAAGTTATCGAGCTGGTTGGATCATCGTTATATAAAATGAGAAAAAAGAAAAGAAGGAAATAATATCTCGTTTAAAGTTCGATTCCCTATCTATCGCGATCGTCGTTAATTGCTTATAATCGATTCTGGTTCGTTAATGGCACAGTACGATGCTTCGATAAAGAGCATTTAATTCTGCCTGCCTAGCGTGGCACAGACCGTCGCAGTCGGTATTCCGTTTGTCCGTCCGACGTTGGTTCGTTGATACGAGAAGAGCAGGGTGAACGACCGGCTTTTAAGTTCTATTCGTTAAGCTCTCGCGAAAGCGTCGAAGCGATCTCGGAGAGTGACGTCATCGTAACGTGCTTCCTAACGAACATTTGTGATTTCGTTAACGCTATTACACAGTGACACACGATCATAATTCGATCCGTTAAACCGATTTTAATCGAACTCTCATCTCTCTCTCTCTCTCTCTCTCTCTCTCTGTTGCGTTGCTCAAGCCAATAAAATCTTCCGTCTAAAATCACGTTATCGACATATGTACGAGCTTCTCTTCTCGTTTAGCAATCCATAAAGATATGAAAGCGGAAAAAAAAGAGTTATCGGCAGAAACAAAAATTTGCCTCGATTTATTATTCACTTGTCACATATTGATTTACCGATGTATACATTGAATACGTTGTACGAGATGTAACTTTACAAGATGTCGCCTCGTAAGGAAAAAGACAAAGCCGATTGAAATTGAAGAACTTAAAACGCTGCTTTTTATTATCGCACCATGGAATTAATCTCGTCATCGTATAACACGCAAATAACGTTACTTTATACAGGTTCTTTTTCCTTCTCATGCCAGGAATTCGAGCCACCGTCCTTATTTCGTCATCGTTATTTTGCACGCTTAACAGCCGTTCTACGTAATTCTCAGGGGTCCTTAAAGGTGTGGCACTTTAATATATCTACATTTGTAACCACGCACATAGAACGGTTAAATTCTTTCTGGTAAAACAAAGAAATACTTTTGCTAAAGTTTCCTCCGTGAAAGGAGAGAAGGAAGATTTGTTCGAATATTACATACTTGTAAAATATAAAAAGAAGGAAAACCATAGATACGTTTTGATTAAATTTTTCCTAAGGAATATTTCGAGCGAACTACATTTACCCCCTTAGAACTAGATAAGTAAAAAGAGAAGCAACGATACTTGACATTTTTTAGACTTTCAACTTAAACAGTCTGCAAACAATTTTTATTTAAGAAGCTTCGAACTCGGTAGTTTTCAAAGTTTAGCAGTGAAGTACTCAAGGCTAACATTGTCGTGTATCTCCTTTATCATTAAGAAGACTATAAGGAGTTGATTGTACTTTTCTTGTTTTTTCCTTCTTTTCTGTTTACTTTTTTTTTGTTCTGTTTATTTACTTGCTTTATGCATTATACGAGTACAACTTTGAAAGATATTCTTCCTGCGACGTAAATTTTCTTTTAGTATCTCACATAGTACTATTATCACTTTAAAGACTTCCTTACCGTACGCAATATTACTTAAACGTCTTCATTCAACGTTCCAAGCATGGTCCATGCAAGTGATTTTAATTCGGAAGTACAGGCCGTTTTTATTCTTGTAAAAGAAGACGAAAGAAAAACATTCCGTGTGTATAGGTACATTTGAATAAATTACAATATACGTAGGAGCAAACATTTTGATAATTAATCCAAAATAATCGATCTATGTCTATGACAAAGCATTGGCAAAAGGCGAGTTCGACTTTCTCGCGAAGGTAAACTTATTGAGGGCAACTTGGAAAAAGTGTGAGTCCGTATTCTTCCGGCAGTGACGTCAGTGGCGGTTGTAACGAGATTACGATCGCCTCAAGCTACCGCGACACGATCTGATATGCCGTTCTCCATCGTCAACGATCCACGTCGTTGGGAAATGATTAAAGGACGTATCGAGACGTAGCTTTTTATCATTTATATATTTTTTGGCCTTTCTTCTCTTATCCTCCTTTCTCTCTCTCTCTCTCTCTCTCTCTCTCGCCTCTTTTTATTTCTCTTCCTCTCGAAAAATAGGTGAGAAAAACGCAGGCCGAAAGAAGGACGATTATTTCCTTTCGTTTCTTCGCAATGACATCACGCCTATTTTAAGAGACGCACGCCACGGCTATCGAATATCCGTTATGATGTACGATATGAGAGGAGAAAGATAGTCCATCTTAAAATATGATCGATTAGAAATTTCTTCGTTTACACGTAAAAGAAAATTTATCGCTTTCGACAACATTTTTATTAGATTATCCGAGGAATGAATGTCGCTTATCTACCGTCTTGGATTGTAACACAAACTGTGAAATTTGTTAAGCGAATGATCGCATTAAGAAAAAGTAATTGACAAATGTAAAAGAAGACTTGGTCAAATGCATCATTCATAAATATTAAATAACGCTTTTAGTATCGCGTTATAGATGCATTTTGATTGACGAGGTACCTATTATATGCGCTAGCGAAAAAGCGGCACGAACTTCTCAATTTCGAATTTTAAAAGCAATCTCGACTAGAATCTTGCGTTTTAACGTCCCGGTAGTGTCTACTTTCACAAAAGGCAACGTGGCTATCTTAATTTACGTCGAATATCTTTCCATATCGCGTCACGATTCAATGAGAACGTTTTACAAGATAGGTGTTTCGATTTATCGAGAGATAGAATCGACTCGGTGCAATAAGTTTCCGATTCGATCTTACACGAGCGGTGCCGGTGAAAACCGCTTTTACATGGAAGATTGGGAGAAAGGAACGTAGGGAGACGGAGAGTAGGACATCGTGGAATTTTAAACGAGCGATGACAAGCGAGAAGTTTACGAGGTATTAAATGGGATAATTAAATCATGGTTTTATTCGATAAATGGTGAAGGAGGCTTAAATCGGTCGGCCATCGCAACGGAAATTCACGTTAATCGGAACGTACGATCTTCCTGCAGCCCACGATCGTTATTTTCTTTCAAGTACGAACAGATAAAAAGAAAAAGAAGAAAAAAAAAGAAAAAAGAAAAAAAAAAAAGCATTCGTCGACGCAAATAACGATAGCGCATACAATGTAAGATTACCGAGTCTCGTCACGCACGGATCTCGACTGGCACATTACTATTATCCGCGTCGAAGGAAAACGTTGGAAGGTTCGGCGGAAAGACTAGGAATAAAAAGAAACAATCGCGTATTAACAATCGGGAAAGGATCCACTTAACCGTGTTACTATGCCGTGCACGCGTTACGAGATCTTTTAAGAGCTTCACGGAATCTGCATAAAATGTGACCTCGCGCGTTAAACGTAAGGTCGAAGCGACGTAATTAGTTCGAAACGTTGTAAAAGGGAAAAGTTGAAAATCGTCGACTCGTTTATGATTCTAATAAAACTTTGTCGGCGACAATATAAAAGGGGCGAGCTTCGTCGTTCGCGAGAGTTCGATCGAAAAATAGACAAAGAAAAAAAAGAAAGAAAGAAAGAAAGAAAGAAGAAAAAGGAGGCCGACGACTCGGAGCGACTTGGCAAAGAAACGCGTTTGTAGACGCGATAGGAGATGGACTTGACGAAATACCGTTAACGCGACTCCAGGGTAAAAATTCAGGAGATCCATCTTGTCCTTCGAGCGTTCCGGTTTTTCCTCTTAAGGACACGATTGTGCTCCTCCGTCGACGATATCGAGGACGGGCCCTCGAAGAAGAAGAAGAAAAAACGCGATCGAGACGAGGCGAGCCATTTTAAATATGTATTCGCGGTCGTGAGTCAGAGCGTCCTTTGCGACACGCGTAAAACGCAGTGACGCTTATATGCTGAGTATTTTCTTATTATGACGTCGATTTTCATTATCGCCAATTCGATCAACTTTTTTTTTTATTTCAATCGCGGAGCAAGCAATGACCCGAGCCTCGTCGAGTGGTCCTCGTCAACGACGATCGATCGCCGTTTCTATTTGTCGATCTAACGGGAATGGTTATTGCTCGGCAAAGGAAATAATCGCACGTACGTACGACTAAGGCGCTAGACGTGGATATAGTTTAGGACGATAGAAAATATAACATACATATGCGCATAGATACGATACGAAAAGAGCGACCGCGATGAAGCGACGATGGAAGGTTCTCATTTGTACGACGTCATGGCCAAAGAGTCACGTCGCGCACTCGTGCGTGCATACAACGATTACGAAGCTTTATCACCGATTTGTATTCCACAATAATCCACAATCGGCTTCGTATATTAGTACTCGATGGTACTCTAAATGAAATAACGCATGGCGTTAAATGCGCTAAATAAGAAAGAGTGAGAAATGATAGGACGTGAGAAATCTTGAATAAAAATGATGGACGTCGAGGTCTTAGAAGGAGCGTACGAAAGAAAGAAAAAACGAGAGAACTCTCTTATACCTACGATAGGAAAAGTCCGCATTGCGTGTCTCGGGCGTGACAGTAGCGCACGCGATGCCTCCAAAATACGCGCAAAGTTGGATCTTTAATTTCATTGTTTGCCCATTGGGCGTCGTGTAAACTAACGATAAGGAACAAAATGCGAGTTGGACAGAATTTAGTATCACGGACACGCCCGAAGAAAGCCGAACGTGAATTTTCATTACGTCCGTAGACGTCCGGACGGATCGCCACGCACGGTTCGTCACGCTCGGCCATTACGTAACGCTTTTACGCACACGTGAGCACACCGGAAGCGTCACAAGACCATACACGTATATTCTTCTTTCCGTCTCTCTATACTCCTCTTACTGTGTTTCTTTTCAGTATATACACACTCGAGCGCACCTGTTACATAGCCAATGTTACTACTCCAAGCAGTTACTCTGGTTATCGTCGTTTGTTCTACGAGTCGGGACGATGGTTTCTCTCTATCTAAGCAAAGACGGTCATTTTGGTATATATAACAAGCGTTAACGTCCATTATCGAGAATGTTAAACGAGAGTGTTAAACCACCGATGCGCTCGTTACAGCCTTTTTCTTTTTTTTTTTTTCTTTTTTTTTTTTTTTTTTGTATCTCGGATCCTTAAAACACATCGATCTTTTCCCACGCATTGTCCTAGAAATTTGGATAGTACGGAAAAGTGGAATTGAGCCACGGCATCGTTTCTTTTAAAAGTACCGTAGGAGCGTGGGCGTAAGCCCGTCCCAGAACGAGACGGCATTTATTCCCGAATTTGTGACTACTCCATTCTTCTTCCGCTTCTAAACGCTGACGTCATAGTCCGCTCAAAATGGCCGAAGGGAGCAAATTGGAGAGGCTAGAAGTCGGCATTATTCGACCGTCTGATCCATAAATAGATGACGCTGCTAAGAGAAAGATCGCACGCGTTGTTTGCGCGGTAAAAATTTCTCGAAATAGAACGAAAGATTAAATTCGATAAAAATAATTCGATGTACGAGCGTCAACTTCCTGGTATTCGTACGATAGGAGTGTATTAGGCGAGAGCATTACGATATATATTAAATCGATAGCGATCTACAGGATTCTTATTGTCCTTTTAACGTTTCATTTAATCAAAATGGTAGGCAATGTTTGTTTCGCAAACAGAGCTGTGGGACGTATGCCTTTTTTGCTTCGCTTTCTTTATCGTCGACCAGAGTTTACGAGCGACGAAGCGAATGACGTTTCGCGCAGGAAGAACTCGATAACCGTTCGATCGTAGCGTTACGCGTCTTTTCCATATCGATTATACGCCTAGAAAGCTGTCTCTCATCTTTATACCGCACGAAGAAAGGATCGTCTAATGATAAATACGAGACCGTGAATCGTCGTCTTTCAACGCAACTTTCAAAATCTTCATTCTTCTTCTTATTCTCTATTCGCTTTGTAAAGCGATGTTACCTATCTTCGAGAGTAGATTTTATCTATACGAATCTATATAGGTGTACATTCTTTTCTTTAGCAACAGGCTTCTTTGAGATACGAAGGAAAAGGGACAACGCAGTGCGCTATTTTTCTCTCTTTTCTTTCCCTTTTTTTTTTTCTTTTTTTCTTTTTTCTTTTTTAACGAGCTTTTCTCACACATTTTACAGTTTTATTATTTTCCATTAATGCGATAAATGAAATGGCCCCTAGTTTAAAGAAACACGCGTATCCAATGTATACACGGATGTAAGATTTTAATATCGAAAGTGTTTCACGTTAAGCTTTTTTACATTATGCCGTAACATGCGTCCAGGCTGAATCTCCTTTACGAGAAGCAGAGGTTGCTCGAGCGTACCGAGGCGGCGACGCGTCTCAAGGTCGAGGTATCGACCCAAAGCCAGGGGTGACTGGGTATTTCTCTCTCCCTCTCTCTCTCTCTCTCTCTCTCGGTCGGTCGCTCGCTCTCTCTCTCTCTCTCTCTCTCTCTCTCTCTCTCTCTCCCTCTCTCTCTCTCTCTCCTGGTCCCGACCTCCTCTCGCACGAGCTACTCATCTCCCAGCGGTATACCTCTGTTTTATCTTGTTCCCCGAGCGCGCTCTCTAAACACGCATATCTCTATACGCCTTCCTTCGATGCATCCAAACAATTTTTGTAAAATTAGTTTAACAATAACTGTAATCAGTCGTTGACCGACGACGAACAGGTGGTGACACGAATGAAATCGAAATAAAACTCGTCGTGGTCGACCCAATTCTAAAGAGACTAAAATAAATGTTCTCTAAAATTTGGTATCCTTCGAATGAAATGATCGTAATATGCGAGACCTTGACCCTACGTCAAGAGTTCCAATCGTATACAAGCAGTACTCTCCAAACTAAATTCGTCTTGCGACCTTCCGTAAACTTAGCTTTATAATTTTTCATTCGCCTCGAGTGTCCTTCGTTAACTTGATTCTACGCGAGTATATATACATTTCTGGAACGTTCGACAATTGAATTTGGCCGATTGCGAAAATTCAGATGGTGTGCTTTGGCTCGGATACGTTCACGAACGAGTCACGACGTACATACATGCCAGTTCCGTTTTATTTGCTTTTGTTCTCCTCCACCCCCGAATTCAACCACCCTTCTCCTAGATATCGATTATTCCCAGCCAAGTAGTAGAGAGCGATATAACGAGAGACGAACGTGAGGGTATTGACAACACGGCGTGCTTATTTAAATCACGCCTTGCAGTTCTGCACGACCGAACAGGTTCTAAAGTGTCTATGTAAATTCTTGTTAAACGTCAGACGGGAAACAGCAGAGGCAGCAGCAACGTTCGAGAGCCGATTGACTTTCGACGTCGACAGCTGATTTTACGCCGACGACTCGTCGCGCGTGACTCGCGTCGTTTGAAAATATTTATTACCTTTTTTGCTAATGTTTCCTGTTCTCTCATCTTCCGTTTGAAAATATTACCTACTTTGACTAATATTTTCAAGCGAATTCATTACCATAGTATTTTAAAGATACAAGCTATTATAGATATATCGAAATATTCTAAGTGGACTATGAAACTAGTCGCATAAATGTAAATAGACATAGAAAGTAGAAAAACTAAAAATAATACGATTAATGTGCAGCGGAATCTAGTGCGCGTGCATATTGAGAGAGATAGACAGATAGAGAGAGAGAGAGAGAGAGAGAGAGAGACACATATCAAATTTGCCACTCCTTCAACAATTTTTCTCTCTTCTTCTCTTTTTTTCCATTTTATTTAAATCCTAACTAACTAAGTGGGTTAAAAATATGCACGTAACCGGACATACGAGCGATGAATCATGCGAGCCAAACTTTCACGCGAGGACGTTTCGCGAATTATTATCGAAGGGTTAAAGTTTCCTTTTTCTTTCCTTTTCCCGAGATAGAAAAAAAGAAAAACGAGGAAAGGCGATCGTGAGAACGTTCGCTTACCGTGCTCCAGTACCGATTACACTTTCTATTTCTATCCTTGCTCGATCTAAGCTAGATTTTATGCTTCCGGCTACTCTCTCTCTCTCTCTCTCTCTCTCTCTCTCTCTCTCTCTCTCTCTCTCTCTCCGTTTTTTTATTCTTATTTATAAAGCAAAACCGCGCGAATTTCTACTTTCCTTCTGTTACTTGTGCTTAATTTTCTTTTTACGATCCACTTTGTAATGTTTACATTGCGTAATTTTTAATACTCTAATTATAGATTTTTTTTTATTCTTTTAATAAAATTAAAAACTTGTATCCTTATACGTATAAATCGTGTTGGAATTAAGTTCATTTTTACAGCGACAGGACTTTGCCCTGTAAAGTTTGCCTCTCTCTCTCTCTCTCTCTCTCTCTCTCTCTCTCTCTCTCTCTCTCTCTCTCTCCTTCTCCTTGTCGCAGGCTTTGTGCCGACATCGTGCTGAGGGCAGTGAAACGAGAACGAAAGAGAGGGAGAGAGAGAGAGAGAGAGAGAGAGAGCTGGCGTTACCATGGCATCCATCGTTTTCGCCCGTCGGGACGGTTCGATCCACCCGTCGTCGAAGATCGTCGATAACGCGCGACCGACCGAGCGACTCCTTTCCCTGGTGAAAAGCACCGACACGCGCGCGAAAATATTTGCTCGTTAGTTCGAATAGTCCGTGACCTAAAACCGTCTGTCTTGTCTTGGGTCGTACGCCATCGTGTCACATGTACGTACGTAGCTGTATACGTAAGTACGTATGCGCACACATACGAATACCAAGCACCGAGACAAGCTTTCCCGCTTCCGGCCAATCTCGTCGACTTTGAATCGACCAGGGGAGAGACGGAAGATTCGTTAAAGGCGATACGCGTTAGCCCCTCCTTTCGCACGACATCGTCTCGTCTGTTATCGGTTTAACTTAATCAAATATTTAGACTGGATAAGAATTATTTATTGAATCAAATACAACGAGTCGGTGTAGATCAGCAGAATCGGAGTAGTTCTCCTACGACGGAAGAGAGTCGTTTATCGCAGCGAAACTGCGGACTCGGATGAAACTCCTTGTTGATACGGTAGACGAAAGACGAACTCGAAAAGAGACGTACCTACGTGTGTACTTTCGAAAGAGAAAAGCTGATTCAGCGAGCTGAGCCTAGTTTCTCCGTCTTTGTTTTTTTCCCGGGAAATGCGTAAAAACAAAGTTTGCGCTGTCTATTTCGTCATTTTCTAACGTCTAATTAGAATTGAACTCGCTTGAAGGGATCAATCGAGAAATGTCGGTGGCACCCTCTCTCTCTCTCTCTCTCTCTCTCTCTCTCTCTCTCGCTCTCGCTCTCGCTCCCGCTCTCTCTCTCTCTCGTATCTTACGTCACGTTTCGATAGATCCGCGTTGAGAATAGGTCTTAAGAGGCTCAATGGAAGATACGTGCCGTCGTTCTTCCTGGAAACGGCGGGTGGCCGAACGAGGAGCCAACTCGCTCGCTCGTTATTGAGCATCCGCAAAGAGAATAATCTATGTCCGACGTCTTTTCTTCGGACGCTAGTACTTACCTTCAACAGCCGCGCCCCTTCTTTCCCCTCGAGCCGTTTCTTTTTTCTTCCCTGTCCCTTCACCTCCTCGCATGCAAGATCGCGTTCCGTCGCTCAAAGATCACGGCCGAACGGCCTTATCTCACGACACCAACGTGCAAGAATTCCACGGAATGAAACGCGATCGGCTTTTGAGCTGACTCGAGATTCCAACGAGGCGAACGATCAAAACTTGAAAATCTTTCTCTCTTTCTCGCAAATGCAAGTAAAAAAGAGAAAGAACGAGTATTTGCAGATAGATTCGACCTTGGCGTCGCCGAGAGAGAATCGTGAATGGACGTTGACCTAAATAAATTTTTAGAAGAAACGTCAGCAACGATGATGCACGTAGAGAAAAATAAAACGCGCGTCAGTGGATGACGAAAACATCAACGATAGGCTGTTATCGTTCGTTTTTAAGAAACATTTCGACGATGTCTCGTGTAATAGTAACGAAAACTATTTCATGAATGAGCACCGAAATAAGAGATTAGATTATCGATATATGGTTTATTAATATCTTCCACAGGCAAATATTTCTTCCACGTAAACGATCATGATTGATAATATTCGATTAGGAGAATCGCTTTTAAAGGCCATAGGGCTATTTGGACATGGATTTTCGAGATGGATCGAATGTAGGAATGTTTACGCTTTTAATAGCACGCGTAGAAATGACTATCGAATAATATTTCTGCTAGGTACGCGAGTGGTCTCGCACGACGTTTCTCGTTTCTAAATATCACGCGTTGCGATACAAGAATGTTTTCATAATCTCTCTGTAGGTGCAAATAAAAAAGCCGATCCTATTTCAAAGGAGATGTCAAAAAATAAAACGTTCTTTTTTAACGTTCGTATATTTTCCCGTATTAGATGCCTTCTATTTGACAAGTTTATTACCATACAAATCTTAAAGCAAAATTCTTGATAACAATTGCGTAAGTCCGACGCTCGTTATCGTTACTTAGCGAATAGAAAATTCTTGACGTTTTTCGCGTCATCGGTCCCCGTCAAAGGTATCGAAACGTGCGGCTGGCACGTCGGATAAAAAGTATTTTTCGCGGCCGGCAGTAGTCATCGATGAGCGCTTACAGTGGAATAAGCTGCACGGCCATTATGCACCGGCACCTTGTGACGATGCACTTTCACGATCGTGCCGAGCGAAGCGCCGCGGCGGCCTTCGTAGTACCTACACACCTATTCGAGCCAGCCAAGCACATTCCTCGCGCGTCGAGTGCCTGCGTTTATAAAAGAAGGCCCCGCTCTTCTCCTTCTCTCCTTTTCTCTTTTTCTCTATTTCCTCGTCTTCTGGTCCCTCTCTCTCTCACACACACACACACACACACACACACACACACTATCCGTCGCTTCATCGCATTGCCATCGTCGGGAAGAGGAGGGATCGATCGAGCGATTTCGTATCCGATTCCGCGCGCCATTGCTCGTCTCGACTTTCGCACCGCTCGCAAACACTCGAGAACGTCGTCTCCCACCGTCCTAAATTTTATCTTTCGTTCCTCCTTATCCTTTGATTTTTCTCAAGTTATCTCTGAACACTCTCAATCCAGTTAATAGAATCTTACGTAACGTTCAATCGTTAACGCGCTAGTCTTTATTAGCCGACGAACAAACGGTAAGAAGAGGCAGAAATTGATAGAAGCACTCGTCTTAAGAACGCTATCGATTATCTCTACGAGCGAGTGAAATTTCAGTTCCCTCGTTGCAATATCGAATTGGAAAAATCAGGTTAGAACCGTGCATCCGATCGAAACCTTTCCATCGTTGTTATTCTATCTCTCGTCATAATTCAGTCACTTCCTCTCCTTATCTCGGTCTACCACGCCGTCTCTCGAAGATTTACAAGCACGCGGTTAACGGGAAATAGACGATGCTAGGTAGGGTTTCCTCCGATCGACCTATCCATCCATTCGTTCGTCTATCCATCCATCCATCCATCCATCCATCCATCCTTCCTTCTCATTCGTGACCTCGAACATCGACCCAGAGTACCCTCGTCGAAACGACTATTCGTAGCTTCGCGAATCCTACTACTCCTTTCCCTCCCGCTCAATCTCTTTCCATTATTCCGATCGATTTTCTTCGTCCGCCTCTGCTTCCGGATCATGGACGAACTTCTCCTTCCCTTTCTCTCTGTCGTGTGCAGAGAGAAACAACGATCTGGAGGTATGCCAACTTCGACACTCTTTTTATCTCTCTCTCTCTCTCTCTCTCTCGAAAACAAGAACGTTTCTTTAGCTCCGTCTCTTCCGATTTCTTTTATTACAAGAAAACCTTCTGTCGACTTGTAACACGCGATACCGTTCAGCCTTCGATAGACGAAATCTTGTCTCGAACTTTTTCTATTATAAAACATTAGTTCTATTATCTTTGCCGTTTTATCGTTTCGATAAATTTCAAGATAGGATACGTGAGAACGACAAGAATAATCGGTACAACGTGAATATTCTTGTATAAATGTTTATCCATTGACGCGTTTAAAGCCGCTATCGACAAGGTCTACCCCCGACTCTCTTCGAGCATTCTAACTAACGAGCAGAAAAAAGATAGTAGTATGCACGCTCACGCTCCGAGCCCCATCCTCTTCCTTGCGGATTATCGATCGGCTCGGCTCGGCTTGGTTCTCGGCACGCCCGGCTGCGCTCCCGGGCCAGCCAACGAGTAGTTAACTCGCGTCCGGAAAAGACCCGATCACTTTCTAATATCGAATAGCGCTTATATACATAACATCGAGGGATTCGTGCTTCTTGTCCAATGACCGGAAATTGGCACGGATCTCGAGAGAGCACGCGCTCCTCGCGATTAAGTATCTTTGATATTTCACCTATCTCGGCATAGGATGGAAAACATCTTAGGGTAACTAGCACGATGTTCGAACTCGATGGACGAACACATTCGTATTTCTTATCGCCTTGGAGAAAGTAAGCGTATAGATCGAAACCAACGAAGCCGCGCACCTCTGCGCTATTAAATTAGACTCTGTGTTCATATCCGTATACGTACCCATATACAGGGCAAAGTGTGTAAACGTAATTGAAGTTACTTGTATCTAACGTTCCTTTCGTTCGCATTTAAAAATTTATCATAAATGGGATCGGCTCAGCTTTTCCTGTACGTCGATAGACGATCAGTAAGAAATATTTTTTAATCGATCATGTTTATCAAGTTTGTTCTGCTTCTTCCTGAACGTTTTCCCTTGGACACGAGTTAATATTTTTATGAATACGCTACTTGGACCTGTTCCACTTTATAATAAATGATAGTGACTATATTAAGAGTGCTCGATAACGAGGCCAAAGATAGATCCGAGCGACATTAGCCGATATCTTTTGTCGCAAGCGTACCTTCCGAACTAGGAAGATGATTGTAGACATAGAGAGGGAGAGAGAGAGAGAGAGAGAGAGAGAGAGAGAGAGAAGCGTGTTCGTATGACGTTGACGCGTGCAATTACACGATTTTGTTTTTTAGCGCATAATCATGAACTCGGCTGCTTCGACCTACTACAATAGATTCTCTCGTTCTAACTCGCTAAAATAATATTTTCCTATTGTCTGCCTTTCTTTCGGGCATAAATCACGTATGTGCTTCACGAATGCGAAGGCTATTAGTTTCTTTCTCTTTACTCTCATTTATCCTTTTCTTTTTTTGATTTTCTGTAAAATTTATCAAATTTATTCTTATACCTCGACATATCACAGCCAGACAATGATAATTTTCTTCTTCGTTTAGCCCAGAGGTATTTTTCTCTTACTTTTTGTAAGAGAATACCTAGAACGATGAAGAAAATTTCCGAATTGGCCGATCGTTCGCAACGAGTATAATCTTTCAATCGTTATTGCAACAAACGACATGTTTCGTAACTCCAAGCGAATCAGTTTTGAAACATCGCTGCGAGCGGAATTTTCCAGCTACGTTGCATGACTAGCGAGCATTGGAACGTTCGAAATGGTTTGCGAATGCACGCGTCGATCCTTCCTGATAGATTTTTTGGTAGGATCGCATGAGAAATGAAAGAAAAAAATGGTTTTACATAAGGAGAGATTTTCCTCTTTTGTATTGAAAATTTCACGATACTCCGTTGTTAGATCGAAATCTCTGTGTTTAGCGTGACTAATTCGTACTAATTGGGAAGATGCTAAGATAAGTTGTTTTTCCGATGCTCTTTCTCGCTCTGATTGCTCCTATCAACGAATCTACGAGCTTCTTTTACACCGTACACAAGGAAAAGCTTGTTCGATGACAGTCAATTAAATCGAGTTTCACTCGATTGCGGTGCATTCGGGTAGATTACTATCTCTGTCCGTTTTTCAGGACGTCATTGTACAAAAGGAAATCTCTGATACGATCTATAACGTTGAACGATTTATCCTAGAGGGTCTAACTGGGTCTGTGATATCGATGACTCTGATTTATGTAGTTACGTACATAAATCTTTGCGTACATATAGCTTATTATATAGATTATTGCAGATATCGAATTCGACGATGACGCCGGGACGTCCGGTGTATTTCCACGAATCTTTCTCCTCTTCGTTCACTCGACCAGCCGAATTACAGCTGTTAGAATGTTTCTCGTGTAGGAGACAACGGCCTTAATCTCTTGAGGGTACAGTTGGCAAAGATTCGAGGCGTTCGTTTATTTTCGTCCGGGATGATCGACCCGCGAGAGAATCGAACGAGTAGGTACCTACTCCCAATAAACTGATCCTCTTCGATTCTTTTAAAAGTTTTCCTTTCAAGCGACCGTCTTGCTACTCTTTAGAGACTTTCTTTAAAAAAGAATAGAAAGTTTCAAGATCCGATCGACGTGATAGGATTTTTCGCTACTCCTTTATGATAATCTCAGCTATTAATATATTAATATTTTTTTTTTTTTTTTTTTTTTCTTTCAAACTCGCTCTATCCTATTCTTCTTCTTTTCTTTGTTTCCTTTTCTTTTTCCTTGTTTTTTCTTCATTTTTATCATACAAACGGAAAGAACTCGGGTGTTAATTAGATCATTGCGATCGATAAGTACATACGCGAAATCGATTATATCATCGACGTATTGCCAGGTAAGAATCGGTTACCTTCCTCAGACTCGTCTGGAAAGTGGCCTCGAGGCAAAGAGAACGAGTCAGTCAGCTGGTAGAACTGCTCGCTTCTTCGCGCGCTCCAAGTATCGAGAGTTTACGTAACTCTCGGCAGCGTATTTCCTACATACTCGCAAACCCGTCTACGTGCATAAATACTATACATAGAGATATATACCACGCGCATACGCATCGACGAACAAAGTGTCGACCATTTTCTTCGACGCTTTCGACGATTGCGATACGACTAGGACGAATTCCTCCATTTTCTCGCGCCGCGAAACGCGGAAACGACCTGCGAGAATCGATTACGGTCGTTCAGTTTTCGTTCATAAATTATCTCACATTTGCACCTACGAAGATGATTTCACATCGTAAAGTAGGATCATATAATGCTCTTTCTCTTCTCTACTTACGTCAATGTTTAAGACGCGTCCTGGTGCAAATAAGTTTCTTTTCTTTTTTGTTCTATTTACAACGACAGAGTATCTTTTTCTGGATCTCGTGAAATCCAGAAGACCAGAAGAAAAATATTATACGTAGGTACATATATCGGATCATATGTATTTTGCTTTCGGCATATAAAAAAGAGACGAATTCCTTTCGTAAAATGGGCTTGCTTGTATACCCACCTATCTCTTATACGCGCGCGCACACACAAATACAAACACACACACACACACACACAGAGAGAGAGAGTCCCCTTTTGCCTTTTCCGCGCACGCGCGAAAAGCCGGAGATTGAATTTACGTAACTGCGAATAGAGACGAGCACGCACGCGAAGAGGAACCGACTTGTAATAGTACGGATTGCAATTCTTATCGCTACGTTTATTGAAAGCAACTGTTAAGAATCGTTCTGTGTTAGTCGTATACTTCGAAGAACGATAAGGACGAAGAGAAAGGCACATTCGTGATATCGTCGGTTCGATTCGCCTCTTCGAATCTATCTGCAAATATTTCGAGATAGATATACACTTTCGTCGCGGCCACAACGATAAATTTCTCTTAACGAAAATAGTCTCCTTTCGTTCGGAGTAGCACGCTTTACGACGGAAATATCCGCCATTCGAAATAGCAATCTCGCCTCTCGCAGGTGGATATTTACTCGAGCGTAAACAAGAGCACGCTTTGTTCCTCCTACAAATATGCGATGGAAAAGATATTAAAGGAAAATACATACGCGTAAAGCGTGTGCAAACATAGATTCTTTGTCTTTTATCGTTGCATTTAACGCGCTTACCGCGTTACAAGAGTCAACGGTGTTTTGCAAACTTTGTTCAATTCATGTCTTAACATTAATAAAAGAGTACGAATGTTAATCCTTACTATACACATATATATTTTATTTAGAATAATATTGCGAAAAAATATTAGATGAATGCGGAATTATATAAGATCGATTCGAACAATGGAACGTATTAAGAAGCCTGACCAATCTCGATCTCAGATTTCGCGTCTCACCGATATCAATTTGACCTTCGAGATTTCTTGCAAACGTCGATCGTCTCGACGTGGACTCGTACGATCAAAGCTTACGTCGAATGGCGGATTTTCTTTTTCTTTTTTTGCGAACGCTAATCACCGATAGATAAGAACGTTTCTAGCAGACACAGTGGCACCATGGAAGAAAACAAGAACGCTCTCTTTACTCTTACACTCGTTGTGTGAGCTCAAGGATACGTTCTCTCGGTCTTCGATCGTGGAGGAGTGATGTCATTAAAAATAACACCGATAAGATCGCGACAGCTGCAGGCCTGCTAAAGGAATAGAAAAGCGAAAGAGATGGATGGAGATGAAAGGAAAAAGAGAATCGTGTTTACCCTCGATACGAACGTTTTGCTTTCGACGAGCGACATAAATTTTAAATTTCGTGATAATATGTAGTTCGACGATATATGATTCGCATATTTCTCGTGACACGAACATCAGCTTACAATTATATTCGAGAACTTTCCTGACGCGTGCAAACAGGTTTGTCACGTGCACGTATCCTGAACTCGTTGATGTAACAAAATAACGATATTAAACACATGTATACGCAGGTAGTACGTCGTTAGTTTTCCAACTAACAACGAACGATCGAGAAATTTCAACCTTTTTTATCTTTTCTCTTTTCTTTTTTCCTTTTCTTTTTTATTTTGTTTTGTTTTGTTTTGTTTTGTTTTGTTTCTCAAAGTCGTAAGAAAAGCGAAACAAATGGAGATTAAAGAGCAAGATTTTCCTTTTCTCTCGTAAAGTAGCTTTCGAGTTTACGATGGAATCGAGGAGACCTTAGAAATCGTCTTACAGCCGAGCTACTTACGTTTGCGTGTTATCTTCGGGCACGTCAACGTAGGCGTACATGGGAAGCCTCCGCGTTTACGCAATTACATCTAACGGTACTCCGTGCCAACGGCGACACCTAGAATCCTGCGAAAATCAGCCTACGTCCGGTCTTTGAGATCGTGTCATAGCGTCAGCGTCGTTGTCGAGACTATTAGTAAGAAAATCTCTTTAACGCGTCTACGAGCCAGAAGTAATGACGTATCTACCTATATATATACATATATATATATATATATATATATATATATATGAAATGCTTATATATATATATATATCAAAGAAATCGTAAAAAAGTCGCTTCGAATACGTGCCTATCGGATCTAGAAGGGGGTTCTTGGCGCGAACGGTGAAACAACGAGTAGTCGTGCTACTTTCGTCCTTGAAATCATTTAACCAGCATCTTTGTGTTTCTCGCGTTATCGGAACGAAGAAACGAAGCCTATTTCGTATCCCCCCGTTCGCTTTATCGTCGAAGAGAGATCGATAAACGAAAGGGTGCACGTAAGAGAAAGAGACGGAAAGAGTGCACGGCAGTGCGATTTTCAGCCTTGACATTGTCCTCAGCTGGCTCAGAGAGCTTACGTAATTCAACTGCCAACGGAACGAGCCACGTGCTAACGCAGCACACGCCTAATGTGGTTGCTCGCGCGTGTCCACGCTCTTCGTACGCTGCTAGTAGCACGAGCGGACCGTATAATTCTGCTGGTACGCACCAGATCTTCTTGCATATAAATATTTTATATGTACGCGATATAATATCTAGTACGAAGAGTCAACTCGTCGAGTTTTCATGGTCCTTCCTTTGTTTCCCTAGCGACAAATTTATTCGAAATTGATGCGCGCTCGTTGAGCTTTGACTCGCGATCGTTTAGCCTCGTCGAGACGAGGACGCTTCGATACGATCTCGAGCCATCGTTTCCAGCATGCCTACGATGTATCCACGGATAAAAATATAACAATGTTATGGGATATAGAATTTTATTATATGGACGATTAGAATATCTCGATTAACTTATGAAAGTTAATGGTAGCGAAATTAATTTATATTAATTTTTAATGGCAAATACATATTTACAAATGTCACGACTCTAATTCCGATGGTTTCTTTGAAAATCGTTAAATTTCACGTTAAAACGAACGAATGCACAATCGCAAGTGGCGCGACGCTCGCTCGCGGTAGGTTCGTTTTTTTTAAGAAAGAAAGAAGCGTGGAAGACGAATGGATTCGTTCTCTCTCTCTCTCTCTCTCTCTCTCTCTCTCTCTCTCTCTCTCTCGCCAGGAAAAAGAACCGGATGTGTTGTCATCGTCATTGTTACTATATTCCAGGCTCGTTCGCTTGTTTTGCCAAAGATTCGTCATTTGCGTGTTTCTTCGCATATGTTAAAGGTAACGTAAACATGTAGGCGCGTGTATGTAGAGAAAACGGGTTCGCCGGCTGTTCATCGCGATTTCACCTTGGAACACGTGACCGAGCGGTCGAAGAAAGCTACGCGTGGTTCCATCACGAATGTCGCCGTCTTGGTCGTCGAAAGATTCATTCTTTTTTTTTTTTTTTTTTTTTCTTTTTTAAGTACGGTGCTCAGAAATAACGTAGGACGCGCTCTCCTTACTTTGCAAAGCCTAGATTTGATTTAATCTCTAGAGTTTACGTTGCTAGCACGATTTCTTCGCTATCGGTCGTGGCTATACGATTGCTACGTAAACTCGGCTCAAATTCGTTCAATTTTACGATGAGTCATCTCGGTAAATACGTTCTATTTCGTTCGAAAGATCGATATATGGTACTCGGACTCGACGATTCTTGGATTTGCATTTAGATAATTAAAACATTCGTGCGACACGAGAACTTGCTATAATTTTGTTTTAAAACTTGCGGAATAACTCGTACGTCGACTTGGATGTCAATTTCATCAGCGTCGTCAATTATAGCTATATAAGAGTATCGTCGTTCTAAATCTGTATCGATATATAAATTGTAGAGAGTGCAAGCTTAAACGTTCTAGTCTTTGCGATTTTCATTCATGCGTCATTGCTCCAGGGTTAAGTGCTCGGCAGACGTGACAGTGATTCAATCGCAGAAACTTTCGTTACCCAATCTCAAACAGGTTACGCTAGAAGAGCGAGCATAGGCGTTTGATTTACGATTACGAGCTGCATATTGGAAGAAGGGGACACTGTCTCGGAAACAATGCGTTCCTCTCGTAACGAATTGCGACGACGGACAAGGTCCGAGAGCCTACTTACGCACGTGTGTGTGCGTGCTCATATGCACATATATATATATATATATATATATATATATATATATATATATACATGTGCACATATATTCACGTGTAGCATGTTGCAATCCCGCGAGATGTGCATCTGATTATAACGATGCGTTTCAATGGGTCCGCATTCTCCAACTTTTTCTCCGTCCATTCATAGCTGTTTCTCTCGGTCAAGGACGCGAGAAAGGGCTAAAACATCGGAGACATGCAATAAACTATTGCTATTCGATGATTAGCGTTCGAGTACGATACAATAGTTGCAAATTATAAGATCGTGAGACAATGACAATGAATTCGTAGAAGCATAGAAATCATAATATCGTTGCACTTGTTAAACGTTGGAGAATATTGTTATAACGGAAGAAAGAAATGAGGTAAAAAGTGATAAATAGAAAAGCGAAAGAAGCTATTGGGCGAGTCAAGTTTAGGCGTGTTTGGTTACCAACGATAAATCAATCGTACGAACAAAGAATCAACGGACCGTCTCAGATAGATATCAGCAGCTCTTTCATTCCCGTTGCAAGAATCGTTAACGAGAGGAAGCTGCTGACTTTCTCGCGATACATGGAAGAACGTTCGCAGAAGCGGCGATCACGCGAACAAAGAAGAACTATTTCGGTCCTGCCGCTTCATGGAAGTGACCCGGCATCGTCCACGCTCGTCGTTCCCTTCGTATTTAGGTCGCTCCGCTTGCACACACTCGTCGCACCACCCCGTGCACGGGAACGTACGCCGTTGGGTATGAGCCTTGTTCCAAATTTAGTAACACGCTCGGTCTCTCGAAAGGCTTCCACCCTCCCGCGTATATCACTCTGTTTATTTAGTCGTTCACGTAGGAAACAACCGAGGAGTGCAAAAGAGAGAAGAGGAGGAAGAGAAAGAGGAGGGAACGCGATCGTTCTCCCGTGAGACTTATTGCTTACAATCTACCCCTTTCGATAAACGATATCGAACAAACCATTCGAGATAAGGACGACATCGTTTATTCTCTCTGGTCTAAACGTACCTATTCCCTCTACGATCTTGGTGTCATACTCGAATCGCAAGTTCCCTTCTTTTGTATTCGAATAAATTTAAACGCGCGTAGGAGAGCTAATAATCTACGGTCATGTAAATCTACATATCATTAAATTCTTTCTTATTGAATACAATTAATGTTCGATAGTAAATGTATCAAATAAACAATGGAGTAGAAATAATGTTTCATTCATCATATTATGTCCTTCTTCATTGAACGTATACGTATGTTTTTTAAGAGGTAAGTAACAAACAACTTTTCGGTCGTTGTCTTTTACGCTTTCTATTATTCGATGATAATCAATCGCATAATCATATCGGACTTACGTAAGTTGTTTGTACCTTACGTGAGAGATCGTGCGCCTGCGTCTTCCTTTCATCGATGCGTAGAACGATCTTATCTCTATTTTCGATCCGGCATATCCTTTCGAAGGATATCGAAAATTTTAAAGAGACATTTTTTTCCCGCAATTTGTTTTTAAAATGAAACTATTTTTAACGAGGAAAAAATATTATTCGTCGATTCCATCTTACTTGGCGAGCGATAATTTAAAAGTTTCAATAATAATTAGACTACCTAAAGTCGAAAATGTGCCGATAACTCGATATCCACCAAGGTGAGACGAATTTAGACCACGATCGATTTCTTAGCTCTTTCAAAGGATATAGCCTGGAACTGTATAATATCGTTCGCAAAGTTTTACAACTCGGTCTATCGTAAAAAGTGATCGAGTCTATGCACCATGCTTATTTGCGGAAGGATCAATGATATGACGAAACTTTGCTTTTACGGATACTTATGCAAGATAAAGAATAGTCGTAAAAGTTAAATCGTATTAAAATTATTAGAAATAATAGAATAGAAACCCGAGCGAAATCGACATTGGTTATAAAGAAGAATTGGAAATTGTTCTTGCAGAAATAATTCTCTTCGAGAGAGAGAACATTTTCCACGATGAAGAATCTTTGACGCATCCGTCTATCTCACATTTCATCGTCCTATCTCGGATGCGACTGTTTCGAGGACAATAGAATCACGCGAGCTCATATTCTCTCTCTCTCTCTCTCTCTCTCTCTCTTTGTCGACTACTAATTCTCGATATTAAGTCGAAGTTAACATTTTTCTTTAGAAAGAAAGGAAATATTCGCGCGCGAAAATAATCTCAACGAGGCATCAAAGTTGACCATTGTCGAGGGACACATTCCATGGAAGCTTGTGCGCGTGTGTGTTTTTACGAGTTGAAAATTCCATAATACCGATTCCTGGTAGTACGAAGGTGGGGAAGAGGCTATATAATCGAACCTGGAAACTAGGTCGCGACCGTTCGATCGACATCGAGTCGTCTCTTTAACCTCGGCTCGGTGTTTACGCTTGTCCCTTATCTCTTTTCTTTTTTCCGGATTTTCCACTCGTTTCTCGAGAAACGGTACCTACTTGCATTCGCATGAATCTTTCATCGATCTCGCCTATGACGAGTAGGTATCCTTATAAGGGACGGGACTAATTAATCTAGAAGAGCGCTTCGAAGAAGAAGATGCGCTTTTTCCGATGCGGTTAATCGGATCAATAGATCGATCGATATCTTTTTATCTCTCTCTCTCTCTCTCTCTCTTGACGCCTTGCCTTTAATATAGAAATATCCGCGTCATCGTCGTTACGAAATCCTCTTGGATTTCTCGGCAGACGCGTTCACGCCTGGTGCAATTATCCTTTCGATTATTATTCGATGTTGGAAGGTGAGATGTAATTTGTGCTCTCATGCATTCAAACGTATTTACTCTTGGAGTAATTTTCATCGATCTTGTACAGATCTAGTCCAGTCGGAAAAACGACGCTAAGCCAAATAGAAAATAGGGAGAGAGAGAGAGAGAGAGAGGATACGAAGGAGATAAGAGAAGAGTAAAGTGGCAATCTCGAAAGGCATTTCTTCGACTTTACGAGTCAATTATCTTAACGTTGGCTCGGCTCGGAAGACCGTAACAGGCCGATCGATCGGCGTTGAACGATGCGCTCATCGAAAGTGTTGCCACGCTAACTGGAAATAATAAGGCTTAGGAACGCTACAGCAATGAGAACGAAGTCCACGACAACGGCAGAGGCGGAACGTTTCTTTTTTTTTTTTTTCTTTTTTTTTCTTTTTTTTTCGTCAGGGAACGCGACGCGACGACGACGCTTTAAATTCGATAAGCGCATTAAATTCGAGCTAATATCTTTTTACTTTTCGATCGATGAGAATCGACGTTTATTGGCTTAAAAAAGAAATCTTTCTAGATTTAACGATCGAGTAACGTAAAGTTCTACCAACGGACCAATAATCCTTCTTATTTTTTCTTTATTAAAGTGCGCAAATTCTTTGCTTTTTCTTCATGGATAGAAATTAGCCGTAGAACATACAAAGTCGATACTAACAGACATATTATATCGATACGGTGTAATTGGAATGAGTCGTCGCAATAGTTTCGTGTCATCGTGACTGAATTCACTTTGTGAACAATAGGCGAAATGGTTCGTGCGAAATGAAACTAACGGAGGAAGTAGTCGCCAGTGGATAGTAATCGTATATCGTGAATAAATGGCGTGATTCTCATCTATTTGTTCGATACGAACCAAACCAACCGTTTCTTTTCCAACGTAAAACGGATTCTCATTAAATGCATCAATAATAGAAATGCAAGTAGTTACCATTTGTTTGCAGTTTCAGGACAATTTTCCAAGAGATCATCCTATATTCGCTTCTTTTCGACATCGAAATTTTCTTTTTTTTTTTTTTTCTTTTTAGCATTTTCGGTTCCTTCTTCCTCTGCACTTGTGAACTAGTTAATCGGTACGTTGCTTGCAAACTTCTCCGGTGCAGTTTCGAAGCGGATAGTCGTTCGAGGTCAAACGGTCGCTCGGCCAATCGTCGTCGCCCTCGGGATTTAGGTCGACCTATGCCTGCGGCGAAACTCATGGTGCTTCGGCTTTAGGCTCGATTAGACACTTGAAAAGGAAGAAGGAAGACGATGATCCTCCAGGAATCCTTTCGCGGGAACCAACGGAAATGGAGATTCTCTTGCGTCGATTACGAAACCGACAACGATTCTCTTCCCGAGAAGAGAAAGTCTAACCCATTGTCCTACGTGAAATCGATGCATTTTTCCAAGCGCTAATCCTAACGTTCGTAATCTTTATTCAATTATTTCTATCATCCGATTCAAAATTAATCGTATCTAATATCGAAGTAGATGATATCAAAGTGCAAGCTATTTCGGACAAATCGAAATAGAAAATTTAATGATCTAGCTCGATCTACGAATCGATCAAGTTCCTTTCGTCGGAAAAGTAGAATCGCCGTTCCTATTCCTTGAGATATCTTTACGCCCGAGCGTAATTGCGTCACGACGAATGCCCTCTCGAAGGAAGGAGTTCTCCCGTCGATCGTAAATCTTGGAAAGCATTTCAGTCGCACGTATAACGGACACCAAGCTTCGGTGTATACGCTTCGGCATTCGGTGGGATTCAGGATAGAAAATCTTACCGCTATCGCGCTTCGAGATACATTTTATCGCGAATCCAAAGCGGACGCTCCCTGAAAGGTATACGAAAATGAAACATCTTTCCTTCTTACGTAAAACGGACATTAGACGTATACCTTCCGATAACATGCGATGCGCCGTTCGTCATTGTTGGCTTTTATCACGTGCCGATTCACTCTTTCTCTCCCCCCCCCCCCCCCCCTCCCTCTCTCTCTCTCTCTCTCCCTCTCTCTCTTCGGTCGAACGGAGAATGAATATCGCGAAGAATTTATGATCGACGAATATCGTGCGATTTCGTATTCAATATTATATATGTATATATATATATATATACGTACATACGCGTTTGAAAAATTCTATCATTAATGATTAATTATATACGAACATATACGAAAGTTCCTTCAAGAAGTTTTTCTGTTTTTTTAATTCGATGCGACGCGTCGTAATTATAATAGTTCTGTTTTTGTAAATGAAAGTTGGCTCTCGTTCCCGGACGATGAAGCATAGATTCTATGAGAAGGCGTTCTTTAATTCGTCGAAAGTTTCGCGAGACATTAGCGACGCGTGTACGTATAATTTATTGTATGCATATAATACATATGTACCTAGATATAACAGCAGCGGCGGTTGGCTTTCAATCGAGCTCGCTCTTTCGTAAGAAACACCTGCGAGTCATTATCCCTCACCTACCTTGGCTTTCCCCTGACATAAGGCAATTCGATTTGCGGCACGCGAAAAAAAAAACAACTACTACGTTCTCCTCTCCCGTCATGAATGGAGGATCGTTGTGATTGACGTTGATTCGTAGGCGGGATCGATATTAATACTTTCACAATTCTACGATCGTCGAGGAGTTATTGAAAAACTTTCGATTTCATTCGAGAATCTCATTATCCCAGTACAACGTGTATATCGACTAAATCATACGATGACGTCATTTCAAACGCTTTTCAAATCTCCCGCGCTTAGATGTTTACATCATGTATGCGTATATATGTATATGTATTTGTTTCAGTCGTCTTTTGCGATTATACGGCAACAGGAAGGTCGCTACAATTTCTCGAAGAGTACATCGCGAAGGAGGTCCTGCCATATTTGGGCGACACTCGAGCATCAACGTCCATCTGCAGTCTACAATCCTCTCTCTTCAGGTAATTAATAGACTGACCGTTCCCAGTGTCCTTCCAACCGCCTCCCCCCTCCCCCGCCCGCCCCCTTCACCTTGCCCCCATACATACACTCTCACTCTTTCTTTTTTCCGTTCTACCAAGCACCGAACGATCGCGATAACGATCGAGGCCGAAAGAACGCTTATATGCATTCTTAAACGCGAACGTGTGCATCGCCCGCGGCCACCTGCTAGAGTCAGCAGCGATACGATTATACACCTGGTTCTCAATTCTGCGAATGGTTTTCGCTTAAAGGTCCCTATAACTCGGATTGCGTTCTTACGAAAGCGAACGTGATCTTATCGTACGAAATATTCTCCTTTCGCGATCGCGAGAAACGATTTGTCATTTCAAAACGTTTATATCTATCGACCTTTCAACGTGCGCATTTGTTACACGCTCGAAATACGATGGACAAACATGACAAATTTCTTGAGTACGATGCGTTTATTTCTTGATTAGGTCGGCAAAAAGAAAAAAAATGTAGGAAAAAGTAACGAAAATTAAGTGCAAAGTTTCTCGCGTTTATCTCTCTCTCCCTTTTTCACAACTCGTTCCTAATCTGCCGTGATTATATATTATGTCGGCATATTATACGCGTAAAGTTGATTCGCTCAGATTGGCGTTAACGTGCCATAGATCAATATTCAGTCTGCGCTATCAAACGCGCTCGCTACCTCTCCAAACTTTGGACGAGAGGTAATGGCATGGCAACGAGTATACGATACGATCAACGTTATTTCGTTACGTTATCGAATTTTCGTTAAACTCGTATCAACGGATGTTTTCCAGGCACGAAACAAGAGACATCGTTAGGCATGCCGTTGGTGCTGATGACCAGGATGCGGTTTTATTCACGGGTCAAGGTTCGGCCGGTGCCCTTCGCACACTTCTGCGACATCTCGATCTCTCAAAATCCACCGTAGTTTTCGTGGGCCCGTTCGAGTACCACGACAATCTACAGCCGTGGCGTGAATATGGTGTCAAGGTAAGGCAGAATAAAACTTGGATATTGAAAATCATGACCGTTCGATCGTTTTCTTTTTTTTTTCTTTTTTTTTTTTCTTCTTCTTTTTTTTTTTCTTCTTTTTTTTTCTTTTTTATTTCTTTTCCTTTTCCTTTCGTATCCTTTCTCTCTTAACGTTTTTCGACCCGAAAAAAACTCTATATGGTTTTACCTAACAGATAGTACGAGTGTCCGAAACCCGAGAGGGTTTCTTGGATTTGAACGAACTTGAACGAGGTCTGGCCAAGATGCGTGCAGAAGGCATCGCGCAAATGATCGGATGCTTCAGTGCGGCCAGTTGTATAACAGGGGTTTTGGCGGATGACGTTGCTACGACCCTTCTTCTACATCAGTACGGTGCCCTCAGTATCTGGGATTATACCACTGCAGGTAAGAAAAGTGATTCAGTATTGCGAACGAGCGATTGATTTTCATAGAGCGTTTGCTTCTCCCTTTTCTCCCTCCTTTCTAAAGTGATCGATCAACGTCGTTGTGCGTTTCAGCGCCGTACACTCAGATCGACATGAATCCACATCTACCGGGTATGAGCGAATCCACGGCGCACAAGGATGCAATTTTCTTCGCTGGGCACAAGTTCGTAGGAGGCGTCCAATCGCCTGGGGTACTCGTCAGTAAAAAATTTCTATTAATGGTCGAAATAAGAGCCGAAGATATGAGAGACAGTCACCGATACCTGACCAATCCCGAGCTTCGCGACGAAAGTGGAACCGCCGGAGTCGTGGAAAGTATTCGCTGTGGATTGGCGATTCAATTGAAGGAGAACGTGACGCCACGGGCTATCGTCAATCGTCAAGACAAAATTTCTAGGTGAACTTTCATACCGTACGCCAATAAGCGAGCTTTCCTAGCTTAATAAAAGATAAATTATCTTTATTATTATGTTCTGTACAGGCAAGTGCTGGCCCACGTACGCACAATTCCAGAACTGATTTTACTCGGTAGTGCATCGCAAAATGTTAAAAGGCTGCCCATCTTCTCGTTTATGGTCCGACACCCACGTGGCACATTTCTCCATCACAATTTCGTGTGCGCCGTATTAAACGACGTTTTCGGCATACAGGCAAGAAGTGGGTGCGCTTGCGTTGGTCGATACGCTCACAATTTGATGGGAATAGACGCGGAATTGGCGAAAGAGTACGAAGATTTATTGACGCAGAGGTAAGTTAAATATATTATTATTTCGTCGGTATTTCGTCTGGAAATATTAACAAGTGGCGTTTTGTTCTATTTTAAGTCGACGCAACGAAGTTGCAAGCGAGGAGGTTAACAGCGAAGCAATGAGGCCGGGATTCGCTAAGCTTTCCTTTCCTTATTTCATGTCCGAGGCCGAAGTCGCATTTATTTTGGAGGCCTTGAAGATGGTGGCCACCGAGGGATGGAAGCTCTTACCGCAATACGTTTTAAATCCTCAGACCGGGGAGTGGCGACACCACACGAACAGTATATTGAAGGAACGAAAATTGTTGGGAACGATAAGATATACCGACGGGAGAATGAATGCGTCCGAAAGGAGGGCCTCCGGATCCGGCGCATTTCCGCAAAGCTACGCGGACTGCCTACAAATGGCGCGAAATATTTTCAATCGTGCGCGTAAAATAGCACAGAGATATCCCCTGCAAACCGATCGTATCTTTAACTTCATCTCGGAAGAAACGGAACCATTGCGTTGGTTTATGTTACCGAGCGAGGCGCAAGATCTGCTTCTAGGTAATTCACAAAACGTGAAGCAGGAAGTACCTTTCAATCCTACGTTAGCTTCGCACAGGATCGCGCACACGACACCGGTTACGAGTACGCACGAGAGTCTCGTTAATAGTTTGACCTCGGCCAACGGCATGAGACGTTTGAACAGCGACATTCCTCGAACCGGAAACACTCCGGTATCGCCAAATTCGCCGCGACATCGAAGTCTTCCGGCGTTGAGTACGATAAGGAGAAACTGCGTGGCTGCGTCGACGACGGAGCCTAGTAAAACGAATCCCACGGAGATCGACGGGATCGATGATAAACAATTGATGCGTACAGAGACCGGGAATACGTCGACCGGTCACAAATCCCCGGCCACCTGTCCGAGTTCGCCAATGCCAATACGATTCGCCGTTGGCGAAGCGGTCACTCCCTCGGCCCTATCGTGTATGTCTCATGCGACGGTGGTTGTCAGTCGGCCGCTGAAGGAACAAAGAGATTTGATAGAGGCGAGGGACGGCGGACGTGCAAGGTGCAATTCATTGGGTAGTACAACGGGGACGAATAACAACGCGGCCAACAACCGATCCGGCATGTCGTCCTCGTCCTCGCCCATACCGGTACTTCCGTTGAGCCCTCAGACATTGACGAGCTTGGGTTTCACGCCGCCGCGTTCGGACTTAAACGCCTCGAGACAGAAGCAACGACTTCACTGTAGTTGTAGCAGCCAAACGGAATTGAATTCTCTCGAATTGGACGCGATGAGTAATCTGAGCCATTCCATATCATCTTTCAATTATCACAGCAGCGTCGCCTCCCCGCCCTCCTCGTATTCGTCGGTCGGTGAATACACGGAGAAGCTCATAGGCGGTGGAAGGTCCTCGCCAATATACTCCAATGTCGGACAAAGATCCGACGACGATTTGAGCGCTTACTTGAAGGAAGTTACGAAGGAGTTAGCGACTGAGATAAAGTCGGAGATTCGCGAGGTGATATCGAAGGTGGACGATGCATTATCGGAGGCGAACACGTCCGAGAATACGCCGCAGCACCATTCTAGGAATCACAGCGCCATCAGTCAATTGTCCTCGACCGAGGATAGGCAGTTCAGGCACGATTCCTTTACGGCCAGCGACATCGCCGAATATCTGATGGAATTTTCGAAGGAAATGGCGAGCGAGGTTAAGTCCGAGATCAGGTGTATGGTGAACGCGGTCGACGGTCTTCACAGGCACTCGCCGGATGCTTCGGCCTCGGACGTATCCTCCAACGGATGCGAATCCCCGGACAGAGGTAGAGTTACCATATCGAACGTTTCCCCTCGGTTATTGAATTCTAGAAAACACGGTACCTCCGAGATAACCGGCAAGATCGGCGAATTGACGCAACAGGAGAGCAAGATGTCCAGCGAGTGTTCCTCCGACGAGACGGTGATATTCGTCATGAAACCGACCGAAACCGAACGGATGATCGCCGCCGGTAATCGTGTCGCCAAAACCGACGACGAGAACGACGTGGACGACGACGTGGACGACGACGATTCCCACGAGCGTAGAGGACCAGAGGACATGGGTGGTGACCCCAGGAAGATCCTACCAAAGATTTATTCGGCCGTGAACTCGGTAAGTTCTCAGGACAGTGGGATCAACCTTTCCTTTCACGAAAGCGACAAGTCGATCGAATCGACGGAATTGAAACGTAGCAGTAGCGCCGAATCAAATTCTACGAACAGTTACGGTCGAAAGTCTAGAACGACGAACTCGATGTCTGGTTTATCCGGTAAATCTTCCTCGAAACAGCTCGTACGTCAAAACGACGATCTCTCGGAGGACGAGGAGTTATCGTCGGACTTGCGAGAGGAGGAGGGCGATCCGGAGGAAGAGGGCTTGAAATTCGAAGGGAAAGACGATACGAGGAACGTTCAGCCGCGCGTCCAGTGGCACTCGGCACCGAGAAACATTTGGAAACCAACGGTGGAGGCCATACAGGAATTCGACATGATTCGGGACAATGACAGGGTACTCCTGTGTCTCTCGATACTTGGAAAGGATTCGCTGTCTCTCTTGCACACGCTACATCAATATAGGTTACACGCGAGGTCAAAGGGGATCGATTTCGAGATCGGCGCTGCCACGATCGACACCGGTGGCACGACGTTCGATCGGCTTGAGACTATAAGACATTTCAAGGTTTTGGACGTTCCTTACTTTTACGAGGAGTTGGCGGTCGAGCCGACGACGACGACGACGACGACGACGACGACGACGACGACGACGACGACGACGACACCGACGCCGACGCCGACGACGACGCCGACACCGACGCCGACGACGACGACGACGAAGACGACTATTACTACGACAACAGGTACAGAAAGTCAAGCCGAGGAATCCCTTTCCAACGAAGCCTGCAGCTTTTGCAACAGATCCATCAGAGCACAATTGTATGCGATCGCGAAACGTCACGGTTACAACGTATTGGCACTCGGGCAACACTTGGACGATCTGACCGAGAGCTTTCTATCCTCCGTCTTTCACGATGGCCAATTAAAGACCATGAAGGCGCATTATTATATTCGTCGACAAGATCTTCGTGTCATCAGACCGTTCGTCTACGTCAGTGAGAAAGCTTTGAGACAATTTTCACGAGGCAAACGATTTGTCTCGCACGAATCAAAAATGGCTGAACTTTCGGAGGTGAGTTTCTTTTTTCGTTGAACCAATCAATCGTTGGAATTTATTAAACCGATCAATCGTTAATTCGATCCGATCCTCTTCCAGAAACAGAAACACAGCAAAGATATATTGGTCCAACAGGAACGAGCTTATCCACGTATATATTGGTCCGTACGTACGGCCCTTCGGCCGTTAATAATTTCACACGGACAATTGCCAGACTTCGACGTGACTTGCAGCAACATTTCCGGTAATATGACCAATAGCCCGAGCAGTAGCAGCGGGGTCAGTAGCATCAGCAGCGCTAGTAGCAGCAACGCCGCCTCGACCGGCATCAATGGCGGTGGCGGTAATAATCAACAAAAGAGGTATCGAAGGACGAAAACGAATTCGGTTTCCTCGTCGTCGGCCGTCCATCATTTGTCCTCCCAACGACTCGACGACAACGACGAGACCGACGAGGAGCCGGTCCTTTGAGGAGGACCGTCCGCGAGATGGGATCCAAAGCGGCGTCCTTCAGTCTCATCTTCGCGTGCACGTCGACGAGTAGCCCCGCCGTCTACGTCAGCTCTTCTCGCACGAAGAAGACGACAACGTTTCGCTGCTATGACCACCGCGGCTGTCGTCGTTGCGAATGAATCGGAGTCGTTCGAGCGTTGAACGAGAAAGGAAAACGAAGAACGGAAACGAAATCAAATCTAAAAACGATTGTCCATCGCTTTTTCCGCGAACAACGACGGCGACGACGACGACGGCGACGACGACGGCGACGACAACGACGACGCGCATACTTTCACTTTGGAGTTCGCTTCGAAACTTTATGTGATACAATACGAGCGACGACGAGATCATCGAATACTTTCTCTTTTTCTTCTGCCGAACGCATTCGGTTTCTTTTTCTAATAAATGTATGTTTACGTATTATGCGCGCAAACCTGGAGGATCTACGGAGAGGGCATGGCAATTACAAAGCATGCGAGGATCTAAAAAGAAGAAAGACCGCTCTTGATCGATAATTACTATCGATTTATGTTCTAAACGTCGTCTTTTCGAAGATCGACTCACGAAAACACGGACGATATAATGAGTGTTTTTGGTATTCATAGAGTCGTCTATAGGAAATCTACTGATGTGACTAATCGCATTTGTCATGCGATGAACGGTTGTCGGACTGCTTAGCGCACTTGTTGGCGCCTATAATGTCGTTAGAAAGAATTTCGAAAGTGGATTTTGACGTTAGGATTCTTCATCGATTAGTAGATAAATGCAGGAAAATGGAAAAGCGTCGAGATACACGGTAAGCATTTGTCTTACCGTGAAACGAATCTCGAGTATCGTTTCGAATCCTCTAAGACGATTTTTTTCGTGCGGTCAAGAAAATTGTCGGCCTTAATATGTTCGAACGTTTTACGAGAGATAAACTCGCGTATAATTATCGAATCGAGAGATAATTTTACGACGCTTTCCAGATTCCATTTATTTCGATATAGTCCGCGGCGCACGGCATTGCATGCACGCATAAACGCTTATGCAAAAAGAGGAGAATGACGAAGAAAATGAAAGATTAGCGAACGCTGTTTAAACGAATCAACCGAAAATCTTATCTTTCTCGAGTGATAATTATCGTAACTGGATTATCTGACTCAACTCTTAATGGACATTATCATTAATTCATGCTCCTTCATATCTGTAATCTACATTAGACCGACATTAGTAGTTGCGAACGAACATTTTGCGCGGTGAAAGGCGTGAACGGAGAGAGAAGAAAAAAGAGGAGAGAAAAAAAGGGAAAAGAAAGCCAAGTAAAGCGATAGACGATACGCGACCGATCCAAGTAAAAATAGTCGTTCGAGCGATAAACGTTTCGTCGCAAGGAAGAATTTCGAACGATGCAGAAGGAAATTTCGAGTTGATTTTTCCATCACGAGGCTTCTTCGCGTATTTTGCAAAGCGCGAAGATGAAACGTGCAAGAAAAAAAAAAAAAAGAAAAAAAAAAAGAAAAAGAAAAAAATGGAAAGATGGAATCGCGCGCATCGAAAGTCCCTGTGTACAAGAAACGATTTGCAATTTTGAAAAATCTTCCGTCGTTCGACTTTTTCATTGAAAAGAATAGTAGGTGCACTTTCTATACATGTACTTAGTTGTAAATACGGTACAGATATAAGGAAAAAAAAAGAAAGAAAAAAACTGATCGTTCGGAGGAGTTCTTACTTCTTGACGACGAACGTAATATATTCGTCCGGATATCAAACGAGAGAATTCATTTCGATCTGACCGGTTTAAAATTTAGAGACATTGCAAGTGGTCGCGTATCGATGAATCGATTTTTAATCGTTTTGATCGGCCATAAGAGGGAATGCTCGATCGAGCCGATCGGCCACGTTTAATTGATGTAAAAACTTTCCTTATTTTTCTTTTTTTTTCCTTTGTTCAGGGCCGTATACAGAAGCATAGGTAAAAGAAAAACGGCGATGACGTTGTTTTCTTCTCGTCTATTCGTTGATTCTTTTTCCCTCTTTTCCTTCAATTTTTGTCTCATAACGCGAGAAAAATCCGACAGCATTTTTCCGTCCTGCATCTTGTCAAAATAATGGAAGGACGATCGTTGCTGCGAAGAAGAGAATCGTATCTTCGTTTATGACGAATCTCTTACGTTACGTAAAAAGTCCTTTACAAAGTCGCTGCGATCGAAAAAAATTCTGCGAATAGTCGAAAAGTAAAATCGAAAAATCGTCATAACTCTTCTTTTACGTATGATCAAATGTTCCATACGGCTATTGTATGTTCGCTGTTGTTAGAACTCGTAAGTCTCGCATTATAGCTCGCATGTAAAACGCACGCAACGTAAAAGAAAAAAAAAAAAAAAAAAAAAAAAAAACAAGAGAAAAAAACAAGAAAAAAAAGAAAAAATAAAAAGAAATAAGTCGTCCATCTGTCGTACGTCCTTCGTGCCGCGTGGATTTTTTCAAGGGTTCGGTTTGTCTCTACGCCGCGAAAGAGACAATTGGACAATTGGACGAACGAAAGGAGAGATTGGGAGAGCTTAAAGCTAAAAAGGAGGGAAAAAAGAGGTAGAACGAAAGAAAGAGAGAAAGAGTGAGAGAGAGTGAAAGAAGGAAATCTTGATCTATAAAATCCTTACGAATAGATATTATTATATTTTCCGAGAATTGCGAGAGGTCATTGTTACTGTAAAGATATGTAAGTTTATTTATCGCTAATAAAAACGAATGTTTAAAGAAAATACGCTAGATTTGATCTCGATAAAGTTATTATTTTAAGAGAGAGAGAGAGAGAGAGAGAGAAAGGTAGGTGAGCAAAAAGGTCTTAACAAGATTTTCCTTATTAATTTATTAGTACTTTAAGTAATTTTAAATAGCATGCGAGTTTTATTATCGGTGTAATAGTATTACATCGTTCGAGACACGTCGTACGAGGCTCGATGCGTTACAAAGCAGTCCAGATAAATTTGAGAATGAATTTGAATTCGTGCTTTATCTTCGAAATTCGTCCCTTGATTGGATGAGACAGGCGATATCGCAAAAGAGAGAATCGCCATTGCTTATAACAGATTAAAGATCATTGACTTAATCATTGCAATTAGCAGTAACCACTTTATATTTATTTATTTATATTTTATTAATATAATGATTTTAATTAGAGTGCAAGATCGAAGAATTTGTTTGCTTGACCATTGAAAACTGATTTACCAAATATTTCTCGACGATCAACGATCATTTCTTTCGTTCCCGACGATCGATTGATTCCCCGGGCGAATTCGAATCGGATTACATCGATCGACTTATCTACTTAAAAAGATTGGAATTATCTTTATTTGAAGACAATTGGAAAAGAGATGCTATGACCAAGCACAAAAGTCACTTACTTATCGGCATCCCACGATGAGATTTCGAGGAACAGACTATTCGCGTATCTTATTTCACGTCGATCAATCTCGAAATAGAAACTCCAAGAGTGGTGTGTGCTGGAGAAAAGACATTAACCTAGAGCTTACGACCTATTACATATACGACACGATCACCGTCGAGAATAAAATGCTTTTTGGTGCGATGAAAAGTTTAAAGAAACCACTTTGAGTTTCTATTCGAAATACTTATATGCGTGCATGCATATCGATGCCATTGGCCAAGAACTTTCTTATTTTTTATATTATTAATTAATATTTTCTCTCGTTCGCACCAACAAAGAAAACGTATTGAATCACATAGAAGAATTCTCTCTTCCTTTTATCATTGATAGTGCTAGTCAATGAATAGTGCTATCCATCGAATTGGAAAAAACATTGCAGCGACATCCAAAATCATTGATGGCCGCTACTTTCTACCGTGCTAAATTTCACAAGAAAAAATAATCGTTCGACGATCGATATTCTGTTTTGTTAATTGGATAAAGTTAAATTGCCCATAGTATTTTTAATTACAACAGTGCGAAGGAGAGAGAGAGAGAGAGAGAGAGAGAGACAGATATACGGAAAAAAAGATAAAAGACGAATCGTTGCGAAAACGATTCCTTTCGACGATCGACGATCCTCAATCTTGGTGCGATTTCTTCGATCGAGAAGACTCGTTATGTCGGAGACTGCGATTCCTCTTCTTCCTCATCTTCCTCATCCTCATCTATACCAGGCTCACCGAGCGCATGAACGAACTCTAAAAGAGATAAATTTGTACAAAATTTATTTTACATTATTCATCTATATCTTTTACATTTTATATTCCTAACTAATACTGTAACTTTCACATTGTGCAATTTTCTTTCGTAAACACAAAACAAAAGTAGTTTTGTAGTGAGTTCAAATCGATACAAATAATAATGATTAAATCGCAGGTTCAAAAGGATCGCGTCATCGCGTAATCGAATTGATTCTTCTTCTAGCCTAAATAGCGGTCGGATTAGTCCCCGGTTCGATGCTAATCCCAAGATTATACCTTGATCAACGCTTAAGAAGAAGGTTTAGCCTGAGAAATCCGTAATCGACGAAATCTATAAATACCTATATATATATACCCATATATATATATATATATATATATATATATATATATATATATATATATATATGTACACATGTATACTTTTCTTTTGTTCGAAAATAGGAATGAAAAAGAAAAAGGAACGACAGAGGTAGAAAGCGTTAATCAAGATTTTACCTCGAGTTTCCTTTCAACGAGAGACGTTTTACGCGGCCTAAACATTGAATCCCAAGTGCGAATAACATTCGAAGCGATTTAACAATTTCGTTCAGCTCCGTCGTCGATAAAATGTTTTGTTTCTTTTTAGCACCCTTCGCCGTATACCGTTTGTATTCATGGAAATATCGTGCTACCTCTTTTTTAAAGTATATTGGATCGTGAAGAGTATTCACGATAGGGTCCCATTCGAAGAAAAAGAAATCAAGAAATCGAGATCTTTATACATACAGCCCCCTTTTCCTTCTCTCTTTTATTTTTTTGTATGAGTGCATGCAAAATGAACGTACCGTTGCGATATTGGAAAGATAAGTTAGCGAAGAAGAGAATAAGAATTTACCATAGAAATCTATACGGCCGTCTCCGTCAACGTCTACCTCCTTGATCATATCCTCGACTGAAACCAAATGACGTTTGATTAGTCCATTTTTCATTTTCTCCATTTCAAAGTCAAGTTAACTCGCTTAAAGGAGACATAGATAGAGAGAGAGAGAGAGAGAGAGAGAGAGAGAGAGAGAGAGAGAGAGAGAGAGAGAGAGACGTTCGATCATAAAAAGTTCCTAATAATGAACATGCGTTTTGTCGGTAGCACGATATCGCGCCGATTAATCGTCGTAATTGGAAAGTGATGTGACAATGCCGGGTGAAAGATATAATATAGCACCGAACACAATGCCATTTGGTGGGCTGAGCAAAAATCATATTTCACTAATTAAAATTGTCGGCCCGTCATACTCAGCTTACGCTAATTCATCCGCGATAAACTGATTCGCGTAATGTTACACATATAAAGTTGTTAAATGGTAGCCTTTAATCACCCAACTTTTTCATCTTTTATCGTCAAGCTCATTACAATCTCATATTTTATTTTCTCCTCGATAACGTTTAAAAACAAAACAATCCAATTTCTTTAATTTTTATTAAAAATATATGTCGTTGTTGTCGCTACATCAATTTCCAATCGTTCGCTAGTTTGACAAATCTAATCAGTTACGTGTTTGGAGGTTGCAAAACTTTGTCGTTCTTGGCGACCTTGTTCAACTTTTGATTCGTATTCGTCGAAGAACTAGAGTCACGTTGTCTGCATCACGATTGCCGATGTCAAACGAATAATTTGCAGTAGTATATCGATAAAAAAAAATTATATAGGTATAGCTTTGCATTTCAATGGACAGGATTATAACCAAGGTGACATCTAATTAGTGAATATCATCCTCTTAATTAATAGGTTTACGCGAAATGTCAATAATTTCAATGAATCCTATCATTGATACTTTTTTAATGACGACGCCAACTGACGTCAGTCATAGGAAAGCTATAAGTACTACGACTCTTGAGAATCTTATGTTCTTTCTTTTTTTTTTTTTTTTTATCGTACTTTAAATGCATCCAAGAGAGATAGAGAAAATTATTTTTCAACGCGGAGAACTTTTTCGAGATAATCTTAATACGATTAATCGACTTCGCCAAGGACTTTGTTAGATTATTTTCTCGTGCCTCCTCGACGACAGCATCATTGAATTTAATCGAATTGTTTCAAAATCGACTTGACGTGTCGCAAATTCGATCGAGAGCGAAAAATCTTTATGACAATAAGATTCAAATTAGAATTTTTATCTGAAAGTTTCGAAAATCAGTTGAGAACTTTTTGATTCGTTAATTAATAGATAATGGAAGTGATATCATTAATTCTCGGTATAATTCGAAGTAATAATAGCATTGAATATTTAAGAGATAAAAATATACGTTACTTGTCGTATTTGAATAAAGAAAAATCTTCTCGTTTAGATTATTCATAGGATCGAACTTTCCAAAGGGGAAAACGCGTTAAGATTCTCGAAACATCGAACTCGGAGAGAAGTTGGGAATACTATATACGAGGAGAATATCTCTGAGAGATACTTCTCTAGTTGACGAAAGCTACACTTTAGGGAAGGACACTGCAAGTACGTTTATCATCTCGATATTCCTTGGAGATTTGATTTTTTTTTTTTTTTTTTTTTTTTTTTTTTTTTTTTCTTTGCTTTCAAATACGTATGAAAAAAATCCTACCGTTGACCTTTCTTTAATGATCGATAAATTGACCATAGCTATCGTTCCATCGATCTTTAACTTATCGGTTTTGACAGTTTTATAGTCAAATAAAAAAAGGAACGAATATAAATCCTACATGATTTTTCGTATAATATAGCTATAATAATATAACTATTTCCTAGTCACAACGAGTTAAATTAAAATTTTTGAAGATTCGCGAGGCTGAAAAGTCTATTTATAAGACACTTTTTTTTTTACTTTAACAACTACTGATTTTTTTTACATTATAATAAGCCGAATGAAAGAGAGAGAGAGAGAGAGAGGATGTGGGGAAAAGGAAGAGAACAGCTTCTATTAAAAAATCTCCTTCACCGTAAATCCTTTTAAACTTTTTTAACTTGTACTTTCTTCTATTCGCGATTCTTCAGAAAATGAACGCTATAACGAAGAATTTCCATCTTGCGAGAACGATCTCCCGTTCTTCGTTATTGTTAAATTTGCTAGCGAAGCTCCTCCTGTACGTAGCAAAGGAGGATGCTTTCAAAGAGCAACATTGACAGAATTTTCTCTCTCTCTCTCTCTCTCTGCACTTTCTTCTGTTTCTTTTGATATTAGGAATATTTTTCCAACGAAAAGTTAAAGACATAACTAAAGGAAATAGCAGAAAAAGATTTGACAATTCATCTCGTTGGAAATCTTCTATATCGTTAAAACTTCAAAATAAACAATACTCGTCTATTATTAATTCGCAACAATGTAGAACCTTTGTTCCACAAAGTATTAACACGAGCGGGATGTTTGTTCACGTTATTCGACATCGTTATTCTTGATTTATTGAAGTCCATTTTGGCACGTATGCAAATACTCGAACTTTGAATATCTACGAATGAACCTCGATTGATCCATTCCATGCTAGGTACCTGGTTGGCTACACAGTGAAACGTAGATACTCTTCAAAAAGATGAATATTATGCACCGATGCTTTATAGGCTCTAATTACTTTGCGAAATTAACGCGTTATTTCTCTCTCTCTCTCTCTCTCTCTCTCTCTCTCTCTCTCTCTCTCTCTCTCTCTCTCTCTCTCTCTCTCTCTCTCTCTCTCTCTCTCTCTCTCATTGTCCTCAGAATTTTTATGCAGCGAAACAATAACACAATTTGATGGTAGAGACGAATATTAGATTACTTACTTTCTTCTTCCGACAAGTTTTCGCCTAAACATTGTAGAACGACTCTTAGATCGGAGGCGGTGATGTAACCACGATTACGCTTGTCGAAGACCTGAAATAAGAAAAGCCTTTGATTAGCAAATTTCATAAACGCGTCTCCATCTATATTTTTTCTTTTATTTGTAAAATAAAAACAAAACAATTCATTGCATTCATAAAAATATTCTGTTGCAAAAAGAAAATTTGACCGTCTTCTCAAATGGAAATAAATTAGAATTTTAACAAACGACCTAGTCGTGATATTTTATTCCCGTGAAGAACGAGCTTAAAAGTCATACTAATAAATTATATAATTTGTAATGTATAAATTATAAATAATTTTGGAGGACACGTACTTGCTATAAGACGATTAATGAAAACTAAATACGTAAAAGCTAACGTATGTACGCGTTTTAATTTTACAGACGATTCATAAAACTTGAATGCTACGTTTCATCAGCTTTAATGATGGAACATGGGAACAAAAGGAAATACGTTTTCTATTTTTGTATGTATTACGCACTCGCGCGCAAGTAACTCACGAAAGTATGCATTTTGAGAACCTTGAACAAAAGTAACGTAGAAAGCTTTTATACAGGGCGCATATAAAGACTACGTTGAAACAAAAGACATCATTTTTTACATTCGTGCGTAGTTTTCGGTACTACTTTTGCCGAATCGACTGCATACATCATACGTATACGTATGTAAACTCAAAAATCATTATAGCGTTCGTGCGTATAAAGATCGACTTATTTTTTTAAATTGCCGAAAGACCGAAAAGAATTCATATTCTTTATATAATAAAAAATACGAAGTATAATCTTCGAAAACTCTTTTATTAGTTTTATTTGTAAATCCTTTCATAACATATGTCATATAATATACTTTTTGGAAAAAGTTAATTACGTTATATAGTATAACAGCTTCGTTCAACGTTAAACTTCAATAGACGTTGAAACAATATATACAGTATTTACATTATAACATTTACACCGCAAATTCAATAGGTTTAATTATTGCGGGTAGAATATACTCGATTCAATGCTTAAATAAAATTCAACAAAATTTGATTGCTGGCATATCGATTCGACTAAAAGTTCATTTTACCGCAGCATCAATTTATTCGCGACGAAGATGTTTTCACCGGTACAAGTCAAAACTCTGTCAACATACGTAGTGAAACGTCAGCGTGTTTCAAGAATCATTTTCTGAATAACAAACAAAAAAGGAAAATAACGATAGATCGTATATAAATAAAATACTCGATAACTTACGTTTCACATGCAAGAAGAAACATCGGAATGATAAAAAAGAAAGAGAGAGAGAGAGAGAGAGAGAGAGGGAGAGAGAGAGATATTTCGGAAAATAGAATTTTTTAAACGTATTATAGGTATGACAGTAGAACTTTATCTAATTATGTATCCTCATTTAGATTTCCGTTCGAATTCCATGATCGACGATCGAGAGTTTTTTCCCGTCGTAGGAAATGAGAAATATAAATCTGATAAATTATTTGAAAATATAATATATCTCGATTATTCTCGATTTATGTTATCGTGATGTACCGATAAAAATTGTTCTCGTGGATTAAGTCGATCATGAATTAGTATAGTCGTATCACTCGAAAAACAACGGGCCGTCTCCTCGTTTCCTGTTACCGCGTGAACACGATCAATTAAACACCTCGAAATAGTCGAGGGTCTCTCACTAGTACTTTCGTGCGAGCAAGAGTGTACTCCCTGTCCACTGTATAAATAACGTCGACGTTTGACTTCTCTACTACATTTTGCTTGTTATAACTTTGGAGAGATCGAGACTGTTCGAACGTGACAAATATTATGTGGTAAACTGTTTGGCGTTACATAATATATATATATACACATGTTTGTATGTATGTATGTACTATGTAACACGTCAAACCAACGAAGTAAAGATATAAAGGAAACTTCATAGAAACGTAGGTATCTCATTCTCTTATGTATCCGCCTGAGGTCTGATCGATACATCGAAACAAGAACCAAGAGAAAAGTTCTTACGTTAGACGTAAAAATAGAAAATACAGAGAAACGAAGGTAAGTTTTTCGGTATTTTTCATGGCGAGAGTTCACAATTGATCTAATTAATTACCTCTCATAACAATTGCATTTTAAAGGATTGAAATGACGTTATTTTTACATTACGAAGTTTAACAGTACATAAACAATTCGTACGAGTGTCATAAGATATTATTAGAGTATGCGATTGAAAAGAGTGGCTTGCGATCAAAGAATATATAAGAAAACAAATGGTAACGTTATGTAGAATATATCTCGTCGAAGTACTTTCCGCGAGAAAAAGAAATTCCATAGATTTGAATATACGAAAGAATAGTGGATGAAAATGTCGAAGAGTATCAGCTGAAAAAGATAAACGAAAGAATAGATATAAAATGGAAAATATAGAATGAGGGGAATACGTATTTATTTCGAGTCAGCGGTTTATGCCCTAATCGGCTTCGCTCCCAGATCCTAACTTCCTTCCCTTTTCCTTTAGCGCTCGTTCGTTCCAAAAGGTTATATTTGTTTGCACCTAACATCGTTTTCTCCTTTCTTCTATCCTATCCTTATTTGCAGTTCACCTCTACTCTCTCTTTTTTGTATCATATACCAAGGCTAATTTACATCCCGATAATGTTGTACCTATCCGTCCTTAGACAGGAAAGGTATCCGACGAGACAGCATCTCATATTTTCTCGTTTAACCTTCGGACACGTCTAATTCGTCGCTAGTCAACTCGGATTTATTCCCCTCTTGCATTTCTGTACTTCTCTTATCGTTTTTAAAGTCTCTGACCTTCGTAACAAAATAAAAACGATAGATATCTACTTTGTCTGTGAAATGTATCCAATATATATTATATATTTTTTCAGAAGGATCACGAACTCTGAGTATTTTTCCGATCGACTAACGTCAGACCGATTACAAGAGTTTTTCAACACTCGTTTCATGTCGAAAAAGCAATAAATTTCACTATCTACCGACTTTAACGCGAATTTTTCTCTCGTTTTCCTCTAATTCACCTCCCATGCCATCCTACCGTCTCTCCATTCGTTTTTTAGCTATTTTATCTTCGTCACACTCTTACCTCCCTTTATTTCCCTCATTCACCGTCCCTTTTTCTCTCGTCGTAGGCACAATCCACTACTGGTACGACGACCAGGTCGCGGAGATTAAAATATCGACTTGGTAAGTACAATACGGCTAACCTGACCCCAATGCCATCGCCCGCACGTTTAAACTCTTTAACGTTTAAACTCGAATCACCGACCAAGACAATGTTGGAAATTTCTATAAATTTGTTTGTTTGTAAAATTTGTAAAACAAAAACTTGATTGAGAACTTTTCGTTCGTACGAACCAACTCCATTCTTGGGACAACTTATATCACAGTTTTCAGAAAGTCGCGAGACTATAATTGACTTTTATTTTCGGAAATTCAAGTTTCTTTGCATTCCACGAATGTATCGAGTCGAATCGATGGAAAAGTTACGCTCGCGGATTTTAGAGACTATCGTTTTATCCCGTTAAATGAAATTTGAAATTAAAACGGTACTGTTATAAACATACCACCTATTAAAAGTGAATTTTTCCAATTATAGAAAACATTATTACATGATATATGGAAATCACGTAAAGTAATCGTCGTTCGCAATAATGGATGAATCTACGAGAATAAGCTGATCGTCTTTAAATAAACTACAAGCGATTCAACAGTTTTAAAAGTTCTCCAGAAGAAATTGCAAGGGAGAAAAGGCGTAAAAAATAGAGCAATAAAAGTACTTCCGACTGGCACGATAGTGTAAGTGTAGGTAATTATCGCGTTAAAGTAGAAAAGAGGAAAAATAGGGAGTGATAAATAGGGAAAAGAAAAAGAGATAATGGAGCTGATGCCTTTGAGCGAATTGCGTATACCACTAGGTATATAAACTACATGGGTATATAAAAATATATATACAATTCTTCTCTAACACAAATTCTGAAATTTTTCTCTTCTTTAGCAAAGTATCGTTTGATATCGAGAGAAATAATTTCGTTCTATATCCTGTTTTACGAATCGCCGCAATTTTAATTCATTAATTACTGAATTACAATAGGCAGCAAAAAATGTACGCATGACCGAATGAAATTCAGAAAAGCACAGAGAGAGAGAGAGAGAGAGAGAGAGAGAGGAACGAAGTAGCTTACATGCAGAGTAGATTGGTGTAAAAAGCCGAAAAGAGAGCAACATGAGTATAGAACTATGTTCTCTACTAAAGTTACCAGCATTCGGTCATTAGAATGTATTGTCGCATAATGGTTTAACACATTTTCTATGCTGCACAGGGCTGCATCTGCAGGTGGTACCGACCACTCTTCCACTATTTCCTTTATTATTCGATGCAGATTTTCGTGAAAGCACGTATGTACCTACACGCACTTAGCCAACCGACGTAATATATATATATATATATATATATATATATATATATATATATATATATATATATATCGAGGATTTTCTGATGAATTTTCTGGAATTATTAATGAATAGGAAGAAAAAGAAGTCATTAGATCGTTGACATGTTCTTTCTAAACCTCATATCGCTGCATTATGATGTGTAAATATGTTTCATTCTCTCTCTTTAGGACATGGGTCTTCTTTTAACAGAAATTTTCATTCGATAGGACAAGATTTAAAAAATGCATATGTGGACAGGAAAAAAAGGAGAAACGTGACGGCTTAGCCGAACGTAGTCGAGTCCACCGAAGCAACGAACGAACACGAAGATGACGGCACATAGAGAACATATTCTCTCCGTCGAACGTAAAAATCAAGACGAACGCGAGAAACGATCGTGCGTCGAAGCGGATTATTGGATTCGAGAAAACGAGAAAATCGGATTTTGCTCGTTTCGATTTCAAACGAAAGCAAATATCGTCGATCGTATATGACATGAAATTTTTCCAATCACATCACTTCCTCCTTTTATTCTATCCTCGCAAAATAAACAGACGGCCCGAAATTTTTCAAAGATATTTTTCATAACGATCAAAAATCATTTTTCTTTTGATATTTCGCACATTAATGAATGTTGCAAGTGGATGCATACTCGAGGATGATACGACGTACGAGCTTTACGCTCCATGCAAATAACCAGACGTCTGTAAATAACGGAAACTCCATTGTGGCACCATTTGTCTATATATATATATATATATATATATATGCATGAGTGTGTGTTGGTAATTAACAGATTCGTGAGGGCATTAAGGGGCGCTATTATCGAAGTTAGCGAGTTTCACCGTCTACAAGGTTTAACCCTTTCCCATATCACGAATCGTATACATAACGTAGTAGGAGTATTACCAATACTATTTGCACTCTACGCTTCCTCCAATTTAGAGAGCGCTCGCGCGCATGAGATGAAGAAGAAGGTTCCTAAATTCGGTCGGAAAGAGAATTATATCATAATTCTACTTGAGTTCGCGCCTCCAAATAGTACTTTTTTCCCCGACGGAGCGTTATCTCGTTTCAGTAGAACGCTTGAAAAATTTCCGAACATTTTTCTTCAAGCAGAAAAAAGGTAGTTTCGCGGAGGAACCTTTATAACCCCTCCTATTGTATTCGCATAATATCGTACTTTATGAGAACTTTGAATTTTTCAAGAATGGATACGGCTACTTTAAAGCAGCTAAAGACATTCTAATTAATACGCGTCTTTGCCGAATATATAACTAGAAAGTAAATCTTGCGTAACCGACGATCTTATTAAAATCCTTCCTAAGAAGCTCATTTTTGGTTCGGAGGAAAAGGCTATGACAAAAATTTTATGGAATAAATTAATTCGCGAACTTGATGCTTTCGTATGAAGGGGAGGAATATTTTGAAATAATATTTAGGTCGATTCTTATTTCTGCCTGAGGATAAAAAGGTCATAATAAATAACTTTTCCATATTAAACACGTAGGTATTTAATGTGGAATATGTTGAAAGTAAGCTATTACAACGAAGGAGTATTAAGTAACACGCTTGTATAACTTACGTAACTTTGGTAGGGCGATTTAAGTTTGGTCCTATCGCATATGCATACGAATCGTGCATACGTTTATCTTATATCAAAATGACAAAGGAAAGAATAAGAAAGAAGAGGATAATAAGAAGAGAGAAGAAATTCGTCGAAGATAATAAATCGAAATAAAGTTTCCTGGAAGAAAATTTCCCATTTAATGGAATAACATTATAAACGCTTATAGTTTGTTCTCGTTTCTATATGAATTAAATCAGTTTTAATTAAATTTACATCCCAATGCGTAATCCTCTCTTTAATCTCAAAAGTAGAAGAAGAGTATCAGGAAAGAGTTGATCCTTTCGGGGCGAGTGGCAGCGACTTTAAACGCCTGGAAAAGCCTGGATGGTAGAGTTTTGATCCAAGCTCGATCGCATCTCATACCGCCGCCAAGTATTCACCAATGGCAAAACTTGATCCTCCTCTTTCGGCACGCAACAACATTTTGTCCTCTTCTTACTCGTCGCGATTTGCCCCTCATCTAGGAACTTTCAACTAGGATCCGAACTAGATTTCGTGATCGTCGTTCCTTTTACGATAACTCCGAGTCGAACTTTTTTAAGCTCTCAACTTCTATCTCCTCTGTAGCTTCTTTTTCCTCCACCTTCTTCTCACTTTCTGCATTTCGATAAAGCACCTGCGAAACGTTTTTGGAATAGTTGCAATCTTTCGAATAGAGACAAGACGTAATACCCTTTAAAACTTCCCCTATCGTTCGTAGCTTTCTTTTAATACAACATACCTCTCGTTCTTCTTCTTCTTCTTCTTTAAAATTCTTTTATCTTGGTATTAACTTGCTCTCTCTCTCTCTCTCTCTCTCTCATTAAGCGAAATTATCCTCCAACGCATTTAAAACTTCTTAAGTCATTTTTGTGGCATAGTTTACGTTTCAGAATCCAACCGAAATGTATCGGCGCAACTGAATCAACGAAGGAAGCGAATTCCTCGTCGAATTGCTTCGACGTTTTACGTTCGCTGCAATTCATGTTACGACCTTTTTCACTTAAACTAACGAACATCTGTATCCACCTTTCTCACCTATTCCAAAGGGAGAACCAATAGTGCCTGCTAATAAATGAGAAGGAAAAAAAATCGAACATCTTCGACGTATTATTAATATGTTTTTTTTTTTTAGAAATAAATACTTTATTTGGATTAGGAAGTTCCAAGCATACGCGAGAATATTCAACTGTCGAAAAATGTCCAATAAAATCTCTCGCGCGTGAATCTGTTCTTTTAATTAGCACTTCGGTGACACGGCTATTCGCAGGTTCGTGCGTCAGCTTGAATGCAATTTTACGCGGATCGAAAAAGGATGGTTCTCGTCGGTGTCCTTTCCTTTCGTTTTTCATACCTACGTCCGTTACAGCCGAGAAAAATCAGATAAATCTCATAGAGTTTACGTTAACGTTATGGAAAGTATACGGCGGCGTTCACGATATTACTCTTACTAACGAGCGTACAAAAATATAATAAAGTAAGCCCGTAATTATCTTTTCAATCTTTTGTACATGGCCAGCGATAAACGCACGAAATAAAGGAGAATTTAATAAAAAAATTTTTTTATCCGAGATGAAAGGACATACGTTCGAAATAAGTGTTAAAAAGTGTCGTTCAATAGATCGAGCAATAAGCCATTGACACGGACGCGTCTATATTCGAGATGGGAAATCGGTGGCTTCCGTGCAAGGCGTGCGATAGAAAGCCGATGAATGATGTGGTTGAAAAACATTCAATGAGCCGTATCGTCGTGCACTTCGCTGAATTTCCGCGTTTCCTTTCGAACGTAAGCGTTGCGTCATCTTATGTGAATCGGACGCACGAAGAAAAGGAAAGAAAAGAACATGGAGAAAACGAGAAAGAAACGGGGAAAAGAGTATCGATTTTCTTTTTCTTTTTATCTTTTTTTCTCGCCTTTACAAACCACCTTCCATTCGTTTACGTATAAAAGAATCAACATTTTATGAAGACTTTACTCCGTGTTATAATCATATAATATAATAGGTACATACGCAAGTACACGTAAATACGACGACGACGTGAATGTGAAAATTTCGAGAGAGAATTCGAAACTCCTAGGAATTACTTGAAATAAAAATGAAAGAGGACTTACGCGAAAAGCATCCCGCAACTCTTGCTCCTCTTGATCCTGATCCGCCAAAGTTCCGGAATTCTCGTCGCCGATGTTGCTGACGATCTCAACGAATTCCTCGAAACTTACGGTCCCGTCGCCTGAAAAAATTCGTCCGAGATATACCAAAAGAATTGAATGAAACGTTCTTTTGAAATGTCTTTTAATAAATTATGCGTAATTCTTTCGAAATAGCTCGTTCTATAGATAAATTGCCGATTCTATAACGAGGAAAAGACATTTTCTCGTAGTAAGAGGAGAAACCTTTTAAAGTTCCTTTTCTTCCCTTCGCTCGCTTCGATCGTCTCTATACGTACGTAAACAGTTTTTAACCTTTCAAGCGAGAAAAGCAGACACTCGTCTTCCTTTTCGTTTTCCTACCTTTTTATACATATTTTTTGTACGACACAACGTATTGAGATCGAACGATGTCTCGCAAAAGAATTATTTCTTCTTTTTATTTTGCGTTCTATTCTTCTTATGTATCTTCTTTCTATAATTAAGAACGTTCGCATATATAGCCGAAATGAATATTCCTTTGAAACATTCGTCTGGATTTCACCGTCGATTAAATTCCTCCGCGAAGACGACGAGGAAGATTTATAAGAAATTTCTAAGTGTCTACAGTTAAGAAAAATAAGTAACGCGAACATAATTCAGCAGCTGTTCGGATGCACGATGAACTGTATTCAAGCGAGATTTAGAAAAGAACGTAACGAGTAGGGCTGCGATTAAAGCGTACAATGGAATTTGAGTTGATGAAATGCGAGCAACCAAGTCGAAAGGTATTTCGTGCACGTTGCGTTTTAATCCTAAAAACGATTACGATCGTAAATACTTAATCCGTTAGAAGTAGGTACTACCGGTGAAAAGGAATTTTAAAGACTTCCCAAGCTGTTTTATGTTTCCCCATCGGAATCGAAAAGATTCTCGATTCTTTTCTCTTTTCTTCTTTTTCTTTTTTCTTTTTAGTAACAAATTAACTCACATAGATCTTTCACTTTAATTATCGTTGTGGACATTCTCTCCCTCTCTCTCTCTCTCTCTCTCTCTCTCTCTCTCTCTCGATTTTGATTTGTGTAAATGAAAGTTCTTATCGGGAAAAAAAGCGGTTTATTTTTATCGAAGTTTTTCAGGAAAATGGTCGAGAAAAGTAGCAAAAAGATTAATCAAGTTTACATGATAACAGCCAGAACAGAAAAGATGACGTAATGTCCTTGCACGTTCGGTGTTGTACGATATTGAAAGATGGCACCAAGTGCTTTCAGATGCGCTTCGAAAGATATCGTAAAGACGAGTCAAATCCAATCGATGCCTTTATTTATTCCTCAAACTTTTCCTTAGCTCTGTGATCAACAGTGGATTCTAGTATTTGAGTCCACTCCGCATAAGCAGGGTCATGATAAAAACGAAGCGCTACGATGGCAAAGACATTTTCGTTTTCCACAAAGCTCCGTGAAAGCGATAACCTGATATGGAGAGTCCATAAATTGTTCGATAAAGTGATTTGGAAAATGGTAGAATGTTTTTTACCTTTAGAAACCTTTGCATTGATGTCAACGTCTTTGATTTTTTTTTTTTTTTTTTTTTTTTTTTTTTTATTGAGTCCTCGCAGTACCAAATATTCAAGGAACAAAAGTTTCGATTTCTATACTTTTGTATATCTTTACGAAAGTTCGTTTAAATATCAAATGAAATTTTTTTCGATAAAAGCTACCTTTTCGTCTACACATCTGTCTGTTATTAATATATATATTTACTTTTCTTTTTTTTTGTTCTTTTCTATTTTCAAAAGAACGTTCTTTGGTGCTTCGTACATTCATTAACACATGGTAAAATACGTGGAATACGTGTTCTCTCGGTCGAGATATAAATCCTACAAAATTTCGCTTTACGATCCAAAGTTGCAGCATTCGAGTCGAAAAGAAGTACTCTCGCGTTAAAGATTTTTCTTTCCAATGTCACAAAGAATGTCAAGTTGCACGTGTTCGCGCGTGGATCACTCGTCGGCGGTACAGTTCGTTATTACTCTACATTTTGACGCTATTAAAAGCTTTTGGCTAATACATTATACAGGTCACCGTTAATAGATTGAAAGCATCGAGTACTTTAACGCGCCGCAGCCTTTGAAGACTTGCCATCCATTACGATCGCTTCCTTCTATTGGCAATTAGAGAAAATTTCTCGCGTCCCTGTCCGAAATCCAAAGAAAAGTTTGGAGACGTATGTGAAGCTGAAAAATATGTACGCGTCAAAATCGAAATTCTCGTATCAGGGAACGTTGTTTCTCTCTCTCTCTCTCTCTCTCTCTCTCTCTTTTTATCTATCTTCCTGACTAGACGCGTCCTGGAAAAGCCTAAGAGGATTTGATTCTGGATAAGAACTGTTGTAAACGGGATTTGGAGCGATAATACGCTCCGACGAACATCTCGGGAATTTTCGTCGCCTACTCGCCTCCAAAATCGCCAAGTCTTTTTCTAGTTTTTGTTGTTTTTCGAACACGTATGTGTATATACATACATGCATATATGCAAGTGTTAAACATGTACGTGCATACATATATATACATATATATATATTTAGAGATATCCCTATATACATTGCCGTGTAAGAGATGTAAGGAATATGAGTGTGCATCATCATATAACATCGTGTATATATATATATATATATTGTGTCTTTATAAATTTGGCACGCTCGCTTTGGGAAGGCAGGCACGGCTCCGGGCAATGTTAAATTTCTCCTGCGCGTGATACTCTCGGCCGAGCTACTTTACATGCTGTGTTGAAAATTTGCCTACGTACGTATACACATATTTAGATATGAGAACATAAGAGTATCGCTAGAGAGAGAGGAAAAGACACGTTGATCCCTCGGTAAAGATAGTTCTAACGACTTGAGCGCCATGAGAACGACGTCAAAATGGTACTTTGACGTCATCTGCGGAAAAGTGGATCCAAATTTTAGTCACGATAGTTCGTTGCGAAAGCGAAACACATCCTAGAAACCAAAGTATAAGATCTATGATAATATCCTTAAAACATAACGAGGAACGATTCGCAGGAGAAAAGAAAACTCTCTTTTTATACAAACATACGCCTACATATATGAATATGAAATACATTTTTATTTAGAAATTATGCGTCAGAGTCAAATCATACTTTTAAATTCTTTTTCAAGTATTTACTTTGCTCGTTTCTTTGGGAAAATAACACATCTGTAGATCAACGGCAAAAAGTTATGGGAATTTAAAAGAGAGATCTAACAAAATTCTAACTATTCGATGATACAAATGTTAGATACTTAATCGTTCTTTAAAAGCGCGTTAAATAGAGCAACGAATAGAGCAACGTTACGACGTAACTAACATCGACTCCTCTGCCCTTTACAAAAATTTATTTATTAATGTTTTTACATTGGTAAAGATCTTCAGGAAAAAGAAAAAGAAAATCATGAAAAATTTTTGGCACGTGCTGACGTTGCAATAAAACTTATTTCAGTTTATCTTCCGATCCATTTACCTCACGTAGAGGATAAAAATCTGCTCGACAAACGCAATTCTTATTCCTCGAATAAACTTTCCTCGTTTCTGTTTTCTGTGAAGATTACGTCGGACACGTAATATCTTTAATAGAGTCTAATCAAACGTGCCGGTAGCTTCACGTTCTTTTTTCCCTGAGAAAGTAAGAAGATCAAATTTGGTTTTAACGACATTGCTCGTGGAACGAAAAGGGCCGATAGTAGGAAGAAAATCAAGAAAAACCTCCATTAGGTTGAGAAGAAAACGACATAGCCGATTTGTTTCGAACTCTCAAGAGACAAATCGAAATTGACCGAAATGAATAAAGTCGAATCGACACGAACGTTTACTTTTTCGTAAGATGTACGAATCCATCGAAACTTATCTTTTCTTCTTTACGTTCCACTCTTTGTCCCTACGAGAGAACTCTTTTATTTTAATAAATAAAACTTATATCTTTCTTCTTTCCTCTACCAAAGAACCTGTTGCGCACGGCTCGAAATCATAACTGTTTCAATAGGAATAGTTTTAGTAAAACGAGTAACGTCTTAACGCAAAAGCAAAACCACGAAATCGACGAACGTCGAACGACGTAGAACACGTTGGTAAAATTATGATTGACGATAAGAGTAAGAGAAAATCAAATCGCAACCTGTTTCGAGTTCACGTTGTCCATTTGCGTATTCTTGGAACGTAATTAAACTGATATTAGGAAATTATTCGTGTGTATTTAAGCAATGACCGTAAGAAAAAAATATCGGAAAAAGTTTAAAATAGGTAGATGGTCCATTTGAAAGAAAAAAAGGCAATAAAAGCGTATCAGACAGTAGTTATTAATGTTTCTCGTTTTATATACAATCGAGTAATAGTAAGATAATCGTTTTTCAACCTTTGCCCCCTCCTTTCCTACAATCCTTTTATTTTCTCAAAACGCAATAGCACAGAAATAAGCGGCATTTATCCTTTGTTTTCACTTGTTACGGACCGATCGATGGCAATCTGGTTTTTATGGTTTTCATTTATAGTTCGGTGAATTTAATTGCAAGCTAAAGTATGAGCCAAGAGGAGATAGAGATACAGGGAGATAGAGATAGAGATAGAGATAGAGAGAGAGAGAGAGAGAGAGAGAGGGAGAGGGAGAGAGAGGGAGAGAGAGAGGGAGAAAATGAGAAAAAGAAAGTTCAACGGGACGGATTACGCTCGTTCCTCTTCCGTCTCTCAAATAACGTTCATGAAAATAACAGAACGTAGAGGACAAGTGACATTTCACACTTTTCTTGCTTTTATTAACTTCCAGGACATCCTGCGAGAGAGGCTTCCGATTACGTTAACTGTTTGTTCGATAGGAAATACGAGTAAAAAAAAGCATACGTAGTAATTCAATGAGAGAAAGAGAATATTCGAAAAAATAAAGAAAGGAAGATAAAAATATCCGACAAGAATGTGACCAATTATCAAAGAAGCCTCTCGTTCGATCAATGATTGCATTCAAAGATGCACTGAGATGAAATTTTCTGTAATAAAACATATCACAAAAAATAAATTAATTTCCGTAACCACTTAGACAGATTCGTAAAATTTTCAAGGAGTTATGGCATTGCATATTAACGAGATACGCGTTAGGAATAATCGTCGAAGGAAAAACACTATTGCACTTTTCGAGCTTTGGCCGATAGGAAAAAGCGTCTAAATTGATTAATCGGACTAGTCGACGTGATCCACATAAACGAATGTCAATCGATCCTGTATCAGATAAAGACATATCGATAAAGTTTTATGAGAATCCTCCGCCTTCTTTTTCTTTCATTTCTTTTTTTTTTTTTTTTTCTTTTTTTATTTTCTTCTTTACCTTCCACGAACTCACGTACGTTTGTTATTTTGTAATTCAAAATACATATATATATCAGACAAAAAAGCTTTTCAAGCATACATACCTTTGCGATTCGTTTTTTAGTTGCGCACATTGAATCGTTTTTTATTGAAACTACACGAACGCGCGCGCTTGTCTGCGTGTACATGTGTGTGCGTGTGCGTGTGCGTGTGCGTGTGTGTGAACAGAAATTGCGCTCGTGAAAAATTCAAGAAAAATAAATACATACACCCACACACAAACATTTACCATTCGTTTCGTTTTAACTCGATTGACGTTTATTTCATTCCTTTCGCGCAATTGCAATGCAAACGATCGAGAACTATGCGTCCGTCAAAGGCAAAAAGGAAAAAAAAATTGAGAAGCCCTGATTCGCGCTGAGTATATTGAAACCATCGAACAACTTACCATTGCCATTGTTTATCACTTTCATGAAGACCCGCGAATTTCTATCGGACGAAATTCTAAACGAGTTTCGAATTGCATTTGATTTTTTTCTCGAATTATTCGGGAGATCGAAATTCAAAAGATTTGAATTCATAAAATTCTTCAATCAAATAAGAAGGAAAAGTCGATGCTTTAACAATAAGAAGAGAAAGAGTCACGACTGAAAACGTACGTGAGCGTATACAAGACGAGAATAGTTTTGTACATACTATCAACGTAATCTATAAGCACGCTAAACGAGACTCTCGTCGTTGAGAAAAGCAACAGAGATGGAGATCAATTGGAATCATTTGTCCACATTTAACCACCATTTAGACCGAAAAACGCATCGTAAAACGTCTGTATTTTTTGTTTGTTACTCAATTGTATACGTTGTCTCTTTATTTATTCATACACGTTGTTATTTGAACATACGAGAATTGAAGTAATTAAATTAAATAAAAAAATTCGCTTTTGATGATAAAAAGAAAAAAGGAAAAAAGAAAAAGAATGTGAAGTACGTGGGAGATTGGCCATTTCGAAAAGAATTCTCTCTCGCCTCATCCGGACCGAGTTTTTCATTACAGGAAAAGTATTTTCAACATCGATCTTCGATATCTAATAATCATCTACCAGAATATACAAATATCGCTTTGTATTGTGATAATATATTATTTTCGTGATACTTAACAAAAGAAAAAAATAATGAGTACGTCGAGTCGATCCTAAAATATCCATATTATTTCTATTCCTATTTGATCTCCAGGGAGGTGTCAACTACGATATATAATAGTTAAATAGATTAGCCGACGGAACGGTCAATAATTCGTACAAGAGGCGTTACAAATTAGACGAGTGTTGTAAATTATGATATGCATAAATCCCGCCGTGCAATTCAGCTGTAACATTAATGCTCGTGGTTTGTTAACACTCGTCGTGCGCATCCGAATTGCGAGTAAAACGATAAATTATTTACCTTCTTCCTAAAACAAATGGGTCTTCATTTTAAACATTTCAAAAATAAGGATATTATATTTTTTAAAATGTATACAAAAAAAAAAAGAAAGGAAAAAGAAATTTTTACAAGTAACAGATACCTCGTACGGCATCTGTTTAGTTATCAAGCTAAATTCTAAGAATTTATATAGGCCAAAAAATATTCTAAAAGCACGTCCGTTTGTCGTTTACTCGCTCAACTCGAATTCAGAGATTATATTTTTTGCTTTCATTGATTTTCACGGTCTCGCCGTTTCTTAAATTATTTGAAACAAAAGTAAGTGAGTATTCGGTACTGATGCCGTTGAAAAAGTTAACATTTTTTTTCCTCCCAAGGACATCTGTGATATTTCTTTATATAATTATATTTTTCTTCGAGGTGTAAGAACGATACGATAAAAACGTGTCATCTTAAATTAAGGGATATTAAGGGATAATAAGGATCAGCAAACTGTCAAAGCGGTCCCTTGCTTCGAACAAAAAATATCCCAAGTAATTTCGGAGATAACCATCTGTTATAGCTACTTTTTGCTGTCACCGAAGGTACACCAAACTTTTCCGAATCATTCCTAAAGAGTTGATTTTAGATTGAATTTTCTTCCTTTTGATCAACGAAGAACGAACTTTTAGGGTAAATGAAAGGACGTCTGAAAAATTCAAAACGTTATAAAAAATTCTATTTCATGCTTCATTCGTCTTATAGATACAGTCATTAAATCGAGAAGCACGATAATCGTGGGAAGTTTAACTATCGCTATCATTAATGAAACTTGCCTTTGATTGCTTTAAAGTTTCTTAAATGTAACACAGACGTGAACATTCTCAACGTAACGAAACAATTTTCGACGATAATCGTGGTATATCATATTCCTTCTGGGAATCGAAACTGCAAGATACACTTAACGCTTAATACGAACGTAATCATGCACTATTTCAATATCGGAAAATAATTTGACGAGGATGCTATTAATTCGACGTTTTGATTCGAAAGATCAATAGAACGACGCTTCAACCGATAGAAATGAAATTGTCAAAATCAACAAGCTGCAAGTAACGCGCAACTCGAATACGCTTAAGGGCTTATCTATATTAAAAGTGAGATGTGTTGTTGAAAATAATATCACGTCGGCCATGGGTTCATTTTTTCAAAAAGATTCATATCGAAAATATACGAAATACATTTTTTTTCATCTTTTTGCTTATAACGCGCTTCTCTCTCTCTCTCTCTCTCTATATATATATATATACACATATATATATATATATATATATATATATATATATATATATACACATATACTCTCTACTCGTCGTAATTAAACCGAATTACGTCTTTCGTGCTCGGGCCACCGATTTGCAAAAAAGTTGGTCCGCATTTAAAATATGTTTGTCGCTATAATTAAATACAGTGAACAGCATTTCCTACGCCTCGTTATCGTTTGTGCGACTACATACATACATGTACGTACTCTTAAGCCGTTCTTCGCTCGTAGCTTAAACGAACCATCGAAGTGCTCTCTCTCCACGCAAGCTCTTTTACCTACTGGCGAATCGCCAGTCCTTTAATATACCCAATTAAAAAACCACTTCCCCTCATTTCGTCCTTGTACACGCAGCGTTTATAAACCACGAAATTGAGCTTGACATCGAATTAAGGCGAAGCTACGTACGCGAATAAAGTGCTGAAACAGTTGAGAAAATAAAATTTTTTCATTTTCAACCAATTTTTAAAGAACATTTCGTTATAACCGAAAGTGTTGTTTTCTTTTAAGAAAATCATTCCAAAAAGACGTATATCGATGTCTTGTTCCTTTTCCTCCCATACAAGCGAATAAACTGTAGAAATAACATTTATTATTATCCCAATTCTTTCCATTTTCCAATCGATTCTCGTTCTTTTCTTGCGCTATAAGTGAAAGTATTAAATTATTAAATTTCATTATCGTATCGAAGGTATCGTTCGAATCAGCAACAGGTTCTAAAGCTTTTGCAAGATCGTTTCCTTGGATCTTCGGGAACAACAATAAATGTATATCGTGTTTCAAGACGGTTCCCTCCAACGATATAATTGTCACCGATCTTTGAGTCTTGAAAGAATATCTTCCTTTTTATATAAGCTGCTGAATAAAATAGAATGCACGAGTAAGAAAAACTAGAAAGAAAAGATGACAACCATGTGTATGATACGTTTTACGAGGAGGAGGAGGAGGTGGAGAAGAAGAAGATGACGAAGAAGAAGAAAGAACCGAACCTTGTAGCGAAGCGTTCATCATTCAAGACTGGAAACAATAGGCATTCTACTGTTCGAGTGCATCCATCCGAGTATGCTTTTCCTGCAATCTTACGTGATTCGTAATGGACGAACATGGTCGAGATGGTAGAAAACTGGAAAGATACTTTGTTGGTAAGTTGGCTGATTCAAGATTGGATACGTAAGAACCGAGAAAAAGAAAGAGAAGCACGGAAGATAGAAAGACGGCAAAAAAGACGGCAAATAAGAGCTGAGATCAAGGGTAGGGAATGAGAGAGAGAGAGAGAGAGAGAGAGATCCAGAGGGCGTGGACGAAAAGTTGAAAAATCTGCCTTAATAAAGGAGCAGCCATTATCGCGGCGAACGTGGCCATTGTTCGACGGACGAAAACGTTTCGTGAAAATTACCAGCAATTAAACCAATGCCGTTTGGCAGAATTGGCTATAAAAAGTGGCACAGCTTTGTGGTTACACAAGTAGATAGGATAAACCTTATCTAAAACATATTGTAAGGAGAGCCTCCACTCGTCCTCTATCTTTTTTTCATTTTTTAAGAAATTTACATTTTAAACTTAAGAAATGTCGGTCGATGAGTTCTAATTAGAATTGTTTAACTCGGTCAAAGATTCAACTACTCACCGTCGATGTCGATCTCCTGCAGCATCGTATTCAATTCCTCGGCCCTGGCGAATTGTCCCAAGGAACGCATCACTCGTCCGAGTTCTTCTTTCGTAATATTTCCATCGCCATCCTTGTCGAAGAGATTAAATGCTTCTCTAAACTCTGAAAGGGTTTATTTGAAATATTAAATGCCAATCAAAGAGACCCTACCAATTATAAGCGAATTAATTTTACACCGAATTAAATGAATCTTGATATTAATTAAAGTCGATATCGATTCCACTAAAATAAAGATTTCAACCACTCTAAAAGTCATCAAGCTGTTTGCCGTGAGTTAGTTTTACTTAAACTTTTAAACTTTTCTGAAAAGTGAACCCTTTAGAGAGAAGAGGAAAAAGAAAAGGTTACATATAAGGGAATTCAGTATCGAGTGACTACTCGACATTATCACGTACACGCGTAGCTTCGCTCGAGAAGATAGTGGTAGTTTGTGTAATTGTTCTCTTTCTCACTCTCTCTCTCTCTCTCTCTCTCTCTCTAGTTGAAATCCGATTCCTTCAGACTCCGAGCAAGCTCAGTTCCATTTAGAGGGAGAGAGAGAGAGGGAGAGAAAGGAGCGTGCGTACCGGCCTCGAATTTGATCGAATGCACGAGAGAATAGTAGAGCGACTTCGGGTTGTTGCCCGAAGCAAATTCGACGAAGAGGAACTGAATTCGGATAGTCGATGCTCGAGTCAACCGTTTAATAGCCTCGTTTCATGAGCCATTGACTTTATACGTACGTACCATCGGCTCTTCGACTATGGAGTGCATCATGTCTCGGCATACCTCCTTCTTTCTCTCTCTCTCTTATAAGCACTCTCTATATAGGCACCCTCGTTTTTCTCAAGACCATTGTATACATATCGTTCTTATATCGAATATCTCGTCCGCAGGTCACGCGTGAGATTGCTATTCTAGTACCCTCATCGCCATTTTCTTATGATAGCGATCGATCGAATGAAAACCAAATGAATAAATTTTTTCGACGAGCAAAACTTATACGAGTCAACATTCATCTTGTCTTCTCTTATTACTATTATCATTATTATTATTATTATTATTATTATCATTATTGTTGTTGTTGTTGTTGTTGTTATTGTTGCTACTATTATTATTATTATTAATATTATTGTAATAATCAAGATCAAGTTCGAGTGTTGCGACGCATCCAATACTCTGTAATAAAGAGACGCAACATATATATATATATATATATATATATATATATATATATATACATATATATATTCGTTGAGTTAACAAGTTTACACAGATGCTCTTATTCCCCTTGAGAGAACCGTACATACATACTCGTGATTCTCGTAGTCCGCGAATAGTCGAAGTAACTCCTTTCTACGGTAATCTTGAACGTACGTTATTGAAGACTTCTCTAGAGATTCTCATGTAACGACGAAAGAGACGACATTATATCGAAAGACAACAATTTTCGTAAACTATAATCCAGGGTTTCGTCTAGGCGAAAGTAGAAATAAATCATAAGAATAAAAAGCAACTTAATTACTTTTGTTATAAAACAATATTTTTTATTCTTATCCCACAAGCACATTATCGAAGTTAGACCGTAAAACTTTGTGACAATGATTCTCGAAAACTCTAATAGAAGGTCCCGTGTCTACGCCATTGAAAAAAAAACGATATTTAAGAATAAAAAAAGAAACTTGATTACTTTTGTTGTCCAACATTTTTTCTTCTCTCTACTCGTAAAACTTGTTATCGAAGTTTGACAAAAAATATTTAGGACACGAAATACTCTTTATATATCTACATATGAATATAAAAAAGAAATTTATAGACAGCGGTTCTTTTCATTTTAGAAAATAGGAATTGGAACGAATGAATTTGTAAAGACGGGAATCACTTGTATTGTTATATCATATACGTTCCCTATCCCACACGAAATAGTTCCGATATCGATGAATAAGAGTACGATGTCGGTGACGTGGAAAAATCAATCGGCGATCGCAACGATTAGAAGAAATATTCGCTCGTATCGTAGAAGCGATTCGTTTATCGAGATAAAGCGAACAAACTTGGCAAATTGAAAGTGAAGAGAAATCTCTTGGTCGTCTATAAATGAATTGTTAATTCTTAGAAAACAACGATATCTCACGCGGCGGATTTAATTTATCGCGCTTTCAAATCCCACCCGTCTCAACTTGTCGCGTTTTAATAATAATCCTTTATAATTCTATTTCCAAGTCGTGCGAGAGACACGTAACTCTTTAACGCTTTTATACATCACACGTCGGAAATTCTATCAACGTAATTTCAACGAAGATAGAAATCGTCTTTTATATATTCATATATATATATTTTATTCAATAACATTTAATAGCGTTTAACGCGAAAACGTAGGATACGTTGTCGATTCGGTTTTATTAAATAATTATTTTTATGAATTTCGATTTATGACCCGATCGAAGTTCAACTGAATGAGCAAGATATTACAGCAATAGGGAAACAGAAAAAGAGAGAGAGAGAGAGAGAGAGAGAGAGAGAGAGAGAGAGCTGCATTTAGCTTCGCCTTTAAGAACAATCGAGATACGTAAGATATCTCCAAGTAATGGCTCGAAATTCGATGATATCGTAATGTAATGCTTCTTTCGTTTTACGAAATAAATTTTTAATAATAATTACATCGAGTAGTAGCCGTTGTTCAATTGAACGGAATAACGATCTCACGATGATCGTACAGCTCGATCTATGTCGAATAATATCGTAAGCAAGAAGAGAAGATTCGAATGAGGTTATACATAAATCAAATTGTACGTGATCGACCATTTATTAAACGTAGACTGTACGAATGCGTAACTAAGAAATTTCAGTCCCAACTAGTAGTTTGTCATCGGACATTAATATCAAGAACGTTAATAAATTAGGATCTTTATGATCTAAGAGTAACTCACCCCTCATCTGAGACTTCGTTATAGCCGTGATCTTTCTCGGTTGAGCAGCCAATTTCTGGGGTGAAGCTGGAAACGACATGAGAGCATTCGAGGACAATTTCGTAGGGTCCGTCATCGGTACGACGGTGGACGAGGAAGAGGAGGAGGACGGGAAAGCTACGTCGCTTCCACCACTGTTCTCTCCTTTAACATCCTGCACCTGCACTTGCGATTGCACTTGCATCTGCGACTCCGTCGAACCGATAGACGGAACGATCGTGTCCGATTCCTTCGAAAGGACGGATAATGGCGGCGACGTAATCGCCGATGTTCTTGTCGCCGTCGTCATCGTCGTCTGCGTTGTCGATACGATTGTCGTCGTTCTTACAGACATCCTCGAAGGACATTCCCCCGTTTTTTCCTCTCCGCCAGTCTTTCCTACCACCCCACTGTTCTGCCTCGTCTGCAAATTCATCGATAGATTGGTCGATCAAATTTTCATCTCTTAGAAAAAAAAAGAAAGAATATATATATATATATATATATATATATATATATATATATATATATATATATATATCTTTCCTCGCAGATTAAGGAAAGTAATGAAATATCGGTAGATCGAATTTCCATAAAATTTTGAAAGGTCACCTACGCATGGAGAAATGTTCGAATTAAATTAATATTAATTAAGCCCTCTTTTGATTATACTCGTACTCGTGGATCGCCGAGAGAGAATTTCGCTCTCACAGACTCGCTAGCTATTACGAACATGAGTTTTCGGTAAATCTTTAAAGTGAAATTGTTTTTTATATGCGAATAATGGAATGGATGGATCTATTCCCATAAAATATTGTTATTTCTTTAAATAGGTAGGACGCGACAAATTATAAAGAGAAACACATTTACATAAATTTCTGCAAAAATCGTATCGAAAAGAAAACGTTCTTAGTAATACAAAAGGGAAAAAAATAAAGCACGAATTTGGCATGAATTAGCAGCACAGCTCCCATCGGACGAAAAGCATAATTAACCTCACGGAATTCTCCATAACTCTAGAAAGTTTTCTCACTTAATAGGAAGGTACCTGTTGCCGAGAGAAAGAGAGAGAGAGAGAGAGAGAGAGAGAGAGAGAGAGAGAGAGAGAGAGAGAGTGTGGGGAGGAGGGAGGAGAGAGTAAATATTTTTAATTACGCTGCGACAGATGTCCTAGACGTACCGTATAGATCATTGTAAAAAACAATACCATTATATAATACTATAATACAATAAATGGACATTATGCGTATAGTTTCTAGTCTGGTACGTCTACGATAAACAGTATCGATGGAAAATCGACAGGGGAACAGTAGAACGAGACACCAGAAATAACAGGGATAGATACTACTCACGTTGCAAGTCGATCGTGAAAGCAAATTAATCGCCAACGCGATCGTCACCGAAACAACGATCAACGTCGTTCGTTGAATCGAGTTAGGCGCATCGATCGAGCACCGATCGGAGTAAATCGAGTTCGGACGACGTGACCGGAAAGGTTCCACATCCTTTTAGGTAGCATGTAGGTGTTCTCTCGTTATCAGTCGTGTGCTGTTCAGTTTCCGGAGAAGACAAGTTTGTCAGAAGCTAGTTCGATCGAAATAACGTAGAGTACTCTTAGTCCGATAATGAGACCGAACAATGTCGGGTAACCTATCTTCGGATGGGTCATTTTCAGCATTATCATGAATGAAATTATATTGATAAAATGTAGGAAATATGTAGGAAATAACTTAGTAAAGCGATTCCGAAGTGAAAGCGTTCATTTTTAAGAAAGATATCTAATATACTCGATATCGATTCTATTACATCGATGATATCCAAGTGTACAGATGAAAAGAGGGCATTTTCCCCTTTAAAATGGTGTTTCTTTCGTGTCTCTACGACTTTCCGTTGCGGAGATATAATCGTTTATATTTCGTCATTCATAATTCCATTAGCCCGCGCTGGGGCTACTACATACTGATCGTAGTACTACGTAGTACTACGAAACGTAATGCGTAAAAATACTATTTACTACGAGCTTGCGTAAATTCCAAGAATTTATATAGGTCAGTGGATCCAAGACTTTTATGAAAGAAATTATGTAGGTCACTGGATTATCGTAAATATAATTTATTAAAATCGATATATCTTCGGAACTAATAATCGTAGAGACTTCAAACCAAGACCATTTTAAAGGACATCTTTTTGTTTATTTTTTCGTCACATTCTTAATAATTATTAACAATTTGTTATAAACAATTTCTTATAAAAAATTTCGTACCAAAATTTTTTTTTTCAATCAGAAACTAGAGAGACAAAGTTTTATTTATTTTCTTACTATACTTGCAATAATTAGTTAACGATTTGTTATAAACAATTTTTTATAAACAATTCCGAGAAAAACTTTTTTTCAAATTTACTTTTCCCAATTCGATCTACTTTTTTATCATACTAATAATTATTGTTACAAACGATTTGTTATAAACAATTTTAACAAAAAATTTTTTGCCGATATTTTTTTAGTCGATATTTTTAATTGTGTGTTTATTTTCTTACCGCATCAGTAATCATTTTCAATATGCTATATTAACAACTGGTTATAAACAATTTGTTATAAACAATTTGTTATAAACAATTTTATAAAAAATTGCTTACGATATAACTTTCTTATGAAAAATTTATATTTATTTTCTTACCGTGCTTATAATCGTTTAACTATTTATTAGGAACATTTTGTTATAAACAATTTCGATACGAAATCTTACTTTTTAATTAAAATCACTTTCTCCCTCTCTCTCCCTCTCTCTCTCTCTCTCTCTCTCTCTCTCTCATTCATTCATTAATTCATTCATTCTCTATTTCTCTTTCATTTATTCTCCATCTCTGTTTATTTTACATTCTTTTTCTATCTTTGCTCAAGTGTCAGAAACAAAAGAGAATCTCTGGAAAACTTTCAATTCACATTTTCAGCTTTAATCTAATATCGACATAGCGACTTTTAAATACAATGGAAAACACGACGGAAGTCAATACGAAAAAAGTGACTCGAATGTCGGTAGGTAGGACCGATTTATCAAATTCGCAACCGCGAATTCAATCGAACGACGTTTTCGAAGATTACGATTTATCTTTTTTTATCATAATTCTCTGAAACTTTTGTATGCTCGGTGAGAAAAAGAACGGAGGAAGACGAACGAAGGTAGAAAAGTATTTTGAAGAGAGGACTCGATAATGCAGACCACTGTGATGAGAGTTATCGAATTTCTTCGTTTTATACGCGTTTCTTCGCATATTTTGAGAACGTGGAAATAACGTTAACGTATCGATCGTGTTCTCATTAAGGTCAAGCGTTAACCAACAAACAGAAAGAAAATTCCTCTCTTCTTTCCTAGCACCGCAAATTACATTCTCTACCATGGAACGTCAGCCCCCGATGTCGTTCTTACGAATACGAAAGGAAGTCTACTTTCTAGTGTGCCTTGTAATCGTTGAGTTATCGAGAGGAAAGTTCTCGTTCTAATATTTAAGCGGATGCATCGATAAGCTACGAAACGCACTTTTAAATCATTTTTAACTTAATACGTTTATTATATTTGTTAAATAAATTGTATAGTACATAATGGCTATAAAATTATAATAATTATTAAAAAGGCGTAATATATAAATGTTTCAGTATAAATACATCGTAATATTTTGTTTCTTTCGTTTCGGAACGTCTTAATAGAAAAATCAGATGGATAATATTTCCAGCTTGTAAATATAAAAAACTTACCCTACTGAAGTCTCTCTTCCTCTCTCTCTCTCTCTCCTTTTAACTATCGTCAAGATTTTCGTAGGACGATCGGTAATGCTTGCAAATAGAATGTGACAGGAAGAGAGACACGAGTCGCACTAGCTAGATACGTGATATATCAGCCACGGCCTTCTTAACCTCTGGCTGGCTCTTAATTCCTTACCGAATACTTCACCATCCGACAGAAACTTCATTAACGCCGACGACGACACTAATCGCTTCGCTTGGTATCCTCGATCTCCCCACCAATCTCCCATACACCTTCTCTCTCTCTCTTAGGTCAAATAATGGGAGGGACAAATGATCGCGCAGGAGCGTAGAGATCGTCGAACAATTCGTGTTTTTCTTAATCGTCAACGATCACGTTCTATCGTTTTTTATCTCCTCGACACTGCAAGAATCGAAAATAAAACAAACCCGACGCGAATAATTCTTCCTTTGGACAAATACTCGTCTAAGTTGCATCGCTCGTTCATGCATACTAATCGAAAGTATTTCCAAAAACTCGATTATTCCCTCAATTTGCATCTTTCCCGTTCGTCAAAGACGGCAAAAGATAGATGGTAAAAAATTCGAAAGACCGGCGAAAACGAAGAAGTGAATTAAAAAAGCAATGGCGAAAAGACGCTATTCGATCATACTATCTTGTCATTTTAAACGAAAAAGGCCAAGAGAATGCGAAGAGTCGAGTCGTTATTTGAAACTGCTTGCGGCAGCGTTTATTAAACATTCAATGTGCGAGCTCGCGATTAAGACGATGGATGCCAACTTATGAAATATCCGTCGGACGTGTCGGTTTAGATTTTTCGTGGAAGCTACAAATTTATTAACTTTTTTATTCGACGTATTTTTCTTCTCTATGCTAAATGAGGGGAAAAAGATGAGAGGGAGAGAGAGAGAGAGAGAAAGAGATCAAACTAAAATTTAAAAAAGAAAAAAAGGGGACTCGATATAATTCAAAAGTTTCCTTGGGAAGGGAACAATTTGTGGTAGATTAGTCGACCATAGATTTTTTTAAATACCCGACACGATTTTTAGATAAGTCACAACCATTGACTTTCGAGTAGCTCTTTAAATCACCAAGACTTTCCTACTGCATGGCTATTATAAAGCTTGTTCGATATGTACTCCTTTCCATTCGTTTCTCGGATAAAAACTCGATTTACGATAATTCTTAGCAAAGGGAGATAAGCGTGATATGGTGTGACGCGTCGTAAAGGGGATAAAACTCGTGAATTATCAGAGTGTCGAACCACGGTTTAATTAAAAATACATTGTCCAATCTAACTAATGAATTTTTTTTCATCCTGTTAATAGTAAAAATCTCAGAACAAGAGCTAATTGCGAGTGGTAATCTGTTCTCTCGATGAAGCAAATTATTCATGATTAAGCGATTAATATCCGCATGAACAAAGAGAGAAAGAGAGAGAGAGGGAGTGGGAGAGGGAGAGGGAGAGAGAGAGGGACAGAGAGAGAGAGAGAGAGAGAGAGAGAGAGATGGGAAACGAGTGGGATGAACTCGTTAGGGCTGTGGCTGACCGCCTGTTTACTACCGAATTTGCTGGATGTACAATAGAACGTAATCTAAATGTTGACCAAAGTGGGTGCGTCATAAATTTTCTGTGAGGTCAAAACTAATCGCTTTTGTTCGTTCCCTATACTCTTTATCCCGGCAATAATTCAGGAAATTGGAAAAATAAAAATATTCGACAAATTTTTGAGTCGAAATTCTTTTCTTGTTCTATTCAATCCTAAGAAAAATGGCATTGCTTTCGATGAAATCAAAGGCAATAAAAACAATTCGGATACGAAAATCTTGGCACATGTTCGAAAAGAAACGAAGCCGATCAAAAGATAACATCTAGTCGATTTTGTTAGTCCTCTTATTCGTTGTCTTTTAATAAACGTCGTTGTCGTTAACTCCGATCAAAATACAACCTAGAAGAAAAGAAGAAAGACGACAGACCAATTTGATGACAAGTCTGGTTGAATTTTTAAGTTTCGCGAAAGTACACTCTCACTTTTTTCGGAAGTGTACCGAGTTCAGGAAATGTTATCTTTTGACTCGAAAAGCAACCTATCGATAGAAGGAAAACTACGGATTTGAAGTCTCAATTTCGAGACGTATCGTTTACATGGATTCTTTGAAAGGAAATTGGAAATCGACCCGATGGGATATACATATTTTCTTGTTCTTGTTCGTACCATCTTGTCATCGTTTCTACCGAAGATGAAACAAAGCTAGCTTTTCTTTTGTCCTCGTAAACGTAAAGATTTTGTCAATCGAAAATATGATAAAGCCTTTCCCTCGCAGAATCCTTTTTTCCAAATCGATGACGAAGAATCTTAACGATTACACGAAAACATGTATATCGTTTATCTGAAAATACATTAAAAACAATCTTAATCCAAATTGTTTGGAAGTGTTCATTCCCTTATTTCGAAGATAAACGCGAATCGAGGAAATAAAGAATTGCGCGGTAAATGAAAAAATCGTTCTCTCTTTCTTTCTGACGTCGATCTATAATATTAAAGGTGACGCGAAGTAACTTTAATTAACTTAAACGCGAAAAGACAACGGTGGCTTTCACAAAGGCACGTCTTCGTATGTCACTCTTTGTTTTCCTTTAGATTTTCTTCGGCAAGACCGTAAGAAAGTTCAAGAATCAATGGAATATCGCCTAAGGCAAATAAGAAAGCTTTACCGATCACCATGGAAAAAATACGAGTACTTATTAATCATACATATAACTTTATTTAAAATTGTAAGTAAACAACTGCCAGAGTGTTTACTCTGACAAACTGCCAGAGGAAATTTCAAAGAGGTATATTATGAAAAAAAACAAATGAAGAAAGAAATAAACATTGCATTGCTGTCAGCGAGCCCCGTGTAGAGCGAAAAAAAATTCCCTCTAAAATTCATCTCTAGAGGATTCGTGCGTTTTAATCGAAGAACTCGAAGGCACGCTGTCATGGACATTACGTTCTAACGTGAAACGATGTATTAATAATTCGGAATGACTCTCCGTGTTATTCCACGAAGACTGATAAAGGACGAAAAACGAATTCAAAAAAGGATTTATATTCGGCACGCGTTACTCTCTCCCTCTCTCCCTTTAGCGATTAATCCTGGAATCCGAAGTAGCAAGTGCACGCTGGAATTTGAAGGGGATATGGGTAGATTAGGTCGAACGTTCGACGAATGTATTCCCTCCCCGTGCATGATTTCCCATATATCGTCCGCTTATCGCACATATATACGGTTACGTACGAAAAATCAAGCTCATAGCACGAGTGGAAGATGTCGGAGTAAGGTCATAGATTGTTGGAAAGTTTTCTGTAGCGATTTATAGAGAGTTTCACTTTATTCGGACATTTGAAATATCAATGTCAATGGAAATAAACGTTTGATCAAAAAGGAGCAATGTCCTTTATTTCAAGATTTCAAAGTCGTCCTTCTTCTTTTTGTTTTTTTCTTTTTTAATGGATCGACGTATTTTTATTGCCACCGAAACGTATCGAAATTAATAGAAATAATCGTTTGAGATGAATTTCGTAAGAAAATGTAGGTTCTTACTTACTACGAAGCCATTTGGAAGGCAACAAATTCATATCATGTATCTTAAACGAACTATAACGATATAATAAAAATATGTCGGAAATATTTGAAGATCTTGAGTTGAATACGTGCATAACTACACATACGTAGGGTGGCATTCCGCCACCTTTTCTCGTCTCGTAGCCTTAGCGAAATAATTCAGAAACGGTACGTACACAGGAGACGCGCTCATCCAAATGCGAGAAGATGGAACTGACCGTGATAGAGATCGAGCTGCCAGGGAAAATACTTGTCGTACGTACCTACGTATTTATGTATGCATGCATAGACGCGTATACATATTTACATATACATATGTATAAGCAAGATACGTAAGCACGGACAGGTCCGATTATACGCGTCTATCGACTAGCGAGCTACTACCGAGCTCTGATCCGAGCGTTATTGGACATCTCTGAAAGGTTATCCTCGATATCGAAGCTCTTATTAAACCATCCACCGGGACGTCAATGACTCTCGCGATTTACGCGTCGAATTAAAGCCACGGGACTACAACAACAAGTCCATCTTAACGTGGCTTCGTATTTCTACAGATTGGTGAACGGATCGAAGTTAACGGGTATTCTTGAACACGCGTCAGATGGAAGAGTATTGATAGTAAAAAAAAGATATATGTACGTCGTGTAATAAACATAATGAAAAAGGTGAGCGACGAGAAAATGATAAAGAGAGAATCTATAAAGCTAGATAGGTCGTTATATAAAAGTATCTTTATCCTCTCGACGCACTTTTCCAGAGACTACTTGAAAAGCTCGATTCGATCTTTCTTTCATGTCGGAAAGACCATTAGACGCGTCTTGGGAAAGTTGGAACCATTTAGTTTTTTAGACAGTCGGAAAGTAATGGTCAAAGGTAGAGTAACGGAGAAGGAACAATCCGAGAAGCACTTACTCTTGTAAAACTCGAGATGCAATATACGCGAGCTCTTAGAAAGCGAGTAGATATCGTCGAAACAGACCGTTCCTTCGAACGAACGAAATAACAAAAGTTTATGAGTTCTCGAATCCGATATCTCAGCGTGAACGACGAACGAAACCTTCTACAAGCGTCAATGACGAACTTATCAAATTCTTCCTCGTGCCTTTTTCGTTGCGCGCGCGATGAGAAAAATTGCGATCGTGAGCGGAGCCTCGAATATATGCTTCGAGTAAGAGTTCCGCTGCGAGTGGAATGTCTTAATTGAATTTAATATCCCTCTCTCCGACAACTTCTCTCTCTCTCTCTCTCTCTCTCTCTCTTGTTCATTCATCGAATCGTATAATTCCTACGTTTTCGCATTTTTCATATTTTGTACTCGAGTACGGAAACAAAATTCTACTCATTATATTTTTCCGTGGCGAACGTAGAAATTATTAGAAAAAAAAAAAAAAGAAAAAAAAAAAGAAAAGTTACCACGAAATAATAGACGTAGACATTAGCGTGATCCGTACAAAGAGCCAAAGCGTTTCACATTGTCTGTTTGTATTTTTCCCTTTTTCCAAAAGCAATGTGGAATACGATGCCGTAAATCGCTATCGGATTCCCTCTGAAATATATCATAGTATTGTAGAGCTATCCGTGCGTTTACCTTCGGTTACGATATAAAAGTATCGCTGTCGGTATTTAAATGCTCTCCGAAAGAGACGAATTTATGGAAAGTTCATAAACGCGATACAATTGCACGATTAAAGAGCGAGCGCAAAATAGGATAAAAATTAATAATTTCCTTTTTCCTCTCTACTTTATTTCCTTTTCTTTTTTTTTTTTTGTTTTTTTCCTTTTTCTTTTTCTTTTTCTTTTTCTTTTTCTTTTTCTTTTAATAAACCAATTTTTTCAATGCCCGAACCCGTTGAAAAGCGCGATAAAATCGCGATAACTATATTACAGTCGATATAAGTAATGCGTCATTCGATACTACGTACAATTACATCGAAGCGTTCGCGAGGGATTTCAATGCGGGGGTACTAGGTCTATGCGCGATCTCAAATTATGATTAAGGCATCTTTTGCCGGTAGAAAAGTGACGATGATATTTCTTTCAACTTCGAGAATACATGCGTGTATGTATATGAGGATATATTTACGTATAGATCTGTGTATATAAAAATACGAATGCACCTGCGACTGACAGCAATGAAACGAAATAAAAGAAAGCCGTCTCATTTCGAACGTTAACCCGATAATTTTCCATTTCCATTGAAAATTCGTGCTTTAAGAGCCTCGTTAGTTAAAAAGTCACGATCGAATTCTTTGATGAATGTTACTCTTCGAATTTAAAAGATTTTTACCATGACATAAGTAGTATTGAACAAATGAAGACCGCGTTAAGATAAAACAGATGAAAGAAGGAAACAAATGATAAGAAAGGTGAAGGTAATGGCGGTGAAACAAAAGGAAGTAATATGATTCGAAAATATCATCGAAGATCGAGAGAAAGGAACTTGGACGAATGTGGACCATTTTGGTCTTGCATATATGTATGTATGCGTGCACAGGTTTGCATGTCATTGTTCGTTCTAAAGCAGAAAAAGGGATTCTCTTCGAAGAATGTAAATGTACCTGTGTTTCCCTTGTAAGAAAAACAAAGAGAACGAACGTCACGAGAGATATGAATTCCATTGAGCGGCGACCTTCCACATTCTTCTTACTATCGAATAAACCCACCAGAATAAAAGAATATATCTTTCCGCAGATTTTCGAAAAGATTCGACAAATCTCATATATTTTCTTTCAATATCTCTTCATCGAGTTGTGTGTGTTTTTAACCGTCGTTGACCTCGACCGGCAATTACTTTCCCTTGACAATCCACTCCGATGACATATACTCTGGCAAAAAATGTCATCGAATAAAAGATACCTGGTAATAAGTGGTAGCAGTAATGTAAAAAGTAAAAATTACCCTGTGAAAGTATTAATTGATAAAAATATAATCTGACTTAATTATAAGCCTGAGGAATTAAAGTCGTTGTGCGTGATAAGGAAAGACTTATCCCCTTGATTATCCAATAAGAGTTAAAAAAAATCCGGCGACAATCGAGATGGCAATTAATCGATCCAGTATTAATCGCCGTTACTGAAAGGCAAATAATTGATTTGGAATATTTCAAAAGTTTCACGCGCTATCTCTCTCAAAGTTGAAAGGTTATCCGCCGGTAAAAAGATTTGTTATTATAACCAAGGGAGAAATGAAATTTTCTAAAGTACTCTTTACGTTGACGATAAGGACGCCGTAGAGTTGACAAATGAGCGCTTGACGCTATCGGTGACGTAGAAACGTCTAATAGGAACATCATCAGGCTGTTAGAAGAGATAAGAGAGCAACGCCGTGATCGTTCATCGAGGATTTTCCCGAGAACGGATACGACGGCCATCGTCCTCGAGGAACGAAGTAAATGTTCGAATAAGAAAGGGATATAAAAAAAAGGATAAGTGAAAATGGAAATCGAAAGAGGAGCAATGACGATAAGATCCTCCTACGAGTTATCTTAATCCATAGGAAATGAAACTGGATAGTTAATGTCCTCTCTTCGGCAAATTCACAATTTTCACAAGGGGCAAAAGGGACTCTTAGAAAGTTGCTTGAAGCTTGAATATATATATATATATATATCTCGATGGAAAAATGAAGGAAGCTATATGAGGAGGTACTATTATTAAAGTACCCGGACAATTAGTAGATGCGATATAGACCATTGAAATCGATTAAACATTTATTACAAGGAATTTAATACAATCGCGTAAAGTAATACGAGCGCAAGTTTCTGTCAACGTTTTCAAGTAAAAATGATTAATGCTCGTCGGGTCCATCCTTTTGTTCCTATATAAAACGTCCAAATATACGAGTATAATGGACGAAAAGGAATTTATTATACAAAGTTAATCCATCTCTGATCGAGCACTCCAAAGTTATTAGAAATACGGTAGAGTGAAACGATTTGAATAAATGGATAATCGAATAACTCACCATCAGGAACTTGACCTTGTTAACCAAAGGGGATGTCGTAAGGAACTTTTTCACGGCCGTGAACATTTTGCTCTCCAAAATGGCAGCGCTTTCGGCGTCTTGTCCGTGCGAACATCCGGCTCCGACGTCGGGCAACAACGGACAACGTCCCCCGATTCTGAGCAACAACCCTCCGCAATCTCCGAGGAAACTCCTCTTCTTTCTCTCTTTGTCTTTGCCTTGGCCGAATGCCAATTTATTTTCCGACAAATTGTACACGTGCTACAGTTTTTTCTATTGAGATAACGAGATTCGAAAGGTCGGAAGAGGGGCTCTACCTTTTTCTAAATTGATCTACGTCGATATTATACTGTACTCTTATCGTTGCAATTTCGTCGGATCAAATGGACGATTCGAATAATAACCTCTTCGTAAGAATTCTTCTCTTAAGATCACCCTAGTCGTGCGATAAATTCGATCGATATAAATCGGAGGATCTTAACTCGAGGATCGATCTCGATTCTTATAGATTCTTTCAGAACATTCAATCTTTCTTTCCCTTTTTTCTTCCTCTTTCGATCGAGAGAAGAGATCGACGTAGAATCGGAAGAAGCCTTGACCCTCAAGGAGGATCCTCAAGGTCCCGACTGTATCGCGTTCTCGAGGTAGACTGAAGTCTGGAGCGGCTCGACGGACGCTGTCGGTTGCTCCAGAGGCCGAAGAACGCGCGCGCGAGAGAAACGCGCGGGGCGTTCGGGAGAAGCGTTCGGGAGAGAGAGAGAGAGAGAGAGAGAGAGAGAGAGAGAGAGAGAGAGAGAGAGAAAGGGCTCGAAAGGGTGGCAAAGAGAGAGAGAGAGAGAGAGAGAGAGAGAGAGTAGAGGGAAGGGGAAGAACAAAGTGGGAGAAAACGCGAGTCTATCGAAAGAGACAACGAACGAGAATGTGAAAAGAAAGTTGGCCGAAGTCGAGCCGAGTGGAATTTCGACCAGTACCACTAGTTGCTGGTTAGCCTTGCACCCTTACACGAACAATGCCCGAGACCTAGCCATTGATTAACTTCAAATACCCTCGTTAGTGACTCGCAGAATTCTGCGATCCGATCTTAACGAAGGATCATTTATACGAATGAACAGGAATTACAAGTAAAGTCGCTTTTTGAGTAAACGAGTCGGTCAACGTATCCTTTTTAATAGCAGCTATTTAATATTCAGAAAGGGGAAGAAATGTATCGAGTAACGTAAAGCTCTCGATGGAGAGAGAGAGAGACCAACGTAGAAAAAATAACATTGGCAAAAATACAAAGATCGCCGATTAGCAAACACAATTTCCACTTATCGGAAAGAATATCTTACTTCATCGTTTCGGTGAAAATATTGTAATGTACGATCTGTGGGGAAAAAAAGTACTCGTCGTTTTCATTAAATTTATAAAACAATAGCTCACTAGCGGAATTTAAAATTCGTAATTGAGCATCGTCGATTTAACGAAGCATCGCAAACATTTTATCTTGTCTCTTTTTTATTATGGTGAAAATTTTGAAAATATTCCAACGATGTTCGTTCATATTCTTTGCCGGTTATGATAAAGTCATATTCAATGGTATCGCAAATAAATCACACTGCAATGTAATTAACAAGGAAAAAAATTTCAGCAGAAAAAAATTCTTTTGCTTCACAGCGATCATGTGTACAAAATACAAATAATTGTTCGAGTGTAAATTTCGCTAGTTTACTATCCCATACGTTTTTTTAACGATTTTATTAATAAACTTTAAGAGGATAATTTTTGATCAATTTTCGGCTAATCGAGAACTTTTGTGACATGAAAACCTGGAAATTATGCTATTTAATCAAATAACACAAGAGTGCGGACGCGTGTGCGCGAATGAGTTTTTTAAAGGTGTATATATATATATATATATATATATATATATATCATAATAAGTAAGTATTTCTGTAAAATCGCTCGGTAAAAAAGAAAGCCGTGCATTATTGTGGAAGCATCTGCCATCGTTCGTTAAAAGACCGCAATACTATATACTTTTTCGAGAAGCTACCCATGTAGGTAAATTAGGTGATTGCAAAAAGGATTGCCCGCTCTATGATCGGTATTGCAGAACGAAATAAAAGGGACTTATCGACAATTGAAAAAGAAAGTTTGGGTAAAAATAATCAAAATAATTGCATTTTTAATATATAATTATATAATTTTAAAATATTTTCAGATACAGCAGGATATGTCTCTACGTCATTACACGGTTACCCTGCTCATACGATATTTTAATAATTTTATAATTTCTTTCTGTGTAGCATATCGTTTCAAGAAAATCCATTCCACTTTATATTCTATTATCTCTACATGTAACACGACCATATCACAGATAGAAGTATTCTTACAGTCCACGTGATCGTTGCTCTTTAATAATAATTGGTACAATTAGAAATCAGTACTTATGATTTGTACTCGTCCCTGCACATAAGGCATCTCAATAATATTAGCCATATATATATACATATATATATATATATATATATATATATATATACACACACAAACATATAGCTTCATTACGCATAATCTTCTCGTTAATCTAAAATATTGAGGTACAGGATCGACGATACTCGTTCGACGAAATTGCATATAATTAAAATCTTTGTCGGTCGTCGATCCAATCGGTTCGTTGCGATCAAATGAAAATCTTAATGATCGATTATTTATCGTCGGGTGGACGTAGGGCCGAAGCCAATACTTGCTGCATTTGTATTCTAACGTCTAACTTTTTCTCCTCGGGTATTTGCCTGATGGTCGGTAATAAAGACAAGAGAAACATTTTGTCGTAATCTTCCTCGTCGATCGCTACACGTTGACCGCTGTGCGACGATAGGATATCATGAATTTCATTATCGAAGGACGTCAAAGACGTTTCGCACAATTGCTTCGGATAACGTGGACACATTTTGAAAGAAGCACCGGTTTGCACATATTCTCTGCCGGTCGTTAGAGACGGAACAGCGTGGGCCAGTGGAACGTCGGATTCTTCTATAACCGGATTGTCGCCTTCGCCTTCGCTTTCCTCGGATTTGCATTGATTTCCTGCCACATTCGTAATCCTACGAAATACACGAAGAATTTCGTTTTTAGGGCCAGGAGAAGGGGGGGGGGGAAAGAAATAAGAAATAATATAACCAACTTTCGCCCCCCACCTGGCCCCTGAGAATCAAAATTAAGATAAAATATTATGCAAACTATTGTATATCGAAGAAATAATAAATCGGTACCGTAGCTTGTTTTCAACGGTGGGCATGAGAAAAAGCAGTTGGTCGTAGTACATATACTTTTTCCGCTTCCGGCGTACCGAGTCCGGTTTAAGGGATTTTTGCAGCTGCAGTTTGAACTCTTTCATGAAATAGTCTCGTATATTTCTCCACTTCCCTCGCAAGCTCTTTTCTAAAAAAAAAAAAGAAAATATCGAATGGAAAGAATGGAAGGAGAAGGGAGAAAAGCGAGCGAAACGCATCGTTCAAATCTATCAAAATAGATTCTAACGAAAGTTCGCGCGACTATGTAATTCGAATTTTCAAAAGAAACGGACTTGGTGCGAATGTGATATAATCTGTGAAATAATAGAAAAGGAAAGTTAATGGGAGAGAAGAAACGATCCGGTATAACGAGAAACGGTCGTACGAGGAATCCGGATCGATCGATCGTTCGCACGACGATAACGTGCAATATACGTGTATATATATATATATATATATATATATATATATATATATACATATATATATATACCTTCCATGTTTCTCTCCTCGTCCGACAAACGCGTCCAGTTTGGTACCATCACCTGACAAACCTCTTCCCACGCGCTCATCTTGGCGTTACGGTCGTTGTACTCGCTACGATTCACATCGTAGATCGCCGGCCTTTTCTCGATCTCCTCGATAAATCTTTCCGTGTCAAACATGTTGTATATTTTCAAATATATCTCTCTCTGCCCCCCGCCCCCTTCTCTCTCTCTCTCTCTCTCTCTCTCTCTCTCTCTCTCTCTCTCTCTCTTCTCCGTCACTCTATCCCCTCTCTTCCTTTTCGTCAATTCTCTCAACGATCATCGATTCAAAAGCTAGATTCTCTCGATAATCCTCTTAATATCGAAACGCGAGCGAAATACGCGTAGAGGACAAAAATGGATAGTTCTGTTTTTCAAAGTAAAACGCGACGATTGATCGGGGACGAGTCGAAGATGCGGTCTCTGGATTAGCTCGATAAAAATTCTACGATGAATGATTTGATGAATAACGAAAAAAAAATAAATAGAATTGTACGGAACGCTTGCCGCAAATGGCCGTGTTGCTACGTTGACGGTAGCTTACGCGTCACTGCGGAGAAACCGTTGCACGGCGTATTTCGTTTGGCATCATGGCGGCCAGGCGGGTGTGCGGTTGCGGTTGCGGAGCGGAATCTATGCCGCCGCCGCCGCCGCCGCCGCCGCCGCCTCTGCTACATCGCGACGTTGCCAAATCTCTACTGACCTATACCCGATTGAAGAACGACGGAAGAGAGACGCGCGTCCGTCCACGTGTGTATTTTATTCATTCGCGTTAAGCCTTTCTTTATCGAACTTTACTCGTACGCATTTTTTTTTATATCCATGCGTACGTACACATGAACATAGTTACGCATATGATATTTTATTAACTTGAAGCGTCCGATATCGCGGTTTATACTTCCATAAAGTATACCAAGCGACTATACGCATAGACGTATCGTACGTACACGCGTTCGTACGTCGGAGAATTCGCACCGATCGAGTTACTTTCGCGAGCAACGTATATACATATACATATACATATACATATACATATACATATACATATACATATATATATATATGTGTATATATACGTTGATAACATCCGGTGATCGCTATGCGCTCTCGACTCGTCGTCTTCTTGGCATTTCGTGGACGAAAATACGTGCCGCTGCCACGTCGGCCCCCTTTTAAACCGCATCGTCGTTATCGACCGTTATACGTTCCTTCTCCTCGTTGTCACGGAATTGACGCAGAACTTTGATACGTGTGACCGACCAACAATAAAGACCACGCGTCGACTGCGCCGATCAAAAATTGTCAGCATTTTCGATCTCTTTCGACGTTTGAGTCATCATCCCGAATTTACTCCAGCTCTGACTGTAAACGCCTTTCGTACGCCTCTGATACGAACCATCTATACGCGCACGCATATGTACATTCGTGTATATATATATATATATATATATATACATACATATATATAGGCGAGATACCTTGAGATGCGCATCGGCGAGGAAAGAACTCGTTAACGACTTTATGCGATCTAATCGTGCGATTATTCGCTTAACCTCGCATGCCAAAAGCTCGTTGGCACGTTTTACTGCACGAAATCGATCAAACGATCGAGACACGCGAATTTTGTCGCGAGAAATTTCATAGAATCGTTTGACGTTTCCGTCAAAGAAAATGTTGTTCTAAACAACATTGTTGGATGGGTTTTTGCAAATGCATTGTTCGAAAGAACTCCGGCGATATACATCGTATAATTGAATTATTTTACCTACGCAGGGATTCGTCGATAAACCACGCGCCAGATTTCAACGGCCAATGGGAGTGGAGGTTTCGTATGGCGCGAGCGACTCCTCGAATATATATAGTAGAATATATTTCAGAACGATACGACTTGCGTAGGTGGGGAAGAACGGATAGTAATAATAATGGAACAAACGAGTGTACAAAGTTCCTTCTTACCGCATCTCCGTTCGAACGAGCCATTAAAAGGATCGTAATGCGATTGGCCGTACGAGAAGGATTTATTATTCGTGTCAAAGAAAAATGTTAACGAATTCGTACTTACATATCCCTCCTCCCGGCCCTCTCGAATAAAATTACAAGTTTATGATTGGATGGCTAAATGCAAAAAATATCTTCTTTGCTGTGCTCACAGTAATCGAAAACTCATTTGAATATCGCATTCCCATATTATCCAAGGCGCAAAGTGTAACTTTTCTAATCTTATCGCACTTTAACGCCTTGTAATCATAATCATAAAAAGAAAAAAAATAACTGCTACTGTGGAAGACGAAATTACACGTGAGCCTACGAAAAATGACGGTAAAAAGAACAAAAGAAGAAGAAGAAGAAAAAAAGAGAAGGTAAGCTCGTAGAAAGAATGAATATGTAGAAATAAAAAGAAATGACAGGCAACAAAAGAGAGTGAGAAAAAAAAGTTAGGTGGCACAGCTGCAGTTAGAACAAAGAGTGGGGGATACGCCCAAATACTGGAAAGATCGGTGTGAGCTAGCGTGAGAGAGAGAGAGAGAGAGAGAGAGAGAGAATGGGATGCTACGAGTATTCGGAGGACGGGGAGGAAAGAGGAGAGGGGGCGAGAGAGAGAGAGAGAGAGAGGGAGAGGGAGAGAGAGAGCGCGCGCGACAGGATACGAACGATGAGAGAGAAAGGGTGTGGAGGGAGTAGGGTGGATTAAGAGGGGAGAGAGAAATAGAGATGGACACAGGATACGTCGTTAGAGTCAGAAGACGGGTGGTTATCCTCCGGGCTGAGTGAGTTCGTCGTATCGTTCTTCGATCCGATCCACCATCGGTTCTTCCCATCTATTCGTCTAACGTCTAGGAAAGAAGAAAGTACACGTCTCAGGTTCTCCTGCGGTGTAACACGACCGAAGGTCCTTCTCGTTTATTCACGCGGTTAAGCTCGAAGCGGTATCGATCGTCCATCATGCCTGCCGAGGATTTCCTTGGAAAGAAGTACAAGCTCTCCAACAGCGAAAACTTTGATGATTTCATGAAGGCTCTAGGTACGTTAAAGCGTTCTTCCTTTCTTCTCGTTCCTCGAGATAATTACTTGATCGCTATGACGGTTGTCGTATAAAAGCTAAATTGTGTAATGGCGAAAACGTTAACGTTCCCAAAAGTCTAATGGAATTTAGGTTACGTACGAGAAAATCTTTCGAATCGTCCGATCGTACTACGTGATCAATAAGAAAAGTGCTTCCTCCAATGAAGAATTTTTACATATTACACGGCGTAATATTATCCATACGTATAAATCCGTCGCGAGTAGAATTTATCTTATCGAATAAAAAATATCATTTTGTACATTCAAAATGTTTATCCAGGGAATATAGATTTTGCGTCAAAACAATTAATACTTTCTGTGAATGACGTGAGTTTAACCGCGAGATATTACTTCTTCGATTAGCTATTGCTAAGAGAGCCTGCCTCCTTATAGAGCCGTAGCGAGATCATTCCTGTGAAATGTTTTTATCGATGCAATTAAAAATTTAACACTTTCCATATTTATATAACGCCGTCGTCGTAAGGATAACTCGTTTCAACGATTAAACCTACTTTTATATTTTTATGTAAATTATTACGCACGTATAAGTTATAATAATTAGTAGAGCCATCCTCGGAACTGATATGAAGACGAACGTGTTCGAATAATAGAACAATAGCTTTTCTATTGTTTAACTTCATTTGTTTCCGCTTAGTTTCCATTGTTATATCGTACGCTATTAACTTCGTACTAGATTGTTATGATTAAAATTCGTCCGGTCGAACGTATAGGCAAACGTATACGCGCGCGCGCGTATGCTATACAAATATGTATTTACGATAGAAGAAGAAGGACATTTTGCTGGCAAGTGATGATACGGGAAGGTTGCTCTATCTCTATACGCCACGTAATACACATATGCGTATAATCTATGCGTTACTATTTAAAATATTCATTGTCATCAACAGACTAATTTAATCGACAAGCCATTATATTTTCATCGATTGTCATCTTTCGTCGCTGATAATCCAATACTCGTGCGAAAGTAAGAAAGGTAGAGGACAATAAAGAAAATCGAATTAGCACGCTTCGTAAAAGAATTCGAATCAATGCGGGTACATTCGTTCGGAACGAACGTTGATCGACGAGAGATAGAGAGAGAGAGGGAGAGGGAGAGGGAGAGAGAGAGAGAGAGAGAGAGAACACACACGTTCGACGAAGCATTCGAAAGACGAATAAGATAATCAATTTTAATACGTTAAACTATGCTCTCGTCTTTCGTACAACGACCTGACCTCATGTTTAATTCCCACCATCTCGTCCATGCTGGACGCTGCATAGTCTGATTGTGCTTCAATTTAGTACTTGAATTAATTTATCAAGGAAGATTAATAAATCGCAATTGCTGGTCGAATCGTTCCTGGTAACTTGTTCTCTATGTACGTGTAGATATCTACACTGAGAAACGATAATGGCTATAGTCTATTATAACAATACTTGTTTCGCTATCTCAAACTTGTTTTTTAATTAAATAAAAACAAAAGATTTTTCATATTAAAAGAATACGTTAAGATACATTCGATAAAGTTTTCACTTTTTAACAAATATTCTATTATCTTATAATTTATTATGGTTCAAGGAAAAGATATTCGACGTACTAGATGTTATTAGTCACGTTTCGTTGTACATGCACAAACGCATTAACGACATGGATCTTTGATCCTTAATGGTGAACGATTATAAGAAATAAAAAAGAAATCTATTTTTACGAATTGAACGCGTAAAATTAATGATACGAGGAGAACTTTGATCATGACAGATCTTGCTTTGTTATTACCACATGTTATTACATCTCGCTCTATTTGGCGCAAAGTCCGAATTAAGTTTGAACTTGCGTTAAAGGCGCTCATTGCGTTTTCCATTGAAAGGCATATCTTAATCACCTTCGCGATGGCATAGGATATAACGCATGACAATGCGTAATGCATTGTTCCAAGAACGAGAAACGAACGTATGTCGGTAAGAATCGTCGGTAAGGCTTAACTATCGTCAAGCTCGCGATATATTGAGCTTAAATGACGTTTAATAAGTCTTCGACGAGAAGTCACTGCCCTTCTTCTTTCTTCTCCTTTTACTTGACGAACGCACATTCTCTCTCTCTCTCTCCCTCTCTTCTCGCTTTCACTGAGAAAAAAATCAATGCACTTCGGCCTCGTGAAACGAGGTATCAACTTTCTCGTAATAGCTCTTTCAGTTTTAACGTTATAATCGATTATGATCGGTGTAACGGGCGATTTAATGTCACGATAATCGAACTTTGTTATCGTTCGTTAACTTTCATAGATTTTGAAAGAATGAATCGAAACGAATCTAGTTTTATTTTTTAATGGCAATGAAGAAACCCGCATTACTCGATTAAAACTTCCTCCTTTATCGATTCGATACACATTTGACGTCTGTTCTAAACGGTAAAACGTATTGTATTTTATCGTCCCACGGACCGTTCAATCTTTCCAACTGTATCGATCTGTCAAACTACAAAGCTTTGTCACGATTTAATCTGCAATTAAAAATGATTACTAATCGTCGAAACGACAGAAGCTACGATAGTAAAGGATTAATATTATCGCACGATAACGTTTACCTATAAACTCTGGCGAAATTAATATTTAATATCGTATCAAAAGTCAATCGTTATTTGTCGTCCTTAACGAATATAAATAAACGAGAGATAAATAAACGTAAAAAAAAAAAAAAAAAAAAAAAAAAAAAAAAAAAAAAAAAGAAGAAACATAAGCTTCGATCTAGCGAGAAATTCTATATGGTGGAGGCTTTCTATATGGAAACTTTTAATGAACGAACAAGTTCCATTTATAAAAGAATAAATATGAATTTAAAATCAATCCCATGATAATAATACGTAAGAACTATCCGAACGTTAAATTGCAGGTGTGAGCCTTGTTACGAGAAAAATGGGTGCCAGCGTGAATCCAGTCGTTGAACTTACGGAAAACGACGGCACGTACATTTTGAAAACCAACAGCCCTTTCAAAAGCTCCGAGATTAAGTTCAAACTCGGCGAGGAATTTGACGAAGAGACGCCCGACGGTAGAAAGGTGAAGAGCGTTTGCACTATGGAAGGTAACAAGCTGTTGCACGTACAAAAAGGTGAAAAAGAAACAACGATCGAGAGAGAATTCACGCCGACAGAAATGAAAGCGGTAAATATCACTTTTTTTCCTCCCCCCCCCCCCCCCCTCTCACTGCCTCGCATTAAAAGCGAGAGTATTTTTGTGTCAAGTAAAGTAAAAAAAAAACGACGACTGATGTCTATCTTTACACACCGACATGACGTACATATAATTATTGGCGTAAATTATTTAAAGATGTGAATTATTAATTATTAATAATTAATGAATCATACGTGACTTCAAATTGCATCGTAATTGGATAATTACAATTTCAAGTACTACTTGATAGAATCAACGTTATTTAATGACGAATTACGTGAGCTGTACCGACGTTAACCGGCAATTGCCGATAAAAAATAGACAAGGGACAAAAACTATATCTCTTTTCTTTGAAACACCGTAACGATTGCCTAAATCTTCTTTCCTTTTTTTTTTTTTTTTTTTTTTTGTTTTGTTTTTGTTACAGGTAATGAAGGTCGACGATATAGTCTGTACAAGAGTATACACCGTTCAGAACTAATATCCTTTCAGACGTGTCCTAAGAAAACTTGGCTGTCCGATTCATACTCTAAACATACCAAGAATTTTACTCGTTAAAAAGCTTCAAATATATAGGAGATGTTAACTCCTATTTATCCTATTAAGTAATGAAAAGTACGTTCCAAAAGTTCGCTTAGTATTTTTTACTAAAGAAAAATGTTATATGTCGATGGTTTAACGGCGGACTGACGCTAAGGTTTTAAAACAACATGCAAAAGTATTTAAAGCTGCTAATATCGAAGAAATATAATTCGTATAGAAATAAAATGTCGATAGCATATGCGATCTTTGAATGTATTTAAAGGTATAAAAATAAGCGCATTACCAATTCTTTGTTGTCTTTAGCACGAGTTTCTCAAATACTTGTTGCGTCACGTATTATATGTTTATAAGAAGTCGTCACAGAATTTTTTTTTCTACCAATAAAAAAATATTACCCCAAAGATATTCTTGCGTTTTATTACGTTAAATACGAAATTTTACGATGATTCTTTTCTATTTCACATCTATCACCGGCGATATCTGAAAAGATCAAAGTAGTATATTCATATATCGAAACAAGTTTGAATTTCATTATCAATATATTAATAATTCTTCTTACGTAATATTCGATATAACACGTGTGGCCCTCCTCAGTTTTCACCATGTATTGAAAACACAGTAGTCCGCAATCGTCGGTCCTTAAGGACACTTTATTGGCGTAAGATAATGCTTTCATGGCTGGCTTAATATGTGCCAATCTATAACTGGTCGTGGCTACGGTAGTACATTGAAAATTGTCTACGAGTTCTCCATCATGAGGCAGTTCGATATGACATATACCGGCTAAACCATTGGTACTTATTCTAAAGAATGGTGCTTCGGGAGACAATAACAGCTGAAATTGCGAAAGATAAATATTCCTTTTTCTTAAAATATTAAAATAAATCATCTCGTATAATTGTGAAAGGTTACCTCCATCACTTCGCTGGTCGGATCGAGCTCGGATAAAATATCCTTTAATAATTCCGTTTGCAGCACAACTTTATTTAAAACGTTTTCTGGCTCTAGATGGAAGTCCAGTAACTCTTCCGGATTATGAGTTTTCAACGAACAATCCGTTATAATGCCATTTTCTTCTATGAGTATGCTCAATGGATTACCGATACCCTGGATGGTATACATGATAACTCGTATGATTATCGGGTAAGAGAATAGGAAGACATTGTTCGCGTATTTAAAAAGAAAATATTTCATACTTTATAAAACATTTCTAAGGCAACATTACTCCCCGTTGTATTTATATTACTCCAAAACATACAAAGACATTCAACGAGTATGCTTAAATTTATTCTGAACATAACATCCTCCTTTAAATTAAATTCTACAAAAATAACTCCTGGAATATAAGCGCTTGCTTGCATGCACTTGGCATCTTCCACCGTTACCTTTAATCCATTCTCTGTGGCAAAGCAAGTGGCAGTCTAAAAGAATACGACGAATTATCGATACGCGCAAAACACAGCGTGTCTGTTCGGTAAACGGGATAAATCATATACATACTTCTTTGAAATTTAATGCTTTCAATAAATTGACTATTGTTTTAAGACTACCCAATTTTGCAATCAATTTGTAGTCATCGATATTAGGCGTCAGCATGATCATAAAAGGATTGATACAATAAAAAATTTTGAAAGTCCGTTGATGTAATTTGCTGATAAGATAATTTCTCTTTATCGATCGTGGCTAACCAACCGGCTAAAACGTGCTTACAGGTAAATAAAGTTCTATTATTTAATACCTGATTCCTGAAATACGAATAAGAAATAAAGACAATGGCATTACGATATTTGACGATAAAAAGGTAATAAGTGTAGTTTACCTGAACGAAAGGCAAGTACAAAAATTTATCTCCGGGAAAAGCGTGTATATAGATCCTGAAAAGCCTTTTACCTGGAACAACCAACGAGCATTATTCCGGTTGTACAAGTTTCCTTCAACAACCGGCGGAGACGAAGAGATGTGCGTTATACGTCCTTCTTCGTATAATTCTAATGCCCTTTCAAGCACTTCGCCAAAAACGTTATATAGACTTAATAATATTTTATCTGAAACTACATATTACACCAAAGAAATCCTAATGAAACCTTTTAAAAGGTATATTTTCTATTTGCAACATTTATTCGATTCGATTTTTATAGATACTTACATTTGCCGCTCTTTTCGAAGTCTTCAGACGATTCCTTCAATAGACGATCGACAATTTCCCCATATTTTACGCTGTACGGATTTGGTTGAAACTCTTTTATCGATGATTCGTTATTGGAATCCATCAAATGGTTTTTTTATATAAATAATTTACTATTAAACGATACTTTTTATAACTGAACATTAATAATTTTATACTCTAGATCCTGCAAAACTCTCAACGGTGTACATCACAATAGATTGATGGTACATTTAACCTATAAACCGCACACGACCAATCGTCTTATGCATTTAATACTACCGTATAGAGAACCAATGAGAGAACAAGGTGTCTCCCCTCCTAATCGATTGAATTTACTTTCCATATTTAATTAAGGAGAAACAAGATTATAAGATATCGAATTGAAATTCAATTTTAATATAATCAAGATATCAATTATTATCATATAATTGATACCTCGACTACAAAATTTGTAACTTGCACAGAAAGCACCATCTATGCAGTAGTTTGTCAATGGTTTACAGATAGTTTCATCAAGTAACATGCCTACAAAGTGATTCGTCAATGATTCATCCGATATACATCTGCAATGTTATCCATGTACATATACACACACACACACACATATATATATATATATATATGCACACACGCCGAAATGCACAATTAAATTACACCGTGGCATCCGTAAAAAAAGACTTTTAATATTACAAATACTGCTATTCGACGCATAATGTTTCATACAATGTACAAAATGATATAAAATGTAACACGTAATTTAAGATATATTAGGCCTTATAGAGATATTACTTAAGACTAATATCATTCAAGTATATCTGCTTTCTCCACTTCCAAACCAGGCATACATTTTTTTGTAATATTCTTTTTCGCTAATGAATTGTAAATTGATAACATGTAACAGCGGTTGACTGCACCAAAAATTTTCTGTAGGACCTTTATTCTTAAAGTCGGTGGAAATAGTTTTTTTATAATTATTCAACGATAAGAATCCTCCCAGGTGTACGTATTTACCAGGTTGTAAATCATCAATTTTCTGAATACTCTCTGTACTTTTTTGATCATTATTTGAGTTCTAAAAAATATTTTAAGACTGTTATATATTCATTTAACAGTTATACCAAGAACGTTAGATGTTAATACAATTTTTTATTCATTTACCTGAGCTTTAACGCGTTTCGTTTTTTCAGAAAAGTAACGTTTTGCATTATACATTACACTTAATATTCCTGTACCATCGTCGACTACAGAATAATCTCATTATAGATTTTAATCCATAATTATAATCTATCTTTGCCTAACAATCTTTTCTTATAACAATACAAGCTTGTAGGATACTTGTAATTAAACTTTTAATCGTGTAAGAATACGAAAAAGAAAAAAATGTTAAGCAATTATAGTTTGTATTGTTTTAAAAAATTAAAAGATTTGAATACCTTGGAATTCGTAATAATTTCCGAAATTAGAAACTTCTAGAATAATACCAATTATATGTATAAATCCTATTTCAATAGATGGCATATTAAGAGGAAAAAATTTAATATTTTCTCCTTTTATATACGGTATTAATCGCCCTATCTCTATGATAAGCAAATTTGGTTCGATTCGCGTTACTGAAACAACGTGTTCGTTATTCATTGAGAAATAACTATTTGTCCTATAATAATTACAATTTTTTAATAAATTTGCTCACCAAAATTTTCATACGTCCGAATACCTGGCCATTCCTTTTTTTTCAAATTTTCAACTTTACTTTTTGAGGTTATCTTTTCATACTCCATATTTACTTGCTTTAGAGCTATTTATTTATCTTATTCTTTACGTTCGAATATTACATTTATGAATTACTTGAAAAATTCAATGAAACGCGTAACGAGATTAAGCAAAGTCGAATTCTATAACCTATTAATATCATCATATGTCCTATCAATATTATCGATATTAAAATAGCAAGTTATCAATATAATTTAATAAACGAGCAATTGATAAGGATGAAAATCAATTAGTCGTTAAATAATACATACGCACACGGAAAACTTTTCACAAATATATACACAACTCTACATATCAATTCTTTCCGAGAACTTTTATTTCCAAGAAACGTTTTAGTCTCGCTTTCTCATCGATAGGGGCGCTAACATCGATACTCTACGTATAGAGAATGAAAATTTTCTATACGTTGAAGAATTAAATTACTATTGTTTAGAATACGGATAAACTCGATATTAATATTAATATAAAATCTAAGCAATGTTTTGCATTAAATTTAATATGGTAGCTATCTCAGTTATCAACCATTTATTATTTCAAGTAATGTAACAAATATGATTTTCTTAGATTATATCTTCAATTAATACAAAATGATCTTACAATTATTTTTTTTTTCCCTATATATATATATATATATATATATATATATATATATATATATATATTTGTACACATATGAATAAAGAAGGATAAAAACACGTTTCTTATAAATTTCAAAGTAGAATGTCTTATTACACCGGAAAGTATTTTAGTTGGAATTATACAGTAGTGCCAAAAAAGGGGAAAGTTCAAAGCATCGTATCGTATTGTGCATTTGTGATCACATAACATTAGAATCTATGAATATGTACACTGTATAGTATATTATATCATGAAATAATTTGTTTAATTTGCCTCCTGGATCGAGGGTGTTACATTTTTTAAGACATACTGCAAAAATAAAAATTATATATTTATCAAATAGATGATAAATATGAATATTATATTAAGTAATTACCTTTCTATAAGAGATGCACGCATAGTGGATGTTATAGCAGTTGGTACACATTCGGAAAGCTTAAAAACACTTTCGATAACAGAAAGTTCCGTTGAAGTTGTATCCATACCGCAAAAAGAAACCCAGTCGTTTACTACCATGCCTGCGGCTATAACATCGCTACCTCTATTGACCGTACCTGCCTGCATAAATAAATGGTGTGTCTACATATTTATATATACATATACATATACACATACATGTATGTATATATTCAGTTTTATAGACTTTTCCTAATATAGAAACGAAATTTTGTCTTACAACAAGTGGTACTTGTAAAAGTGAAGACAGCTCATCTTGATCCTGAATAGAAGTTTTTGGATGTACTAAACCACCTTGATTAGATAAAACAGAGTATGATCCAACAAGTACATTACTTGCTACTGTTTGCCTGAATACTTCAACGTTCAAAGTATCTGCTAAAATTTCTTCAGTCTCCTATAATGTGTATATATATATATATATATATATATGTATAGGTGTAAAATTCACTTTATAACGTTTATATGCATTTTGATATTGCTATGAAAAATTACCCTATCAAGATCAGGATGGACCAAAGCTACGTAATCGTTGCAAGCAATAACGTTTCCCAAAGCAGAGAGTCTTTCTTCAACTCTTTGTACTTTTACGCTATCTGGTAACGAATTTCGTATATGTTGTAATTCTGTATCCGTAGTCGTATTTGGAACTAATAATCCACTTTTGTTTCCTAGAAATAATTATTTGTTCACCGTTCCTGTTCATCGTTGATCACTTTTGACACGTTGTCGTTTTTGAAAGGCTTACCAACGCATAATCGTCCAATAATACGACATCCTGCTACCGACGCGTGTACCACAGGAATTGTTTCAGCCAGTTCCGCTTCGAATACACTGTAAATAATAATTTTGTTACGAAATAACTTCCCATGTTGTATTTCGATAAATTCAAAGGTTATGGTAGACGATCATTGCGAGGTCTTACTGCGAACGACGTAAAATAATTGTCTACGATTAATCTATCGATCGTAAAGAATTATTTGAGATATCATATTATATTACCTATAAAAGTTTTCGGAACCACCAATTGCCACCAAACAATACGAATTCGTCAACTTTGAAAATACTCCAATTTCATTGTTGTTTTCGAATTGCACACGAACTGCCATAATTAATAAAAGATATATTTACATCGGCATTAACAAGGGAAAACTTTCTCGAAATTTTACGTTTACTTTTAATAAAACTTCAAACGTACGCTCTAACCTACAATTAACAATTCTTTATATCAGAAAGCACGAGGCAACCACTATAAAAATAGAGGCATATAAATGACAAGGTATAGAGTAACGGTAACTGCTGTCGTTTCTTTACTGATGTTTCGTTATTGCGATTGAAGTTGGTTGCAATAGCGGTGGCGCTACGATTGGATTGGTCGCGCCTGACGTTGATTACGTATACGGCCAATCAACGGCCAGTATCGAGCCATAGGAACGTCCAATAGATTTTCCTACGGTCTTACTCGGTAAACTGACCAATAGCGTGTTACGATTTCAAATCTTACGTTATTTGTTGCAACATTTATTTATTCATTTTATTAAAATTATATTTATATAAACGTTTATATATTCCATAAGGAAAGAGATTTTAAGGACATTAAATAAATTTTCCGTTTCTTGCTTTTTCTTTATGAGTAAGGACTTGTTGTCATATATTGTTCCATTTGATGTGTCATAAAGTTACGCCATAAATTCTAGGATACGTTCGGGAACGAATAAAATGAAACTTTTCAACGAGCAATGGGTGTTAATAGTTTGATTTATTTCTGTCAAGTTGGGAAATCGGTTCCTTAAGTTCGTATACCTGCCGTGACATTGCCAGCGGTCGAAATTAAATACAACTATTTCTTTTGCGTTAATAAGCGCAGACTTTGTGATATGGACAATGGTCTGTACATTATGTTTATTATATAGTACGAAACACATTGTTCCTCGTTCTCACGCGCACTTGCATTCTCGTACGTACAGAAGATACACACGCGCGCACACATACACACGCGGGAACACACACGTTCGGACGAGCTCGCGCGCGCACACACACCCTCACGTTAACGCATACGCTTGTTATACGATCGATACTAAAAACACGATCTTCCTTTCTACTGATACAATATATCGATAAAAATAGTAAACGATAAAAAAAATCATTATTTTATTAACAATACGTCGTAAGCGTTTACAAGAAAAATTTCTATACTCTGTTCGTTCGAAGAAATCGGATTGAACCAACCAGTTCGTTTTAGAACTTTACCGACTTTCTCCCTTCCTACTTCCGACTTTGTCATAAACTCAATTACTTTCGTGAGTTAGTTTCGACCATTCCGAAACAACATTCCTCGTATCTTTTTTTTTTCCACTTGGTTCACTCCAAAACTCAGTCATTTCGTTATATAATATATTAGTATATACCCGGCAGCGAGATGTTTCCGACAGATTAATTAGCGACAGATTAACTATGAACTTTCGTAGACGGGCATTCGAATTTTTCTATGGCGTCTTATGCAACAATAAAATATTCGATAAATGATTTAACAAAACATTCCGCAACGTCAATAATTTGCCTTCGAATATTTCGCTTTATTACGATGACGATTAATCGAATGCCCAAGTCTACGCGCGCGCGCGCGCGCGAGAGAGAGAGAAAGAGAGAGAGGGAGAGGTAACATTCGTTTTAATATTACACAATAGATTCCCCTCTTTCCAACGGAACACGCAAACTTTTCAATCTAAATGAAAAGTTCTGCCAGCTTTTAATTACGTACTCGAATAAGTAAGTGACTACGACGATATCGGAGAGGCAGTCGATAACTCAAACAATTTTTCGATAAATATGAGATACAGGGAAAATAATTGTAACCTTGTCACTCGTACAACATACTTTCCTCCGAGCTTCGTTATCGAACACACGATAATCAAACTTTCCTCGTTTTGATTTTTCCTCGAATAAAATATATGAGCGAATTTTGACGAATATTCTTTGATTTTCCCTGTTCGTCAAATCTTTTTAAATGTTTGTACGAACTTACAATTAGATTTGATTTCATTGGAGGTACGTGAGGAAGCATTTCGCACTTTGAAAGACGTGATATATGCTTACATATACAAATATAATAATAATAATAATAATAATAATAATAATAATAATAATAATAATAATAATAATAATAATGATAATAATAATGATAATAATAATAATAACAATAACAATATAAATAGTAATTTGATATTTCTCTCTCTCTCTCTTTCTCTCTCTCTCTCTCTCTCTCTCTCTCTCTCTCTCTCTCTCTCTCTCTCTCTCTCTCTCTCTCTCTCCCTCTTCCTTCGTCTCTCGTTCTTTCTTCTTTGCTACGTGAGCATTTTCTTCACACGGTTATAAATAAAAAAAAAAGAGAGAGAGAGAGAGAGAGAGAAAGAGACGTACGCATTAAGATATCTTCAGTTACCCGGCTTGAACGTGGTATACTGCGGCGGCTTCTCGATCTTGCTAGGATGCTTCAACGTCGCTAAGCGATCTGGTTTGAGAAACAGCTGCTCCCCCTGCACAATGTTTATCTCAGAGAGAAGTGTAGAAAGAGATAGGTGTGGAAACGATGCAACTTAGTTAAGGACGCATAGTGCAGCATTTGTATATGTCTGTTTGCGTGTGCGTGTGCATATAATATTTATGTATGTACACAGGCAGGAGAAATACTTTTCTACGGTTCGTTAAGCTCGGTCTTTTCGGTGACTAAAAACGAGCCAACGATTCGCTCGCGCGAATTTCGCGTCAGGCATTTATATATTATACATATGTAGGTATATATGTAAGTTTCGTGTACGTAAGATCGCTACCGATTGAACGTTATCTTTCGTTCCTTGCTTTCTACGTACGAACGTGTCGGATAGGATCGATGATATCGTATCGGATATGATATAAAGAATTTTTCTTCGATGAAAAATGCCAATGCACAAGCACTTGCGTGATACGTGCGCGTACACGCGTGTGTGGTTGCGATTATGCCTCTATCGAAGACATTTTTTCATGATAAACTTTCAAGACCACACACACACACACACACACACGCACGCACGCACGCACGCACGCACGCACGCACACACACACACGCACACGCACACACAGATATACGCACTTACACGAGATTAAAGCTTTCTTAATGCTGCCTCGTACGCATTACACGATGCTACTTTATAATATTCATACGATGCACTCGATGAGAACGCTCTGCGAATTCCTCACCGCTACTATTTTGATTAGCTAACAGACGATGATACCAACGATCGATCCAAACGAACGATATATGATATAAACTATTATTTTCATTTGCTTATTAAGAATCATGGTAACAATGCTGATGGACTACGCTTGCTGGTGCGTCATACTCAAGGTTCGGGGTTGGGTGAAGTGGATGGAAAAAGTGCGTCGTATTATCGAAGATTCTCTGTACATACATTTCGTAGGATTAGAATATACAAAGTGCAAGTTTCCAAGGACATGCGCGTTGATCAATAAATATATAGAGATATACGTATGTATGTACGTGTTATTTCGACTGTTTTTTCTTTTTTCTTTCTTTTTTTTTTTTTTTTTTTTTTTTTCTTTTTTTTCTTTGTTTTCTTCTCTTTCGTCAAATAATTGTCCATATTATTCTATATGCACGGATTCGTGAAAAAGCGCAGATTAATAATGCCGTCAAATAAATCCAAGTAGGAACGATATTACATATGAATTATTCAAAACAAACTGTATCTATATCTATATTCAGACTTTCATTTATATCGGACGTTATAATATTTACAATATTTCGAGCAACGATCAAATTATCGCTCAACACGCATTTAAATAATAAACACGCGTTTAAGTAATAAACAAGTATCTCTCGCGCTCTTAAAAAATTGGACTCACGTACAATTATTAAGTTAGGATAAAAACTCTTCGGATTTTTTGAAACGTCATGCTTGTTAACGAGCGAGAGAAAAAGTTTAATAAATATTGGAGTACTCGACAAACCGCAGACGTAATGAAATTTCTGCGTGTGTTCGTTGATCGATGACACAAACGTCGAATTAGCCATTTTGACGATAACGAGCTTGAAACAACTTTAATATTCATATATGTGTGTATATATATATATATATAAATTTTTTTTTTTATAATCATCACATATATTCTCACAACCGTATATCAACTAGTTGGTTTTTATTACGTTTTCGTTTTTTCTTTATTGTTATCATTTTATTTCCTTTTAATACTTTGATCCACCTAATTTAAATTCAGCCAAGTCAGTCTTTCGTTCTTGAATCCCGCAAGACTCGTGGCTGCAAACGAAAACGGTACTTTCTGGATGGGCGAGGAAAGAAAGAAGCAATGGAATATAAATTAGTTGAACGAAAACAGCTTCTATAATAACAATGTTAATGCGGAGGTAAACATTTAAGCGTGCTAAACACATAAAGTACAATATATCATGTGGCATTGATCAGAAAGGAGTACAGGCCAACTAGTTTCTACTAAAAGCATGCGTCTGATGAATTTTACCAATTGTATAAAACCTTCGCAAGTCATCGATTATGAATCGCAAGAAAAAAGAGAGAGGGAGAGAGAGGGGGGAGGGAGGGAGAGGGAGAGAGAGAGAGAGAGAGAGAGAGAAAAGAGATAAAAATGCACTTGGCTAGTCGCGTAAAGATGTCAGACAATATCGCAGAGATCCTTTGAGACATCGAACCTCTCGTAAAAATCGAGCAGAGAAGTGCTCTTTCTTGTTCAGCATCTAATTTACTCCATTTCATTTTCTTTTGATCGAAACAATGAATTCTTTCGTAGCTCGAACCAGCATAGATCCATTTTTTTTTTTTTTTCTTTTTTTTTCCATTAACAAGAGTGGAAATAATGAGGTCTTTGTCTCAAACTATGTTTTTATATGGACATTCAACATCGATTTAAAGAAAAAGCTATGCTAGAGAAAGCAATGCTAGAGAAACTTTAGCACGTTGTTCGTATACCAAACGAATCACGCCATAGGTTGATATTTATTTTCATGTATCGTAACAAATAGAAATAACACGATACAGGAGAATCGGTGATACGTTTCGACTTGTATACCCTATTCTCATAAATATTTTTCCCTATCTCGAATAATCTAACGATTACGGTTTGACCTAGTTGCGTGATTCGCTCTGTATTTTATTTAAATAACTATAGAGTGCATCGAATCGTCTACTCTAACACGTTTCGTAGTTCAAATACGAGACTTTGTTTCGTCTTTTTGCCGTTATTTTATGCGAAACTTTCAGACCATCCTGAGAAATGAATTGTATTTTTCTTCTAAAAAAGCGTTTTAATACGCTAAAGCCGAGAGAGAGAGAGAGAGAGAGAGAGAGAGAGAGAGAGAGAGAGAGAGAGAGAGAGAGAGAGAGAGAGAGAGAGAGAATGACACGAGCATAACACAGGGAATAGTTACGTCATTTTGTACGAACAAAGATAAAAAAAACTATTTTGTAATAACATATAAATGCATTTTTTCTATTTGTTCGTTCGACAGGAATTAGCTCTCTTCGGTTTCCAACAGGATTTTCAAGATATTCCACAGGCATTTCTAAAGCAGACGCACGGAACTAATAACTTTCATAGACATTCGTATTCGTTGTTCGTACACTTAAAAAAATCTCCCTTGTAACGAGAATTTGCCGTCGAATAGATGCAAAACGTCATTTTAAATGGTAAGCTTTGGTGTTCCGTCGACAACGACTAAGTAGTTGCTCTGCCACCGATCGTACTATAATTAATTTTGTTATGTCTTATATTCGTGCAACTCGCTCTGACCTGTAAGTACTGTGGTCCATGTGGTTGCATGTGATGGCGATGCCTCTCATAATGTTGTTGAGGATGTTGCGGATCGTGCTGGTAGCACTCTTGCGGATATTGCTGCGACGGGACGGGCTTCAGAACGTGATTGGCTCGTTTCTCGGGAACAAATTGCTGACCCGTGCGTTCCATCGTATCGACGGTCAAACGCGGATCCTCTATTAGGGTGTTGGAAGCTTTGGTACTAAAAGTTGGAGAAAATTCGATCGGTTAAACGATACATAACATATAACATATTAGTTATTTCTTAAATCTTTTGTTAAAATATTTAAGAAATAACTAACGTTACATAAATTTTACCTTCGAATATCTACAATGCGGAACGAGTTATAGTAACCTTATAATACCTTTAGTCTTGTCTCCTTCAATTTCTAATTGATGCACGATATATCATTTAATATATTAAAATACGTTAAAACTAGTAAACTTAATCGTAGTTATTTACTTCACCTGATCGAAAACGTACATTCATGAATGAGATATGCAACTTGGAATAGAATATATCGCGCTTAGAGACGCATGTATATCTTTGCCATTCGATACAATTTTCATTAAAATTTCTCGCTCGCACGTTTCCGCATACGTTTGCGTACAACGCAAGGAAATGTAACGTGCTTACCAATGTACTTGCTGCAACGCCGGAGCTGTATTTCTGGCTGTGCAACATCTATCGGATCGTAGGAAACAAACGAATCCCATTATCAGTACCGAGAGCACGGTGAAACCCGCGACGGCTCCGATAACGAGTGGAATCTGAATCATAGGAAATGTTCAAGGTGCAAAGCGTTGTCTACGTTCGCAACTGCGTTCTTTTCTTTTTTACCTTTACGAAAAAGTATTGAAATGGTAGTTGCATTAATCGCAAAGGAAGGATTGGAAATATGTTAAATTTCTTTACCTTTCTTTCGTTCGACGAACGATCGAGGAACGTCTTTGTTCTTCGATGGTTCGCGATTTAATGACAATTTATCGTACGTAATAAATGACTTTTGCCTCGGCAAAAGCCTGAATTAATATGTGTCACGTATTCGAGGATTAACAACGTACCGTGAATAATAATTACCTGGCCTGGTTCGTCGACCCTTAACATTAAAGCTCTGCGGTCGCTTCCACGATCATTCTCTACGATAACATGATATAGTCTTTGATCCTCCTTAACCGTACTGGTAAGTTCCAAAATCGCTACGTAACAGTCTTCGGACGTCAGTGGCTCTAAATCCAGAGCACGATAACGAGATTCTAAAACCTCACCTGTGGATAAAACGTATCGCGCGCATCAATGGGAAATCAAATGTTTGAGAAGAATAAATCTTAGAAACAAAGTTTACCGATCAGTTCTGGCTAAAATAATGTACGATTGTGCGTTGAAAATTTTACCCAGCTCTGGCTCGATCAGGTAGGATATTTTGGATACGGACCGATTTATAACCGAAATAATAAGTGTCAAACTTTAAACGCAAAAAACGATTAAAGTAAATATTATCAAGAAAAGACGATTCTTTAGAAAGTTGAATAATAAACGAAGACTGAAACGAGAAGAAATAGATAATACATGATATACGTTACATTACGTAAAAAAAGAAATTAGGCAAACGAAAGATTGGAATAATTGAAAAGAGGGTAGATAATCGAAGTAGGAAGCTGTCTAACCGGCGTAGAGTCTGATGTCGCCCCATTCCCATGCAACGAGACGAGGCTTTGGATTGGAACAGAGTCTGATCTCTAATCTCGCCGGGCTGCCTTCCGTCGCTGCTACGACGAACTTCTCCGTGATCGCTGGCTTCACCACCTACGAGACGATCGAACGTAAAGTGCTTTTCAAATTTCCGATATTCGAATGTCGAGATAGTAAACCAGGCGGAAGGAGAACGAGTTGCGTTCCTCGACTTGCGTCGACCGAATCGCTCGTTAAACGTATAAATAGATATATGCCGTATAAACGGCATTCCTTGGCGTTTCCAAATTTCCCCAAAGAAAATTTACTCTTGCGTCGACCCTAGTTATTTTTCGTACCGTAATTAGTACGATCGCCACTACTGCCTACGCACGTACGTAATATCGTTGTCTTATTTACTTTCACATTGTTATTCAGAGAGGCAACTCGAAAAATGGAAGAAAAAAAACGGGGAAACGTAAAAATAAAGAGAGAGAGAGAGAGAGAGAGAGAGAGAGAAGAAAAAAGAAAGAAAGAAAAACGAGCGGAATTGGTTTGAATGAAATATAGGTTTATATGTATGACTGGCCCTGTTGAATTTTAGCGTTGCGACGCATCGATTGAATATTAAATGAAGCGGAAATCGAAGCTTTGCCTAGGCAGCGATCCGTATAAAGTTGACTGCATGCGAATGTCCGATTAATTTAGCAATAGAAAGTATAATCTAACTAGCCAGTTTTCTTTTCTCCTTTAATCTATCGTTCGAGTCTCGGGCATATTAATAGGGTATTTTAATGGTTAATTGGGAAAAAGAAAACTGTCGGACATATTTTATGCGAAACCTTTTCCTTCGATGCATGTCACGTACGATCGGTACGTCACACGATATAGTCATTTTCTACCAGACCTTGAGGATACACGCTTCGGTGAAATTAGAATTGATAGTTCCCTCGGTGCAACGGGGCAACATCAACGTGTACTTCTGCTGCGTGCGTATATATCTTACCCTGGGTGCACCAACCACTTGCAAAGACACCGGGTCGCTTTTAACCTCCCTGACGTGTCCATTGATCTTGTTCGAGGCTAGACATATGTACTGGCCTTGTTGCTCGTAAGTCACGTTCGTGAGGATCAATCTTTGACCGGTTCCGCATTCCATTGGCATTCGATTGTCGGGGAAGATCTGGGCCCATCTAAATTCAAAAAATGTACGTGTCATTGATTTAAATCTATCATCGACCTAGAATCGTCTTATTCGATCAAAAACAAAAAAGAAAAGCAGGCGGACATAGTAAGCGAAAGGAGCGATTAATGAGAGAGAGAGAGAGAGAGAGAGAGAGAGAGAGAGCTAATTAACATAAATCATACGTAGTCTCACCTGTATTCAGCCGGTGGCATCGCGTCGGCGTGACACTCGAACGATGCACCGGAATAAAGCAGTGCCGTAGTCAACCATTCCGGGCCGACCGAGCTGATAGTCGGTGGATCTGCGTCGAAAGCGATCGATCCTTTGATATCTTATTCATGAGTGACAAAACAAGCGCCGTTCTCTCGAGCGTACGATGCTCGTTGCCACGGCAAACGGTCTACGCCGTTTGCGTTTGAGAGACCACGAATCGTGCTTTTAAAACATCTCCCCGAATCCAACGGACTCCATTAGTAGTTTCATTTAAACATTAGATAAGGAAAGGACTATTAAGGCGTGGTATATAAATACGCGAAAAATAAAAATTGTAAGGTAATCGCGAAAGAGATACGAAGTAAAAAGATGGTAGAGTAATTCAGTGGAGCTCCTTCTCGTTTATAAAGCACAATAAGCTCTCTCCTTTATGTACCAAAATGGCGAACATTATTTACTTTCGAAGGTTATAGCGCGAACCACTCAAGAGCTTCCTCGTGGAAGATGCCGCCGCCACCGCCGCGTTATCGTAAAGGAAACGAACGTAAGCGACGGTACGAGTGCGGTTGATTAAGTTTCGCCATTAATAACGTCCCGAGTAAGAACGATCGATGCCTAGTAGTTAGTCATTTTTCTTTCTACTTTTATTTATCCAGCTATTTTTGTAGAAAAAGAAGGAAAAGAAGAAAAGAATAACGAGAAAACGTGCTCACAATTTACGGACACTTGTACCCTGACAGGGCTACTTTCACCCTCGGTGTTGGTTGCTTCGCAGATGTACTCGGCCGCATGGTTTCTATAAACTGGCGAGAACAAAAGGGTCTCCCCGATGCTGGCGATATCGGTGACGCTAAGACTCTTCGTACGCCTCCAAATAATCGAAGCCGGTGGATTCGCATCGGCCAGACACCTTATTTCTAATTTATCTCGTCCTTCTTCCAACTGACCGTTTGGCACGCCCACCAATCGCGTTTCCGGTGCGTCTAAGTAAACAACAAGTTCCATTAGTACAACTGTTTTTATATAAGGACACACAAATTTAAGAAGGGAAGAGTATTCTTAACGATCAAATTGATAACAATGCATAAGAAAATTGTTTGATAAAATAAGATGAATCAACGATATCATCCCCTTTTTTAACGCGACCTCTCACAACTGTGACATTCATTAATCGATATACGAGCGAGCTTCTTTCGTTCCCGTTTTAGTGAAGCCCGGTATTTTAATAGAGATACAATGCATCGCGTTCCCAATCGTTCCATTATTCGCGGCGACGATTACAATTTCCGATCGGTCAGGCAAACGCGTTAATGAAACTTGTGACCGACTTCTGGGAAACGTCATCGTCCCAGATATACGCTCTGACGGGTTCGCGAGAGTCTCGGTCAAACCGGAACGGAAATGAAAGATGTCCGTTCCTTGCTTCGTCTAAAGATCCTTATATAGGTGTACGTCCGGGTACTTACTACGGTAAGTATCTATGTCGCCGAGAGGGATACAACTATTATTAATTGATTCTTTAAAAGTTTGCAGAAATTTTCAAAGAGAGATCGAGGAAAAGATAAAAAATAAGAGATATAAAAATCGAATCACGATTTTCATTTGGATGCGCATACCTACCACGCAGCTGTTCATTTCACGTAACAATGATTTCGAAATACGCGCGAATGGACACCCGCTGACCCATTCACAATTTCTGCTGCGTTCTCTCTCCGCTTCTCTTTCTCTCTCTCTCTCTCTCTATTAACCTCCTTCCTCTTTTACCGTAGCCATGGTCCATAAACGTATTCTCGTACATTGACTCTCGTGCGTTCGTTCGAATACGTATATGCGCGCCTGTCGCATTCGCGACAGAATGATTATGATTTATAAGATAAAAAAGTTTTCTCTCATGGCCATTTTTACGGTTAAGATTTCTCTTTCGATTTTCAATACGATATAATTATTTTTCATTACTTTTTAATTATAATATATCGATATTTGATTTTTAACAAATTCAAGAGAGAAATCGTAGATATGTGCATTAGGAAAATATGAAAAGGTGAAGGTAAAATAATCAGAATTGATTTCGTTATTTCCGGCGTAAAGGTTAGTAGGGAAATTTATTTAAACGCGTTGCGTTGTTTCACAACGTTGTTTCGGTAACGAAGTATCGATCGAACGAAAAATCTTTTATTCAATCGTAGCTACCGTGAAAAATCTCGGAAACTAAAACGCTATTACCATACCGACCGATTCAAAGTTTACTCAAGAACGACTACGAAATATGGGCGAGTGAAAGCTTGCTGAAGTTTTTCGTCCCAGATGCGATCTCGAAAACTGCACCCACGGCATATACACATCGAGAGGTTTTAGTGTGATGGTGACCAGCACCGTAAGTATAAGCGATTTCCGAATGTCAAAGACAATTATAACTTAATATCTTTCTTAATCGAACAGGTAAATTCTTAACTGAAATCCACTGGAATGGGATTGTTTTTCGAAGCGATACACAATTTCTTGCATAAGAAAATCCATCGAATAAATTTTCGATACGTCGGAATCGAAGACGTTATTGAAATGAAAGGAATACATGAATAATCGATTCGTTTTCTTTAACTACGACGGAAAACGAAATAAAATTCACCGCGATACTCTCTCACGTTGAATTTCATCACTTAGATTTCATCGATTAATCAAAAGGTATCGAAAGATATTTTATTAAGACACGCAGAGTTTATAATATATTCTATTATATCCTATGCATGATGTAAATGTCAAAGGAAAAGCATAAAATTAAATGAGAAAAGTAAAATAATAAATAAAAGAGGACTTAATCGAGATACATCATATCGCTTTTTCTCTTGGTAGCAATGATTTTGATCGGCAGAGCGAAGATTCGTTTTGCACGAACTAATCGTAGCTCACGGTATTATTGCTTTTCCTCGATAGAAAACCGTCCATTTTCACGGTTCTTCGTTTCGCCCATATATGTATCGTAAGTTCACTACGTATAGTATAGCGGTGTAAAGTCGTTTGAAGCATCGACAAAGAACGACTAGCCAGAAATACGCGCGAATGAACACCCGCTGACCCATTCGAATCAGCTGCATCCCTTTTTTCCCTTCCTTCTCTCTCGCGTTTTTACACTTTTTCTCCCTTTCTCCGTCTCCCTCTAACTCTGACACTCGCTCGGTGAGCACCTGAAATGACGCTGTGGGTGACGAGAGACGCGCGACACATATAGGCGCCCGCGCTCGTGCCCGCGCCCGAGCCCGTGCATACAAATACACCTATACTCGTTGAATTCTCGATCGAAGTACCATCGGCACGGTATATATCTGTGCTTTGAGGCAAACTCTTCAATTTGCTCTAAAAAGTCCCGCTCGGCTAATGCTCGTAATCAATATAAGCGTACGTAGCCTCCTCGCGTACATATAGATGTACTTATATTATTATAGCTCGAGTTATGGCGAGTTAAGTCGAATTTTCTGTTGTTCCGTTGTCTAAACGTTGAGGATTTTTTTTTTTTTTTTTATATCAACGGTCGTCACAAGAAAGGAAGAATTTCAAAGAGTGGAATGGACTGCGATCGAAAAACTGCGAGATCGGCCTAAACGAATCGTCCGGCTTAATCTTTTTTTACGTCCCATGCGAAGTAATTAGAGATCAGCTTAGTTCTTTTTAAAGAAGAAAATGTCGATTCGCTTGACTTGGAGAATTTGGAACGGAGGTCATCTAAAACGAATTAATAGCGGCTCGATTGTTCGACTTCGCATTGGAATCGATTTCTGCGCCGATTAGTCGCGAAAGAAAGAGAACAACGATTTCGATGACGCGGCTAAAATTCGCGCGCGCTTTGATGGGGAGAAAAAAGAGAGAAGATTTTTCTCATTGCGCGTGGCAGCATTTCGAGCTCCATTATACATATGTATTATAATACCAAAGGCCAAGAAAGCATGACGCGCGTTGTCGTGCTGACGATGAGAACGAAGCTACTGCATACGTCACGTACTTCCTCCTTCTTTCCTCTTTTTCCTTCATTATGCATTCTCTATGGCTGCCGTGGTCGTATAGAAAAGGAGGAAAAATTGAAAAGGGAGAGAGAGAAAGATAAAAAACCCCGAGCTTAATCTCGCGCCGCTGACCACGGTGCACATTATTTCTAAGACTTCATCGCATTTAAAATAAACGCGGCCAAGCGCGCGTACGGATTACGAAATCTATACGAAAAATGCATATTCCCTTTGGGCTAGTCCGATTTCGTTGTACGAACGAATTAATTAAAGTACGTCCCTGAGAATCGCATGTTTCGAAGGAATCCTATTTTGTTCTTCGGTCCTACCTAATAATTTCATTCCTAATAATTTCCGTAAAAGGATGCATTTTGTCCTTTCATCGATACCTAATTGTCATTTTATGAGCCCGATCGGAGAGTGCGATAAAGAAAAGAAATAAAGGGGCAAATATTATCGAGTTACGATCGGTTAATCGACGTAAATTCGATCGTGACTATATTTGCATTGACTTGAAATACGCGTATATTATTCTTACGTATCTAAAGATTATACGTAATATTTGAAAAAGAAATCGAAGAAAATCCTAGAGAAAGGAAAGAAAGACGAGTTTAATCCTACCGATCTTTCGTTTTCTTTCGTTTAACAAGATTAACCTCCTTTTCGCTTTATCCATTTACCAACGAACGACGGCATTGTCCCCATATTCGTTCTTCCACGGCACACCCTGTTAACGTGATTTACGATTATACTAAAATTTACATTCATTCCACGGAGACGTAAAGCGCAACAGGGGAACGTTTTATGCTCGAGTGATTCCGAAATCTGACTGCTTTCCACCCTAGCTGACGTTAACGCATTTGGGGCTATTTCGAAGGTTACACATAGATCAACGTTAATGCGAAGAGAATTGCTGGGGTGGGGGGGCAATGCTACCGATTCGGGTGTGCAAACAAGAATAAAGGCAACGATCTTGAGACGTTTATTTTAGATTAATCTACGAAGAGGATAGATATCTTACCTACGACATGGATTCTAGAGAAATAAGGTATACTCACATTTAACGTCGAATCTCACTTCGGTGCTGGAGGACATGGTGGGATTGGCGTAAGCAGGATGAATGGCGACGCATCGGATCGGCGCTCCGTAACGTGACCGCTCCGCCAAAATCTCGCAAACACTGTAGGTCTCCCAAGTACGGGGATTATCTAGTTCCGTCGAGTTTACCTGAGGCCTCAGTGTCCTGATCTCCGTCTCGCCGACGTACCTACGCGCATTTTCCCCGAAAATTTGCATTTCCAATGACGCTCTGTAACAACACTGCGCGAGGGTACGATCCCACGATCGCACCCTCCCTCTCTCTCTCTCTCTCTCTCTCTCTCCTTTCTTTCTCACCCTCACGCTTTATAGACGTGTCACTACTCTCGCTTCTTTCTTTCTCAGTATCTCGCTATGTCGGCTACGAATAACCTCTCTGCGTTTATCCCTTCTTGGAAAGCTCTCTCGACATCCAAAGTGTCTCGAACGGTAACACAACCACAAGGAAGAGAGAAAAAACTTTCGATACGGTTATATATGTACGTTATTCTAAGATAGCTTTTTAATCTTTTAGTGTGCGTCAAAATTTAAATTGAATTTCAATTCTCTCTCTCTCTCTCTCTCTCTCTCTCTCTTCGTGTTAATTATATTAACGCATACACACATCCTGGACATTGCACGTATGCAGCCATGTCAATTAAGCTAATTCCCAGAGTGAGAGGAGCTGGCAAGACAGCTATCTCGTCTAGGAATCTGGTATTGAATTTGTAACAGGAATCGACGATCCTCGATTTAATCAAATACGTTTGGCTTATCTAGAGAAATGTTATTTATCTATATAAAAAAAAAAAAAAAAAAATATATCACGATTGAACATCGCCTTTTTTCTTCCTTTTTTATCTTTGATTCTTTTTATCTCTTATTCGATGAAATATATTGCTCTAAAATCGAGCAACGTAAATTTTTAATAGACCATTTGCGATTGTTCTGAAGCAACGAACGAATAAATATCTTTGCCCGTTCACACAGATGTAGATGTAAGCCTTCTCTCCTATAGAGAGAGAGAGAGAGAGAAAGAGAGAGAGGGAGAACATGTACAAAGACTGGATGCACCTTCGAGCTCCTTAACTTCGGCCAGATACGATGCAGAATGGATCATGATTATTCATGAAGAGCGTGCACTGGCATCGACGAGATTCTCGATGCATTACGTCGCAGAATTTTCTCGAAGGGAAAATTGACAGTTCCAAGCGAGAAGAGAAAGAAAGGGAGAGAGAGAGAGAGAGAGAGAGAGAGAGAGAGAGAGAGAGAGAGAAAAAAGAATTGATGGCAACGGTTTAATCGGACTTCTTTAAAAAAAAAATATATATTATTTCTGTACGCCGTTATTATAATCGGAAATAATTTAACGGGGCTGAGAAAAGTGAAAAAAGCATATCGGCGTTAACGATAATTAAAAACGATATAAGTACATGCGAGTGAAGTCAAAGATGATGTTTAATGAGACAGAAGAAACCAAGGGAAGAGAAACTGATAAAGAATAACAGTTACAGAGAGAGAGAAAAAAGGGACGAGGAAGGGAAGACCGAGAGATCGATTGTAACGAATTAAGTAGTATGAAATCTACGTGCAACAATTACGAACCATTTAATTAGAGGCGGAGGATTCCCATACCGCGCTCTGCAAGTGAGCGTAGCGATCTCACCTGCTCGGGCTGTCACGTTGCTGCCAGGTAAAATAGGATGGTTGTCGTACTCTATCTGCGGTCGCCGAGGGCTGACTGGAACGAGAAAATTAGCGCGGATTAATTCGCCGTACGTGGCTGGATTCCTGTGGATAGTTATATGCGTACGTGAGTGAGTGAGTGAGTGAGTGAGTGCGTGCGTGCGTGCGTGCGTGCGTACGTGCATGCGAATGCACCATATCTGTTCTCTGCGCAGCATGCAGAATATCCGTTCGCCTATCGCTCTCAATCTCTCTTCTCTCTCTCTCTCTCTCTCTCTCTATCTCACTCGTACCTACTGCTCGTTCACGTGGCACGGATATAGTACGTTGCCTTGTTATTATTACGTTATGTTTATCCACTTTGCTCTTGATCGTTCTCGCGTTAGAGAGAGAGAATGCGAACGTTCGTTTCAAGTACGATGCTGTTTTGGATACATTTTTATTGAGAATATCATATTCAGAATATGATTTTCTCAGACAGCTACGTTTCGCTGGCAAATTGTTTCGTAAGAATAAAAAAACATCAACGGAATTATTTGCGAGCTTATAATTACGTTTGTTAAATCGTTAATTCCAATCAACGTCGACCGACCGGACGTAACGAGTTATTGTTTCACCATGCACGTTATAAAATGGATTGTTATTTTTCGGAGAGAAATAATATCGTCGATAAAAGCAATCAATGAAAGTTTACATACTTATAACGATTTGTTTTTCCGAACGACATAAAAATTAGCACGGATTTAATCAGTACTTCGGCAATTAAATGAAAATTTTCAGCGTTTCATTTATTTCGCAAACATTAGTTTAGATCAAGGGGCAGCGTATTTGAAATTTTCTCGGGCATTATTTAGCTGGGATTAAAAAACTCATCTAAATCCGCCATCAATCGAGCTGCATCGGACTCTGATTTATGATCCTAGGAAGTGCGTGCGCTTAGTTGATCGTTTCTCGGTTAAAATCGATCATGCCTTTTCTTTCCTTCGAATTTTATTTTCGTATTATTCTCTAAAGGGAAACTTACCCCTGACGACCAGCCTAGCTTGATCCGATGCTAAAGCGTCTTGCGTCGTGAAATCACTGGCAGTGACTTGGCATTGCCACAAACCGTCGTCGAATTCCAAGGTGGCTGACCTGACCCAAAGCGAGCAGTCTCCCATGTCCGGTGAGCCCACCCACTCGTACTTCTTCAGGTGCATTCCGATTGGCTGGGAACACGTACGAGTATAAAACTTTAAAACGTTACGATCCTTATGACACTCGACGGATCGATTTTTTCATCAATGTCAACATTTCATTTCCCAAGATACCTGTTTATCTTATCTGGAAATATATTCTTTTTCGACAAACAATACCAGTACGATGAGTAAATACAACTCTCATCAATTGCTTTTTCTCGCCAACGATCCATCAATTTCAATGTTTCGATCGAGCCAACGTAACGTAGAAAAAAAAAAAAGAATAACCGAGGGAATAAATGAAAGAGATAGGGGCCGAGGGGAGAGCGCTTCATAAATTCAGCTTTTACTAAAGAGTTACATTCGGAAATCCATGTGGGTTTCCGCACGAAAAACATCGCTAGAGACTATACGCCATTGGTAAAGTCGAGCGAAAACCGCGTCGTACATTGTCGCGTTATTACCGTACGTTTACGTTATCAGGAATAATATATTTCGGAGAGAAGTGGTAACTGGTGCGCCGTCAGCATTTAACAAGGGAAGTATCTTCGTTGTAATCGACGAGAAGTAGCGTTCGTTGATCATTAAGCGTAACCAGAATTCTCTGGGACACACTCTCTCTCTCTCTCTCTCTCTCTCTCTCTCTCTCTCTCTCTCTCTCTCTCTCGTCCCGTTGATAGCAACGCATTTCCCTCAAAATGAATCATTGGTTCTACCCCACCTCTCTCTCTCTCTCTCTCGCCTCTTCCACTAACCCTCTTCTTTCTCGCAGATTAATTCGCTTCGAAGTAGGAAAGTGCGGCCTTAGCAAGTTTCGTAGTCATAATGTGGCCGTAATTCAAGGATCAATTTTGCCGAGTTCCCATATAATCGGACTCGTCGCTTCCTCTCTACCTATATGCTCGACGAGTTATCGAGAGGATATACACATAAGCCGCTTGCGTTTACGTTCTCGTCGTGACCGTGTCACGTCGGATAGAATCTCTCTAAATTCGACAACTTTTTGCGGGTAAAGAACGAGCGAGAGATCGATGAGCGAGTGGTTCTCGATATCGAGATGATGGCTTTAAAATATGTTCGTTCCGTGATGAAACTCCATCAGAGACATTATATATATCGTTTTAAGGACGAAACTTTAATCAAGAAATTTCTATAGATTTTTAAAGGCTCAGTATTTTTTTCCTCTCTGCAATATTTATCCGAGATATAATAAAGATTTTTGTCTAGATTTAGTCGTATGAGTAACTTTTAACGAAGAGAAAAGGATTGGCAGAATGTTGGGAGTAAAAAGCTCGGTTATTGTCGGATTCCATCATGTCGGTACGACGACAACGACGACGTAGAGTTCCCTACGGAGCGTACGGTTTATCACTCGTCGGCAGACACAATAATACAATGGGAAATCCTCGCGATGATTATTTGCGCGCAGATGAAGAAGGGGCACTCTCAGGACGAGAATAATGAGTTGCTTTTCCCCTAGATGCTCGACGGTTCGAACGGGATCACTTACCTGCTAGGTTATATATGTTTACATTAGCATTTTTATACTTGCTATATAAAAGAATATGATACGGCATCATCGACGTCGAGAGCAAAGTGCATCGAGCTCTCTAGCAAAAGTACGAAACGCGAGTTATTCGAGTGTTTGTTCGAACAAATCTTCGCGCAAACCGTAAGCGTAACTTTTCCCCTTCATCGAATTCATCCTAATGTTTCGGACGACGATTATCAATCCGTAAGAGAATTCGCGTAATACGTACGCGTACAACGCTTCGCCGAGAGTTGACAATAGAGAAATCGGCATAGCGTCCATAAGAGGTACGCTCGGTGCATCGCAAATGTTACCATCCCTTTCTCTCTCTCTCTCTCTCTCTCTCTCTCTTTCTCGTTATTTCTCTTTCGCCTAGCTCGACGTAGATGAGGAAGTCGAGAGCAGGGAAGTCACAGTCATTCATTTAAAGGATTAAAATCCGGGCACGCTTTTACGTGAGACGAAGCGAGAGATAAAGAGAGAAATAGAGAGAGGGGAGGAAGGGAAGGAGGGAAGAAGGAAAGGGCAAGTACGATCGTTCACTTACTTAACAGGAAGGGCCCTTATTCTCTTTCTTACTCGTACTCGTCGCTTTTCGTGGCGTTTTCTCTATCCTCTTGCTTCCTTCGACTTCCTCTATTTCTCTCTGTCTCTCTCTCTCTCTCTCTCTCTCTCTCTCTCGCTTGTTCGCTTGCTCACTCGTTCCTCTTCGTTCTCTAGAGAGGCCACGACCAGCAATCAGCGTAATGCACCCGCAGACACACCCCACTGGTTTTCTCACCACTACATGCGCTTTCTCTCCACAATCACATAGCACGCATCCACACACATTGACGAGATGGAGTAAGTTAGAAAGTGAGAGAGAGAGAGAGAGCTATGGTGAACGAGGGAATACGGAAAACGACTGGAGGAGCAAACGTCCAGGATGCATGCTTCTCCCCCTCTCTCTCTTTCTCTCCGGACCTTTAACCCTGATAACGCGAAACCAAGTAATGCAAACGCAGTAGCAATCTCTTCGAGAGCCAACGAAATAGATCGCACGACTTAGATCGATAGTTTGAACTTTGTCTCGCACCCTTTTCCTCTTCCAGCTCTCACCATCTCTCTTTTTCTTCGATCGGAAACCAAATGGAGTACCTTCGGCAAGTTCGCGAACCGCGTCGAGTCGTAAAGTTTTAAATTCCCGACGCTATCTTCTCGCTACATTCGTACTCGTGAAAATCTAGTTCGATAAGATTCGAGGTTGCTCGACTAGAGTAGTAGCGACTCTCAGAGTGAAAATCCTTCAGAGAGTATAATTATTTTAATGGCTTGGTCGATCTCGGAGAAACGGCAAAGTTCAGTGAGCTTAGAGATGATAAAAAATTTGTACCGGAGACGTATAAGCGAAAATGTAGACAAGTAGGAGAATAGCGAAAGGTAACTAATCGGAATGGAGACGGTAAAAGACAGAGGACATAGTTCCTTTTACGAGGAGCCTTCATGGGCGAAAGACGAAGCACGCAAACGTAGCAAAGTGGAAGGAATGCTTTTTCGTAATCCATTGAGAACGATCCCACACACGTCCGTCTTCCTAAAGTTATTCGCTCTGCTCTCCGAGAGAGCTTTTCTGAGAGAGCTTCTTTGAGAGAGAGAGAGAGAGAGAGAGAGAGAGAGAGAGAGAGAGAGCTCCCTCTGTTCTTTCGTAAATTGCTCATGGTGTTCGTTATGCGTTTTCTCATGAAAAAAGAAAAAATCTTGGATCAGTACATTATACGAATAAGATAAAAGATATTCATCAATTTATATGCTAGCGGCGTTTGAAAAAGATGACAAGTTGTGCGAAATTTTTGTCCACGTACCTACGTAGAATCGTTTATTTGGCCGCTTGCCTGAATCTGCAATTTGCAATTTTAAAAAGGAAAAGGTACATAACTTTTGGACAACAGTGACTTAAACGTTTTTTCATCGAAATTGTCTTACGCGCGCGCTCTCTCTCTCTCTCTCTCTCTCTCTCTCTCTCTCTCTTGACCCTATCGCTAAAATCGATTCCGTTCGACTTTATATCGATACGACGTGATGAAATTGCAAGGCCGCTAATGCCAAGAGGAATAAAGGAATAGGACTCGATAAGAGAAATCCCTGTTCTACGGAGACATTCTTGCAAAGCCTCGTCGAAATGTTGAAACTTCTACTTGGCATTCTAGTTTTGAAGATCTCCCCGAGTCCGCCTACAAGATGAAAGCACGTGGACCGAATATAAAGCGTAAAGATTACGCTTCGGATCTCCTCTCGAACTACGACGAAATAAAGGCACGTCGATTCGTGCTCGTCTTATTCGTTAGAGAAACCTTGGATCTCTCGTTAGAGAATATCCACCGTTCTCGGAAATTGATCAAATTTAATACGTTACCGGGACGCGTCTAATCCATCTTTCGTCAATTCTTTAGAATTGTCTCGTTAATTATTTGTATCTTTTATGAATATTCATTATCGTTGAGAAAAGATAAAGGAAAAAAGAAAGAGAAAAGAGAAATAGAGTGAATACGCTGGGGCAAAGAAATAACGAGAGATCGTGGGTAGCATAAATCTTGAGGCTTTCGGAGCCGATCTCGTTTCAGAATCATCCACTGCGAAAAGCCTTCCTCGTCTGGATGCCCGAGATGGTAATACGATATTGCCCTTTCTCTTCGATCCTATCGAGTCTCGAGAGCGGAACGCACTATCCAATGATATTTGCATTGTTGTACTCACCGATAGAAGACGGATTCGTTGAAAATTTTCAGTAAAGTTCGAATAAAAGGACTCCTTAGATTTCTCTAGTTCAATCGTGTTTTATGCTCGATTTTCTCGAACGACTTTCTTTTAAATATTGATTAAGTTATACGTATATATACATCTAATATGTAAGAAATTCTTTTTTCAAATCAACGTCTCTAATAATCGTTCTTTAATAAAAATTGCTCGTACCAATGGAAATAATTCAGCGGACAATCTCGATATTTTCCCTTTTTTATTTTCCTTGGTCTCAACGGTACGGAAAAAATTTATGCGAGCTTCCAACGTACGGACGACACGCGGAAGTGGCCACCTTCTATAAGATATAAAGGTCGAACGGACGTTGGGCAAAGTTTACGAACTGTAAAAATCGTATACCTACCTGACGACGCTTCGTTTTTTTTTTGTCGTTCTTATAATTAATTTCCCTTTCGGATTGCGCGCGAAACGACGTTTGCCGTTGTTACGAGATGAGAAAACCTACGTTTCTACGTTTCCATTTTTCTTCTTTTTCTTTTTTTTTCTTTTTTTACAGTACCTACTTTACTTGGACGCGTTAAACGTCGAAGACGAGTTCCGTCTCGAGCGACTCGTGACGCGTCGAGTGTCAAACAGCGTCTGTCGCCGATGTACTTTGCAGATACAAAGCGAAGCGAACAGGAGGGAAAAGTGAGGAAGAGGAAGGGAGAGGGTAGAGAAAAAATAAGGAGAAGCTGAAAAATGATTTGGCCATATACTCAGCGGTACATAAATCTTAATGAAAAATCTGTCTTGTTGAATATCGAGCGGGTACGGGCGGCCTGCCGAAGACGCGAACCGATAATGGAGATGGATCTGCGGATGAGAGAGCGTGAGAGGAAGAGAGAGAGAGAGAGAGAGAGAGAAAGAAATGAAGAGAGAGAAAAATAATTCCGTGCTACCCTTGTGCACCAAAGTACGTTTCGTTGCTTCCAAGTCATATTTCGTCGTGGCAAGAGACGCTCCGTTGGCTGCCATTGGCTCCGTCGTGTCACGAACGGAGGATATTTACAATTTATGCGCGAAAAGGACTCGAGAGAGAGAGAGAGAGAGAGAGAGAAATATATACGGATATATAGTCAAACCGCTCGGGAAAACCGCAACGGTATATCCGCGTTGACATTTTCTCTAATCCAGATGTCATTAAAGCGGATTACTAGGGAGAATTAATATGCAAATTAATGCACGCAACCTCCGCTTCCTCTCTCTCTCTCTCTCTCTCTCTCTCTCTCTCTCTTTCTCTCTTTCCGTGCTGTTTCGTCCTTCGCGTGCGTCAACGCATACGCGCATATAGGCAGAACCGCTGCTGAGCGCATACAGGGAAAGAGTCAGTGAGATGCATGTGAGTCACCGCCGGCGAGCATTAGGCCACTCGAAAATCCTATTTACTTAACGTTGGCTCTCCCACCTTTCAAAGAAGTCTCTTTCATATCGTGGTAGTAGTATGACGAGTACATTGCAAAAAGATTAAATGATAAATTTCTAAAGGATCGAGAGAGAGAGAGAGAGAGTGAGAGAGAGTCGGTACTTCCGACGCGAAACTTATCCGACGATCGTTGTCATTTATCCACCCACTTTGCCGGAGGCCCCATAAACCCTCTTTTGTTTGTTTCTCCTCGAAAAATGGCTTTATGTTTCTACTTGCGGTTTCATTCCGACTATACTCATGTGAGAATTTTTTATTGAAAATCTTTTGTCAAAGGCCAGGGATCAAGCAAGGGAGCAGACAAACGATATATCCAAAGTAAATATCCATTATATACGCACGTAGATATCTCGAGGAAACATTACAGACGTATAAGAAAAAATATAGAAATATAATGATCTACGATTTGAACCTGCACTCGAGTTAATGCTTGAGCTATGAGAAAAATATCACGAATGCAAGTACCACGTAGAAGGGTACTGCATTAAACTTGTCTCGCGTACGGTCAAAAGATTTTTTCGCGTCCGTAAACTCGGCCCTGTTCAACGTTCAAAGCAACCAAGTAGTAGACTGCTGCTGCGACCTTCTTTCTTTCTTTCTTTCCTTCTTCCTTTCTTTCTTTCTTCCTTCCTTCCTTCCTTCCTTCCTTCCTTCTTCCCTCCCTCCCTCCTTTTCTACACTCGTAGATGTTTCTTCATAGAGCTCGGCTTTTTACGCCTGGCTGGCAAGTTTTTTCAGCCGAGGCGTCGTAACGACTTCAATTTAGTGCTACGTTTTCAGCATATTCGCCCCCGTTACTCGTATCTCTTCCTTTTCCTCTACATTCGTCATCTTTAGATCCTTCCTTCCTTCCTTCCTTCTTCATCTCCGCGCGCGACTTTATACTTTGCATAAACGCCGTGTCAAAGTTAGAAACCTTTTCAAAAGAAAGTAAGAAATCCACGGATACAAAGTTAACCTGAAGAAATTTAGAATATAATAACGGGAAAGAAATAACCGGTGGGAAAAGGTTAAACGAAAGGATTGGTCCTAACGTTGAAGGCCCTTCTGTTAAATACATCTTCAATTCTTATTGTTAGTAAAACATTATTCGTTACGCGTACAACTTACTTGGGAAAAAGTTTTCAGTTTATTTCTTTGACTTTCGTTTTAAATCCCCGCGGATTTATGTGAAATAAGCGACGGTCGTCCAACGTTAATAGCTTCTTCCTTAAAACTTGGTAGAATAAGCTTTCAATTCGCAGCTTGCATAGAAATTTAACGGTAATCATGCGCGTTGCGAGTAAAGAAAAATTCTTCGTGGCCTAGACTTCGTTGTCGGTCCTTTTATTCGCGCTTCACGGGATCGAAAAACAAGTAAAAAGATAAAGAAACATAAATCAAAGCGATTCTCTAAGGTATGGTACTACGATAACATACGGCTACATACCCTTTTAACGTTTTCTTCATAATAAAACAAAATTTATATAGCGAGCTAGAGATAATAGAGCGTAAAGGGAAAATTTTTCGAGAGATATGTTGACAGAAGAGAAAAGAAAAAGTATGAAGGACGGACCTTTTACTCACTGTTAGGAATCTCATCTAACTTAGGGAAAACAAACGAATCTTATCGTTAAGACATTTGTCTTAAATGATAAGATTTCGAGTAGGATGAGGAAAAAGAGAGAAGGTGGGAGGAGAGGGAACAAAATTGAAACGAGACGATTTACGACATTTTCCAGTTTCTCCGACTGGTTCAAGCTTCTTTCTGACGCAACCCTGACACATGTACATTGTAAGACGGTCCGAATTGTGGCGCATTCCTTTCAACCGCTTTCGACGACGACGACGACGACGACGACGACGACGACGACGACGAGTCTGCGGAGATCCGTGAGTGTACCCGTCAAGAACTTAATTACGGAGAAAAGACGATTATGGACGAGTTAAAGGCTGGAGAAAGTTGGGGACAAGCAGAAAACGGAAGGTAGTCAAAAGAGGGATGGAGGCCGACCCTCCTCTTTTACTTCTCTTTCTCCTTTCTTTTTCTTTTCTTTCCTTATACCAGCGGAGCAAGCTCGTCCCGTGAATAAAAAGTTTCCGCGGGATTAATGGTAACGACGATAACGAAGCCGAGTGTCAGCGACAACCGTTTAATCTTTGCGCTGGACAATGATCGCGATCCTACGTCTTCTTCCTTTTTATTCTTTACCTCTTTGGCCCTCGCGTCTCGCAACGTTCGTTCTTTCCGCGAATCATCAAATCCCTGAAAAAATATCAAATCAAATAGATATTTATCCATTAAATACACGTCAACCATGAATACGTTTCCCATATTTCCAGTTATCAAATTAACGCGAATGGACTGCGTTACGGCTCGCATAAATTACATTTCGTTCAATTATATTCACGATTACATTCGCCGATACTACTAACGTTTATTAAATAGGAATGAAAGTTTATCGACATTTTCAACGAGCGAACGAGTTTATGAAAATTTACCAAAATTTTCGACGTAACGCGCAATTAATTTCTTTCTTTTTCCTTTCTCTAAGCGAATTACCTATAATAAAAGGGAAGAGAGAACAAGAGGTAACCTTTTAAAAAGTATCAACCATCGTAACCCCTTTTGTTCGTTAGTGTTCTTTTTGACGAAAAGTCAGATTTATCTTTCTCCTTACCCTCTTTTGAAGAGATATCTCTTGTAGAGAAGCTTTCGTGTTACGTTGGAAGCGATAAACCAGAGATAAATTGGGAAATTCTGCTCGGCGCTCAAATCTCAAGTTTAATTTTCCTTACTCGCGTTTGCACGGCATACATCGCGAGGTTTGCATAGCACATAAAGCGGCCAATCAAATGTCTGCGCGTGCGAGAAGGAAACAGAGAGAGAGAGAGAGAGAGAGAGAGAGAGAGAGAACGGACGAGCTTCTATCTTTCCTTCGATTCCTTTTTTTCCTTTGGACGCGCGTGAAAGAAGAAACGAAAGGCGAAATACAGAGAGAAACAGAAGGAATGGAAAGAGTTTCATCCTGTTACTAGGATTTCTACATCGTTTCATCTCCTATCTAGTTAGAATAGACATAGGTGGACGCACGTTTCTCTATACTTTTATTTCGTTTCGAACATTAACGACTTTTTTTTTTTTTTTTCCCCCATATAAAATTACGTCATTTCCATCTCCAAAATATACTTGTTTTTATATATATATATATATATATATAGATATAGATATACATATATGTAGCATACTCTACCTACTCTCCAAATGCTTGGAACTTGTCGAAGTACCTTCCATCAAGCTTTTAAAGTTCGACGTTAAATTTTATTTTTCGAAACGTCCAAAATCCTTTCTACGCTGTCCGTGTTTTTCAAAAACCAAAAAAAGAAAAATTGCACGTCAACGTTTTAACGAAATATATTCGTTTTTCATCAACAAAAAGTGTTCGCGCGTGTACTCTAAATTTTAACTATACCATATGGACGTTAGGTAACCGAATTAAGTGTCTATTTGATGCACGTGGACGTACACGAGCGTATCACATGGGAAAAGAGAGGAAGGGAGAGAACAATAACTCGAGTTTGAAGGAAGTTTGAGATAGTTGAATGAAACACACTCTCTCTCCCTTCCTACGAATCCGATCTAAACGACTGTTTATCGTCGGTCACCACGTAATGTCCACTTTCGAGAAACACAAACTTATCTGAAGCAAAGTTTACCGCCTTAGAGAACGAAAAGCAAGAAAAGTCGGTTACCAACACCGTTACAGCTCGCGTCGCTTTTCTTCGAAGGCCCGAGTGATACACGGAAACAATGAAGTCCTTCGAACTAGGAAACTTCTTGCAAGCCACGCTCTTAGAAACTCTATCGTTTTTCCTTTTATTTGACATATATACCTCTTGTCTCACTTAACTCTTACAAATTGTTTTTGTCAGTATCGTTAAAACTCTCCTCTTAAATTACTTTTGTGATATTAAGCGATACAATTTTACGATATACTCTATATATCAAAATAAAGATGTAAATATTACTCAATGCCTCTCGTTCGTTATTCCGTTTTATCCATTTTACGACACAAACAGAAATCCAAGCTTATACCTATCAAAAGTTATACGAATAAACGATCCTAGTTCGACAGTGAACGTACCTTTTGATCCTTCTGCCAAATGCACTGACCCCTCTTGCCTAGCACGCGACAGATCAACTTTGCATCTTGACCGGGATTAACTTCCGTGTACTGCGGTGTTTCTTCGAACTGCTGAATCCCGTGACAAACTGTAAAGACAATAATTAATTCAATACTAAACGAGATTTCTTTTGTTTTTTCACCATCTCGTTAGGATTATATCAAAATTCATTAAGTCGAGAGGAACGATTATTTCGTGCCGGTGTAACCTTACGTCGATAGGGTACGATTGTCTCAGAAAGAAAATAAATTCGTTTTACGTTTCCTTAACGAAGAGAGAAAGAGGGTGTGGGGGGAGGGGGTGGGGGGTGGAGAGGGAGGGGAGGGAAAGAGGACCAGTTGTTAAACGAGAATAAGAGAATAGCAACTTTGTATTTCTTATAAATCGTGACTTACTTTGTCAGGGGTATTTAACCCAGTTACTTCTCATTAAGGCAGTTATTTAATACGCAACTTTGTTGATTTACTTAACTCGCCATGCTCGGAAATTTTGTCGAGAAAGAGAGAGAGAGAGAGAGAGAGAGAGAGAGAGAGAGAGAGAGAGAGAGAGAGAGGGAGAGAGAGAAAGAAATAAAACAAGAGCTCCATTCATCGTAATATTTTTTTAAAACGCTTCCGTAAATTTTCGATAATCTTCGGCGGATTAACTTGGAGTGAATGTTTTTTTGATATTTGCAAATCTCGAAAGTACATAAATCGATAAAGTCGATTCCATACGAACGCAGGGAGAAGTCAAAGCTTCGATGATACGGCACAAATATAGAGAACGTACAGCATATATATATATATATAGTTGTTAGATATATGTGGCGTTGGCAACGTACAGTGCTTTCGCAGGATTGCAATGTTAAAAATTCAATTTTTCACCGAGGCAAAAATGATTAATAAAGCGCGCTACTCGCATATATACCAGCTAGCATGGGAATAAGTTTGCAAAATTAACAAAGCACGCTCAGCCGACGAGCTGACCGTGTTTCGCGAATCTCGCAACAATATTTACGTATTCGCCAAAAAGAAAAACAATTCGGCCAGCTGCCGACCCTATTCATATTCTTCTCATCGATATGAAAATATACAAGTTGTATATTCCTTTTCTTTTTTTTTCGAATCATCATTCGTCATCAAAGATTTACAATAGTTTGCATATAATAGAGTCAATTCGATACATCGATTAATGCAATTTTCTCTTTTGAGAAGATTGGAATAATAAACGCTTAAATTAATTAAAACATGGTATATGTAAGATTATAAACGAGAGAGAGAGTTGCGAGACACTCGCAAAGCGAGTTAAGCGAGCAAACTCGAAAACACGAGCGAGGCGTCGAAAGACGGTGATGCGTAGATAAGGCAAGTAACTTCCGCAACAGGTCGCGTAAATTCGAAGCTTAGAGTCTCCTATAGACGCTAGAGTTGTTAATTGTGTTTGTACGTCCGTCTGCAATCGCAGGACGTGCAAATATATTTACTCGAACCAAAATTCGAGTTTCCCAGTACTCGGTGAGCTAGCTTGGCGATCAATAATATTGAGCCCAGTTACCGTTCATTCTATGGAAATTTCCAAGATGGACGTTTACGTGATAATATCCGAGTATTAATGAACGAACAGCATTAAAATATCTGACGAGTTTGTCTTCTTGGTGAACGAATTTGAAAGTTAACTTTCAGTCTTTCACGGATCGAACGATCGTCCGAACGTACTTTCGCGGTTTGTTACGTAGAAGCGTGGAAAACGTAGAACATAGGAGGAGAACGTTTGGCAGTTTAGTCGTTAATTTCGTTTGCAATTTCGTTGCGTCTGGGTTGCCAGTACGAATACTCGTTCGAGTACTCCCCTCGTGGAGAAAGAAGAAGAGGAGGATGAGTAAGATAAAGAGTTTCTCTCGAATGGGTTTGGTGCAAATTTGCTTTGCGCGAGCGCGCGACCGATACTACTCGAGGAGGTGAAAAACAACTATTCGCCATTCAGGAACCAAAGGAGAAAGTTGCGCAAGTACGAAACGGTGTTTTCGTAGAGAGGAAATTAGCGAAGGATCGCACTCGTAGTTTCTACAGATGCAACGAGAAGAAAGTGCGCCCGCCCTCTCACCCCTCCCCCTCCCCCGTCCCGTCTCTCTCTCTCTCTCTCTCTCTCTCTCTTATCCGGTAAATCAAAGTTAATTAACGATGAATGCAAAGATAAAGTTTTTTTTAAATTCGATGGAACGATTTTCGAGGATGTAAAGTTCTTCGTTATTACCGTTTCGGTCTGCAACGAGGAGAAAGTCTGCTATCGGGGTGAGTTCCAGACGCGGTGTCGCGAAGTTTTAAAAGCATTCTGAGATTTTTAACGTGGCGCAAGTTACTCGCTTAAAACCGAGGAGAATTTTATAGTCGATTCGGGCATAATTTCATCGTAAATTATAGCTCGCAACGCCGGCTAACTTTTTCTTTATGCTCCCTTGCGAACCGAACTTCTCGGTCTGTTGACGAGCAAGAAATATGGTGATTGTATATGTATCTGAACGGTACGTAATATTCCCGGAAACAAGCTACAAAATCTCTCGAATTCGTCGGAATTTTGACGAGTTTTAAGGAGAAAGGAGTTCTTAAAGGAAGAAGAAAAGGATGCGCTTGGATAGGAAGGAAAGAAAAGGTGAACAAAGGAATAAGAGAGAATGGACGACGAGTTCGCGTCGAGTTAATAAAGCACTTTGCTCGACCGTCGCCCGAAGCTTTTTGTTCGTTGGTTTTTGCTCTTTTTGCGAGCGCGAGCGCAAACGAGGGAAAAAACAGAGTTGCGCATGGCCGAGTGCGAGAGAGAGAGAGAGAGAGAGAAAACAAAAAAGAAAAAAAAAAAAACAAAATGTTTCGTCGACGATCGTAGATATACTATTGACTTTGTAGAACTGGCGTGTGCGCGAGTTGAGCTGATAACTGGAAAAAATTTTAGATAACGCGATATCGCAGCGTCAGCCATGTTGACATTTAATCACGATAAAGCGCCAACTTCGTCCTGGGAGTTTATTTTTGATGCCGTCGTGGGATGAATTTAAATATAAAATCACGAACGGGCACGGCCACGGGAAGAATAAAGTAATTCACGGGATTCGAGGGAAACGTTCGTTCGAATCAACGACATCAAAATTTTACGATTATCGCAAAGCCATTTGCGACAAAGCCAGTGCGGTCTCTCGTTATTACGAGAGGAATGGACGCGCACTACCAGAGAGTAATGTAAATATGAAAGGTTTGCCAAAGTCCAAACAATGTCACAAGGAAGAATCTTTCGACACTATGAACGATTAATCTCGCGCATATACAACAACCTCAAAGGGATGGTCTCGATATTATTCTTCCGCGAACAAAGATTTGGCATGTATCCCCCCACCTGTGCATGTCGCACAGAACAAATCGATTATATTATATTCGAACGACGCATCTATGGATTCGAATCTACAGAAGAAGAGGTAAGATAAACTAGGATAAGATCCTTCAAATTGATCGAAAGTATATAACGGAAAATATTCGGTAGAGGAACCGCTAATAATCGCGGATCAATGTAAATGGAGGATAACGCTAATTGGTTTTACAAAGACCGCGTTATCGGTACATTCCCGTCCTCGTTGTTGCTATCGTTGATTCGACGCGAAGCGTGCTCACGCGTACTTCTGCAACGAACGATCATCTATTAACATGTCACACCGCCTGTCAATTAACCATTACACACACCTGCCGCTTTCTCCAATATTCACAATATCCGACGAAATGTGGGATATACGATATATTGTGTGATCGGCGCTTGACGGCGATCGGGGGAAAAAAAAAAAAAATGGATGAAAAAGTGGGTCGATCGTACGAACTCGAAGTATCTAATATCCGTTGGATACCTATATGGACGTCGAAAGAGTTACGCTTAAGGTGATATTAAATATGATACCTGTGTTCAACCAGGATAGGGCAGAGGGGAAGAGAGAGGTGGAGATTTTGATCGATTTTGATCGATTTTGATCGATTTTGATCGATTTTAATTCGAACGGGAATCGTTTCGTTAATTCGACGGGAAATACCGAGTGCCCCCTAGAGGAGCATACTCGTTCGAAATATATCCTAGAAATAACCTCGGGCGGGGGCCGCCTTTAAAAGCACTTTGCGAACCTCTTAGCGCGTACGACGAGAGGAACGCTTGTCGCGGACTTTTCTCGTCATTTTTTAACGCACACCCGACGGTGACACCGAGAGAGATTTCTTCACCACGGAACGAAATGGAAATGAACGATTAGACGATAAGAGGATGACGATGAAAGAGTATGAAGATTTTTCTTGTCAAAGTGACTTGGAAATAAATTACGAATCTCTTTGAAGAAAAAAGACTTTGCAAACTCTCTAGACGCGAGAAGCGACCGTAATTGCTTTGTAACTCGTGAACGTACTATCGAAATGGGGGAAAGGTTTCAAAATCGTTTCCCGTGAAATTGCTCGCATTTGCGGCATTACCTAGACCATTTGCCTATGCTATATCTCGTTCCTATCGTTAATTCCACCGTTCCGCCTTTTTTCATATAATTTTACGCGTCGATCGCCTCTCTTCTCTTTGCTTTTGTTTTGTTTTTTCTATTTTCTTTTCTCCTTGCCTTCTTTTTCATTTTCATTATCAATAATTCGTTATCGTTGAAAAGTCAAGTTCTCTTTTGATAGGACGTCAACTACCGTACGTCCAAAGATCGTTAGAGCTATTCGATGAATTTAAAACGAATATAACTAATTAACAGTTATTGCGAGCTTCGATCGTCGAGCATTAGAGCAGTCGAATTGAAAATGGATCGATGCGTTTGAAATTCTCGCTTAGCTCTCTCTCTCTCTCTCTCTCTCGTGCCCTCGTCGATTCGCGCGACCTACTTCAAACAGTTGATAAAACATAACGAGGGAAAAAAGAAAAAAATTTCGGGAGGAGGAAAGGATTCGATAGGAAACGAGTTTTATTTAAGCACGCTTCGAAAACTTGACTAATACTCGCGGATCAATGGTCGAAGTAATCGTAACGTGCGGTACATACACGAGCCAAGGCCCGACGACGATTTAGTAACTGCGGAAAACCGAAATGAGATATTAATAATTGGACGTTTCAAAAACAAGTTAATGCGAATCGTTCGAATGGAAAACTGTAAAGCATGCAAATTTCAAAACCGCCAAATTATATGTATCCACGTATGAACATATTCGAGATGCGAATATATTTAGAACGAGAGAGAGAGAGAGAGAGAGAGAGAGAAAGAAAGTCGCAACCGAGTCAGTGTATTTTATCATACCGTATTTAATGGCTATTTGTTATTACTCAAAAGTGCTGTTACGAATCAATTGTAGTTGCGCAAAAAGAAGAAGCAATTAGACACATATGTATGTTCTAATTGCTTTTTCGAGAACGAACGTTCGATATTGCTAGGCCGACCGTTTCGATACTATTTAGCCCGTATCGTGCAATACAAGTGAAGAGATAATGTAATAATAATACTCGTTATTGTATCGACGATAAATCGACTCCGTCTAGCGAATTTACCGGGCAGCCATTTTCGATAAACACGTAAAAAAGCGTAAAAGGACCATATGCGTTGGCACATGAAACAATAACTTGCAATAATAATGCACGTTCCTTCGAATCCACCCTTGATATCTTTCCCCAACAAATTCGTTGCATTGGATCGACGGAGTATTACGTTGGCACTGAAAAGCACCGATCACGATCATGGAGAAGGGAGTAATAAGAGGACTTGATGAAACGTTAATTTCTTTCGCGAATAACGCGAAATCACAAATTGAACCATGGGAAATAAAATGTTAGATAAGTTTAAAACGATAATATCTTGATATTTCGATTTCGAGGGAAATTCGATTTCGAGCTGACGGATTGAGAGGGGAGGGAGAGAGAAGCGTTTCGCTCGAAAGGTTGAAAACGGCACGCGCGTACACCGTATTTACCGGAGTACGAAGTGGGCGTCGTCGAGATTGAAACGAAGCGTGAAACAACGAGCGGAGTTAATCGGAAAAGTGACGCATCCTGGACGGCCGTCCCGGATTCGTAGTTTAATCATGAATTTCGAACGAAAGTCACATCGAACTAGATCTTTAGAAGAGAGCTTTATTATTACACGTTAAGAAATATCGAGGAAAATGATATGGAAAATATTGGAATGCATATGTCGTTAGGTTAAATTGCGATACGTCACGAAATTAAATATAAATCTGGACAAGGACGATTTATTGGGGGAAAAACTGCATCGACTCGAATAAAAAATAGTTTGATTGCTCGTACGAAAATGACGAACGAACAATAGAGAATGTGAATACCGCGAGCTTCTTCGCCGGGATATTTCTCGATATTTTTCCGCGGATGCAACGGTGCATGCGACGGTGGTGCACGTATTATTCGTTCTCGCAGTCGAAGAAAAATACAATCGAACTACGCGCGTGACACGGCAGCCGACGGCCGCCCCGCGGTGCAAAGAAATTGCAACGTTCCAATTTCTCCCAGTTTTTCTCTCCCATCCAATTTCTCTCTCTCTCTCTCTCTCTCTCTCTCTCTCTCTCTCTCTCTCTCTTTCGTTCTCGCGAAATTCTATTATAGCGACCCGATTCCGAATGGTACCGCGGTAGATTTTCGACATTTAATTTTTTAACGGTTCGACTTCGAACGCCCCAATCGTCGATGATTCGAAAGCGGATTTTCCTTTCTTTCTTTCGCATAAAAATACGATCATTTGTAGCTTAAGAAATCCTTCGAATGGACTTCCGTAATCGCGCTTCATTTCGTTTACAACGAAACGAATAGTTTGAGGAAAGAAGAAGAAGAAACGTAGGAAAGAAGGGAGCGAAGGGTTGGGAGAGGTGGCGGGGGGGTGGGAAGAGAGAGAGAGAGAGAGAGAGAGAGAGAGAGAGGGGGGGGGGCGAAGGGACGCATTCACAAAAGTAGACGAAGCTAAAGTAAATACTACGAGAAGGGATGGGTAGGTGGTAACATCGGAAGCTCGACAACTCGAGACGCAGTAACGACGTTTCCGTATCTCGAATCTCGCTACGTAAAAAAGAGCTCCGCTTGCCGACGGCTGTAAAAAATTTCGCGAGTCTCATCCTCGTTAGGTGGAAGGATCACCGGGACGAATCTTTGTGTCCTGTCGAGCCTCGGGTAAAAAAGGAATAGGAGAAAGGTAGGGAAAAAGAAAAGGGAGAAAAAAAAGGAACACGTAAAATGAGATCGAGGAACGTGCGAGAGACAAAACTACGTACGCGCGCGACAGCGTTTCAATTCTCTCTTTTTCGGAAAAGTTCTTTGTACGTTGAGATCATTATAAACTTAAAAAATATAGCGCGCGACGAGTATAAAAAGACTTTTTTCACCGGTACGTAGGCGATTCATACGCGAATATTTATGGTTAAATATAAACTTTGCCCCTCTCCCCTGTTCTTTTTTTTTTTTCTTTTTTCTTTTTTCTTTTTTCTCCTTTTATAGCTATAGCATACGAATGTTTTTGTTAATTAGAATCGGGACATAAGGGGATAAATGAACACAGACTCTCGAGGATCGGTCGACATAGCGCGTTAAGAGTCGCGAGAAGAGCGAAATGGAACGGCTTGGAAGTGTCTCCCTTTGCGTACGTTCGCGTTTTGCGAGAAAAATGGACAAAGAACGGCTCGGAGGTGTTGCGATGACATCATCGGTGGAAGAGAAGAGAAAAGTAGAATACCGGTAGAACTAAGAGAAGGAAGAAGGGAAGAGCGAGGCTCTCGGGAAAAAGTAGAGAGGTTGCAAGGGGTTGGGTATGCGATAATTCACTCTCGACCGCGCGCGGCAGTCTCTGGAAATGGAGTCAACGCCGCGCCGAGCTCTCCCACCCACTCTTTCATCCCGGAGACTCGCAGTCGCGACGATGGAGCGGGGGAGGCTGCTGCCTTAAACGGGTTTGTATCCTCGATGAGGGGCAAATTAGGTTAGCACGAAAACAACCTATATACTCCTTCCTCTCTTCTCGTGAGCTCTCGAAAGCTCACGACTGTTCCCTCTTTCTTCTCTTCTCCTCTCTTTCGTTTGAGAGACAAATATACCTTGAAAATGTTGGTTATCCGAAATAATTAAAAGACAATTACCATTTGAATGGAAAAAGGACAATCCTTTTCCATAGAGTTTCTTCTTCGAGTTTGTTCGAATTGTCCGAAAGAAAAGCTCAAATATCTATATCATTTTCTCTTCTTATTTATCGGAGAAGAACGATCGAGAGAGACATTTCAGCACTTATCTCGGCATTCTCACGGATATAATCGCTTCGACCTAACGATTTAAATTTCAACTCCCAACGGTAATCTCGCGTAATATGCTCGCGCACGTACGAGGATGAATTATTCAATAGCGTTACTGAAAATTACCATAGCGTATCGCCGAATTATTGTTGGAAAGCGGTGATTTCGATTACATTTGGGGCGGGTGGTTAAGCCGAAAGGCTTCCCGACTTACAACACGGAGAGGTATAATCGGACGGTATAGTAATTTTATATTCTAAATGTCAGCCAGTTTGGGATTTTACTGAGATTCGATAGAGAAAAAATATATGGCAGAGTGCAATGACTGGGTCGAGATGGAGGGGGGGAGAGAGAGAGAGAGAGAGAGAGAGCAGAGAGCGATTGGTCAGAAGACAAGAATATTTTATGTTTTGTGTTTTGATATATACAGCCCGAGAGAATTAAATTTCCCCCTTTCACGTGCGCATTCCCAGCGCATCACTCGCGTTTCTCGTCCTTTTTCACTAGTCCATTCTTTTTCCCTTTTCACTCGGGGCCATACTGTAACCCGAGCGTGGAGACACGTCCGAAACGTAACGCAGATTAATCTGTTTGTTGATCCAACTCGTATTCTTTCTCTACTCCTGTTCTCTCCGTCTCGCGTCTCTCTTTGGTAAATGATGGAAGGCGTTTCATCATATTCCCTTCAGCGTATATTTTTGCACCGTCTCTGTTTTCATTTCCCTCGCAGCCCTCTCTCTCTCTCTCTCGTTGCGCGTTGTTCCTTCGCACGATAAAAGAAGCAAACTTTTCGGCTTCTATCGAGAGGCATTAGAGCTTAATAATAAAGAAGAAAGGGAGAAACAGCGAGATGAAAAAGAAAGAAAAAGATGGAAGGAAGCCGACGGAGTTAAGCCGGCTTTATTTCTTATTTTTCATCGAATGCCGATCGAACGAATCGGTGGCACGAACAAAAGGAAACGAACGCTTCCTTATAAATGGAGAAAGCGAATTAATTTATCGTGATAGTCGTCCCAGCTCTTTTTTTTTTCCCCTCTATTAACATTGGGGCAGGCACAATTAACATCAAAGTTCAGCTCTGTCGGTGCCGCTGGTTAAGGAGAATCGCGAACGGTGTGCGGGCATAAATTTCTACGATAGAAGCCTCCACGGTCGTTTGGTCGTTATTAAATCCGAGCACAGTTTAAAAAATGATATTCGATTCGCAAATCATAAGGCGCGCGGCCACATTCATTTCTTTGGAAGAGCGAATGATACTACCGAGAAATTCAATAATAATTCAGTAAAGGAACTATCTATATAGATATATGGTAAAGAGTATCAAAAGTTACATACCCAAGAGATATATCATTGCGTTACTTTTGATTCAAAGTTATAGAACGCGCGTATACATACGTGCTCCCTCCTTTCTTCTACATTTGCCATTCTTTGTATCTCTATCACGGATCAGATTCTTCGATAACGCGAAAGACGTTTTCAAATCGTACTCGGTATTGAGATACTTTTTGTTTCCTTTAGCGCATATACCATCGAAGCGTAACTCTTTAACTCCGGCAACTCCGACAATTCCCGAAAGATCTTTATCATACTTTTAGCATGGCTAATGGACGAGGTTACGAATGGATCGTCGGATTTTTTTCCATGATCCACGAAAGCCCATGGAAAGGTCCATACCCTTTTTGGTAGCATCGATGCGTTCCTTGAAAATTTTGCTTTAGAAAAGTGCCTAGAGGAATAAACAAGAGCGTAGAGGAAGGTACTACTTTTTATCACGAATCGAGTATGATATGGGTCTATTAAAACAGTCGAATTCGAAAAAGCGACGAATTTAGATAATTACATAATTATTGGACGTACTCGCGGTCCATTAGAAAGGTAACAGAGATCTTCGAGAGTAAATAATCCATGAAGCGCGAAACAGCCTGTATTTCCATTGGCTAGGTTGCAAATGGGGCTCCGGTTCCCTTGAGAAAGCAAAAGCTCGCTCTCGGCTTTGCTACGTGCAAACCCATAATTAATATTAAGTAACAAAGTCTGGCGTCCTCTCTCGAAACCGCGACTACACGATTTACGTATCGTTTATTATACTTTGCCGCAGCTTGCAACGCGCAAAGGGAACAAAGCGTTTTTCGAGCCCAAATACGATCGACGTACGGCCTTGTTTGCGGTTCCCCTCCCTTTAACCCTTTTCCTCCCACCTCTCTTTCGCTCGTACGAGCAATCATCGGATTATTCGCGCGCGGATAATAAGGATTATAAGCCTGTACGCGGCGAATACGACACGGTTAATTGTCGAATTAAATGCGCGTAAGACGCAATTGAGAACGTTAAACCGTGCCATTGGTTCGATAAACTTCGTAGAAGCATTATTAATAATTAATTATTGGAACAAGTCGTCATACGAGAATAAGCATGCAAAGTGACCGCGTACGCGAGAAGCACGTAACGCGATCTCAATTTGCAACGACAACACAACTGGCACAGTCGTCGATACGAATGCCTCCGAACAAAAGCATGCGAAACAAGCGCGAACGTCGGCATTCTTTTTCCTCTCTCTCTTATACTCGATACTCGTTTTCAGTTGGCAATCTCTCTCGTTCTTCTTCCTACAGATAGTCGAGAAAAATCTCGACTCGTGCGGCCTGCCATTAGATAATATTTATTCAAGGCGCGTTCTCGTGCAACGTGAGCGCTCGCCTTCGGGGACGAGGTCGCTGAGCCGCCAACCGAATGTAAAATAAAAATATATGACATTAACGCACCGTCGCCGTCAGCTTTTAGCATTATTCCGACGGATTCTCTTTCTTCCTTTCTCTCTATCTACGCTTTCCCATCTATCTCTCTACTTTTCACCGTCTCGCGCGCCGAGAGAGAGAGAGAGAGAGAGAGAGAGAGAGAGAGAAGGAGAAAACTCTTCAGCGAGAAATCACACAGCTATGCGCTCACGTATGACCTTTCGTGGACGAGGCGTGATCCACGTTTAAAAGGACGTGAAAATACGCGTACGCTTAAGGGTATACGTGAACGCACACGAAACAGTATCTATGAGGAGGGTTCACCAGGATCCGTAGTAGTATAGCAGTGGTATTATATGTTTCTAGTGGTAGTGGATGGTGGTCGGTAGAGGCGACTATGGTAGCGGCTTTTGCACTTCTGTCCCTTTTCTACTCACGTCCCACTCGTACTTTATTTGCTTTGCAGCCGTTGGAAGAAAGAAGAGGAAGAGTGAAAGAGCGAGTCCAACGCGAGCAGAGAGAGAGAACGATAGAGAGAACATTTTTCACAGAACCGTGTGCTTTCAACTGTTATTTCAACGAAAATTCGCCAACGGCTCGCCATTGTCCCTGGCTGTCGCTACTACAACGGATTCCAGATATTGTCGCGATTTTTTCCCCGCATTTCTCCTTGCTCACGTTCTTCCTCTCTCTCTCTCTCTCTCTCTCTCGCTCTTAGAGTGACACACCACACAGGTTTACAAATTTACGCATACACGATTGCGTACACGAGAACACGAGAGACGAAGAAAGCTACGAATCAGAAGCTTCTCACGGATTTCTCTCTCTCTCTCTCTCTCTCTCTCTCTCTCTCTGTTCTCGCTTATTCGCATCGCCTTTCTTTTCCTTGGTGCAAAAGCAAATAAGAATGGATGACTCTATTAGCGTGCACGGACAGGCCGAATCGGTCATACCGAGTCCGAGCGGCGTACCAGTTAATCTTGATATATTGCTTTATTAAAAAAGTATTAAACTCCGGTCATTTGACTGGCGAAAAAATTTATGAGGGTAAAAAGCTCCGCCGTTAGCGTTGCTTAATCTTCTTGGGCAAGCACGAATCGTGCTGATCCAAGAGATTTCGTGGCGAGTGTCGTGCGATAAAGATACGAGAACTTACGATTAGACCTTACGGTCAGTAATTTTCGACGATCGTTCGTAGAGTCAGAAAACGTTCATTTGCTGCTAGGCTTCAAAGTGATAAAGAAGGGAACAACCCAAAAACGATTTCAAAGCTGAACGAAAGTTCGCCTCGTCCTTTCCTACTTTACGGTGAATTTAACGGTGGAAAACGTTTCTTCGTTTGCAGAGTTCTTTTCGGGAGAAAGGGAAACGGCTTTACGAATGACGATCTCTTTAAAGAGATTAGAGACAAATTGAATCTTTCACCGTCCTCGACCTTTTTTAACGACCCTCTCTAACCCAACAGACGAAAATCTCGAAGCAATTTCTTGTTATTCCCACTACTCTAATCCACGACCTCTGTGTCATCGTTTTCAAAGTTGGCGAACGAACGGAAGAATATCGAATGGTCGATTATAAATTCTCGATAGGTATCTTTCGAAAGAAATAGAAATCAATAACGTCGCTGATCACCGCAAAGAAAGTTCTCGACGATATCAAAGTTATTCGACGTGGAATCGTACGTGTTTCGCTTTGAAAAATACTACATCCACTCTATGCCCCTGTCGGGTTCAAAGGTCGCACGAGTATTTACTTGTTTGCTTTTCATTGTGCTCCGCAAATATCCCCCTGGTCCATCTCCCTTTCGACTTTGGGCGCGCGGCGCGGCGCTGCGAGAGAAAGCTCAATCTTTAATTTTGACCTAGCCTCGCTCATAGAAACTACCGGGCACTAGGTCGTTTTATTCGATTACGCGACAAAAGGATTCTTCCTCCTTGTCATCGAAGAGCGTCCGATAGATTTTCTTTTGCGGCTTCTCTTAGGTCGAAACGAGTACGACAGCCACTGTGTCTTTTTCAGGATTCAACCTCGAGGATATCTTATTCTCGTGTCGTACGTTGCAACGAGATAGCAACGTTACGTTTTCTCTTTTCTCGTCTCCGTTTTTCTAACCGGAATTCAACCACCGTCCGTTACTACCTTTTGTCCGCTGGCGTTACCTTTCGAAGACCGCGGATCGTTTCACGTTTCTTTCCCATCGGCGCAATATTCTCTAGTTGTCACGGGGCCTCGAACTATCCAACATGATTTTTCATTATCGCACTTTATTTCTCTTTTTCTACTACGACACAATCAACGAGTCCGCTATAATCGATATCTACCTATTGAACTATTGCAAATCGACTTTCCACGAAACGCAGATGCTAGACGTACGGCCAAAGGAAATGGACGTGGATCGAGTTATGTAAAATGCTTCGATCCGCGTAAAGCTCGATCTGATTTTACACGACCTATCTGTTTCTTTCCGAAGGAAAGAAATAAAAGTTAGATGAACGTCCGCCGTCTCTTTTCGATCTTTCTTCAGAAATCGCATAGATATATCTGAAAAGGATCGTCATCGAAGGGAACACCCGCTCGAAACATTGTGGAGGGAACAAAAGAAAAAAACAAAAAATAAAAAAAAGAAGAAAGGATGCCCGCGTAACTCGGTCGAAAACGAGATTTTGCTTGTTTTCGAGAAACAAGAGAGTTACTAATGACCCGCCGGCTAAACGTCGAGGGTAAAATGAAAGGGAAAATGATGCTTTCGTGGGTAACGAGAGAAAAAAAAAAAAAAAAGAAAAAAAGAAAGGGGCACACTTACTGATTGTGACATCGACTAATTTTTCATCAGAGTGGCTAGGTCGATGACAATACGACCAAACTGGCAAGAGGCAATCGTAAATAAAACGAATAACGCGGCGCAGTACTATGCGTAAAAATAAATTCGAAATTGTTATAGCGACGAGAACGCGAGCAGCAAATCTCACGATTCGATATTTCTAGGTAGCTTTTTCTTTTTTTTTTCTATTTTTTTTCCCTTTTTTTCTTTTTTTTTTTTTTTTTTCTTTTTTTTCTTTTTTTTCTACGACGAAACTTTGCAACGGATACATGCAACGAGCAACAAATCCCGACAAATGGAATATATTTGCTAGAACACAAGGGATGTGATATTTCGAGAGTTACGATCTCTTCGCGACTAAAGGAAATGTCGTTGTATCGGTGAGAGAAAGAGAGCAAATTCGTCAAAGGAAAAATCAAGAGCAACGAATTTACGAATCGTCTCTCGTTCGAAATAATAATTCCAATCTTTGAATATGTATTCCGTTATCGCGTTATATTCCTCTTAACGAGTAAGCGTTATGACGGACGTTTTTAACGGGCAAACTTAAATCTTTCGGAAAAGAGAATTCGAATGTTGAAAAATTCATCCGAACGTGTACGAAGTATATAGCTCCGTCAGTGTCAACGAGCGCATCGATATTCTTCTATAGTCGTTAAAAGATTAACTCGCGTCAACCTGAGGTCCTCTATTTTTTCTCTCTTTTTTCTTTTCCCTCTTGCAGACATCGTCGGTTGATAGGAAAAGCTCCGTTGATAGGCCGTATCTTCCACGGCTAAAGATATTATTTTAAAAGAGAAAGGAAGATAACTCGAAGGGTTGCTAGGTATTATATCCGATATAAGTCGTAAATAGTGGCACACGTATAAAGAAGGTAGGAAGGAAGGAGGCTTTTTCACGAAGGTTAGAAAACTTATTCAGAGCATAAGGATGGTTGAAAGGAAAGTACCCTGTGGGAACGTCAAAGAAAGCAGCGTGACTTATCGACGGCTTTTACCGCAAAGTGCAATACCACTCTTTTCATCTTTCTCTATCCCCCCCCTCCCCCATCCCCCCCCCCTCTCTCTCTCTCTCTCTCTCATTCTACCTTTCCGTTTGATCCTCTCAGCGAGATACGAGGTCTCTACGCGTGCGAGCGGCGGAGTTCGGCGAGAGAAATAGGAAAGCGAAAGGTATCGCGGAAAAAAAATGTTCGAATATCACCGCTTCGATATCTCGATTCGATATTCTATTCTATAACATAGCTATCGCGTAAGAACCCAGCCAATATATACGTACGGTACGCGCGTATACGAAAGAAAGAAACGCATATGTGACATTTATTTCAATGGTCGATCTATCGGACTAACGAGCTAATCGTCGAGTCTGGATAAACGCGGATCGTTATCCTTGTAATTCTTTCGAAAACTAGAATAGAGAATCGATTTACTCTCTCTCTCTCTCTCTCTCTCTCTCTCTTTAGTATTTTACTTGCTACGTTGCTAGCAAAGTATGTCAAGTATAATTTATACGTTTTGCAATAGCGTGAGATGTTTTTCTTTCTCTCTTTTTTGTAGAATTTCCTCTTCCTTAATCCGTAGACGACGATAGAGAATAGTCCCCATGTACGCGCCATTTTATTTTAATGTTTTTAGAAAAGAGCGCTTCAACAATTCGGACGTACTTGGTAGATTCTGAAGGTTCTTCTCGAATGGCACGCCGAAATGGAGCGGAACGAGAATCTCCGAATAAGCCGCTTTTCTATGCGCCCGCGATTTTATTATCGAGCCGGCGCTTTGGCAGCTCACGAGCCTCGAACGATTTTGAGGATGAGGGAGAAGAGCAGATTTTTATTCCGTTTTCGATGGACCATCGACGAGTACGAAAGAATCCTTTTGCAATCGTTGAATGTGTTCGTATATATTTTTTTTCCTTCATATCGTCAATTTGTGACTCTAACCAAAAGATTCGATTAAGAAAATTCAGGTAATAATTTAATCATTATTTTCGTGTAACGCACAACGATTACATTATTTTCATAGTGGATTAATATCGAGAAGCATCACGACAGTCGCGAACGATTCGCTTATGTGGTAACATTAAATCCCGGAGGTTTTCTTCGGAAGGCAAGAACGATGATACGCTTGTGACTTAACTAATAAACATGTTATTGCGAGACTTTATGATAATTGCGAAGCACGCAATTCCTCGTCTTAAAACTAATTACCTCGAAAGTCGGAACAACCGTAAGTAAATACAGTGTTTCTCGCAATCTATGCATACGCGTTAAGGATACTAAGATAACGTTTCTCTGTTCAAAGTTGGAGAAACCATTTCTAGAGTTACATCATTTGTTTAGTCGAATCTCATTAAAATTAAGTCAAGAGTAGATATTATGTAGGAGTAGAAAATGAATCGTACGAATTCTACCTCCGCCTCCCTCGCTCTCTCCCTCTCTCTCTCTCTCTCTCTCTGTTTCTCCTCGCCGTGAAATTTTTAATCTTTGTCATGGTAGTTACTAGGACGAATATAAATTTCCAACGATAAAGGTAAACGTATGGAGGAAGAAAAATATCAAAGGCGATAAAGAAAGGGTATTAAAATTTCTGACGATATCGCGCGTTTTATCGTACAAAGGACGTTCCCTTGGCTTTCCAAGCTTCCAACGACTTTGGACTAATCGCCGAGGGAAGTGACGCATTGATTCCGATAAAAGATCGTCATATAAGCATATTCAGTTGGCCTATTCGATTCGATAGTGTAATCGCCAACTCGCAGATACTCGCAGAGTATGGCAGAGGATAGATGTCCGATGGTTCAATCCGATATAGATACTCGTACATTAAGCCTTGAATTACGTGACTCATCACACAGAGTGAAGCTTAATGTCAGAGCTTGTTAATTACGTGCCGACCTACCGTTCGTGGTACTCCTAATGCCGGGTATGGAACGAAACAGGAAGCCTCTCTCTCTAGCTCGTCAACTATGTGACACGTCAAACGATAAGCCACAAAGTTATGCCGCCATCGTGCCGGAATCGCGCTGACTAGCAGGACAAATTCGCCGAGCGTTCATGAAAAAATCACGTTTTCGGTTTTACTTGTCTCCCGCGTTAGCCAGGAAGCGAGAGAAAAAGGGAAAAGTGAAAGTCGAAATCGTTCGACGGACGCGTGACCGATCCTTGAAAATTGGCACGGACGTTGATTGCTTTCTCGCGATCAAACCACGAGATATACTGGATTGGCATCGATATTCTCAATATCGTTAAAATAGTAATTAACTCTTAGCGCTACGATATATTTTATTCTAAACAATGTCGTAAAATTCGATCAAAATGATGAATTATTGTCGATTTTTCGTAAATCGAGTTTGTTCGTAAATTCTAGGCCATTAATAATTCGATTAAAATAAAATTTTGTCTCGAGTATACGCCAAGCTTTAAGCGCGAACATAAAAATTGCTCGGAAACGGTCAAAATTGCTCCCATAAAGACTTCTTCTTCCAATTCTCGCCAAAATGTAAGATAAAGAAAGAAAAGAAGAGAATTTCGCTGTCTCCTTTAAAGTTATCGCTGACCGTGAAGTGAGTCTTCACGCAACCCTAGAATGGAAGAATAACGAGAGCAAAGTAAATGATAAAATATTGCGGTAAAAGAAAGGTCTCGCCGGTGGCTCATTAACCCTCATTTGGAAAGCGAGCTCCGCGCGTTTCACTGCTTTCTCCTTTCCTACAGCTACGACGGCGGCTCTTTCCTTTTCTGAGAAAAGGACTCCCGCCGTTCCGTGAGAAAAGAGGCGGCGTGCTTGCAAAGCTATGCTCTTTATACTCCCATTAGGCACGACGAGGACTGGAATAAATCGTTGGCGTTTCTACTTTTTCATCGCGAACGTTTCGCGACCAATTTCTTTCGGAGAAGGCCTGCCGAAGATTCTCTCTCTCTCTCTCTCTCTCTCTCTCTCTTTTATAACCTTACGCTTACACGTATAAAATCGTGTAAGATAAATGATTTGGACTATAGTCGAACCATTGAAACAATCGCCATGGTATGGAAAAGTTTGCTTACCGACAAATTTCGACGATTAAATATGACGATCTTCTGTGCGTATCCATGGCACAAATGTATATACACATACTATATACGTAGTATATATAGATTTATCCGAAGAATAACAATTCAGAGAAGAAGGAAGATATTCTCTCTCGCTAACGACGGTCCTTCATCCCTTCCTTCTCTCATTCTCCTCTTCAATGGGACGCTTTCGACGGGAGTGTGAAACGCTTGCGAAGTTTGTCTTCTCTTATTCCCGCTGAGGACGTTATTGGAAATTGGGATAAATCATCGCCATTTCTCTGTTGTATCTCATAGAGAATAATATCACTCGTCTCTGATTATTTCTCTCACGTGAAATCTGCTCTCGAGGAACGTGAATGTCCGATGGTTCAATGAGGATGAATTCATTGAAGCAAACACGTTAAAATATTCCTTTTCCTCGAGTTTTTCAATGGCGAAACCGTATTTACCGATCTGTTTGCGAATCTCGCGCGATCGAATAGCGTTGAACGAGAACACCAACAAATTTACGGTCGCGTTCGATCGTATATCTTTGGTCAGTCCGTTAACTATGCGGACAATCGATTTTCCCGAGAGTTCGAAGCCAGGAATAATGGACACAACGGTATGCACGAGAATGGTTATTAAGCGAAAGGAATGCCCACAATTTCCTCCGTAGCGATACTTTACCGAGCGTAATAAATGCAAAGGTAACGTTCAATAAAATAGATCGTTCGATCCATCTTGCCGTTTATAGTAGATAAAATGGAACACATCGAGGAGAGAAATTCGGACTTGAGAGTGACCGCTGATTTAATTAAAAGAAAAATAACGTCGTACAAGCATCCAGCCGATCGACCGTCGCGTACGAGTCCCAACTAACGACTGTTTCGTCCTTTCCTCGTCGTCGTCCTCTAACACGCTTATGTTTTCTTTCTTCCATACCCTACTCCGAAGCGTACCTTATATATACTTAGGTATATCGTATGTAAACAAAAATAATCGCTCCTAAGAATCCAAAGACGCGCAAAAGGACTGCAACAAAAGAAGTTATTTCCATCGGTATAGGAACGTCTGTCTCGCGTATATATATATATATGTATATATATATATATACACACGCACACGCACACACACACACACACACACAAATATTATCTCTCGCTCCTCGCTTCGAAAATCAAGGAGTCTTCCTCCTCGTTTCTTGAAATTGTCAAACCTTGTCGAACTTTTCTTTCTTTCCTTCCCTCTATCCACCTTCGTACTATGCTCGAAAAACTTTTTACCGCCACATACCGAAACTAACTCAACTTCGTCGAAAGACGAAACTTTTGTTCGCACCGTTCGACGCTACGATTAACAAGCCCAAGTTACTCTAAGAATTGAATTTGTTCCGACGATTAATAAAAAATTCGATCGATCCTTCCTTTTTCCTCGATTCATGTCTATATGCTTTGCGAGATCCAAGTATAATAGATTCCATCTAACTTAAATTTATATAACAAAATCTATATAACTGTAGAAGCAATGTTTGCGCAAATGCCCGCACGTTAAAGGATATTTCGTTCGCGCACATGTAATTTTCGTTAAAAGACCAAGACGTACGAGTTCCATTTAACCGCAAAACGACGACTTCTACGCGTATTATATGCTATCCCTAAAGCGAACGTTTAGACTTGCGTAAACGCATAACGTAAGCTCGCACCTTGTAACGCGACATTATGTTTCCGTAAAGGTACGTGGTTATCCTTTGAACGGTACTAACGTTGCAACGTTCGAACGTTAAACGATCGCTCCGATGCGATGAGAAAAAAAATTTCACCGAGAATGATTTTTATTTTTCATTGGTACATGCTTCATACAGGGATAAAAAGTTTTCCAACGAAAGACGCCGCTACGGATTTTTTTTGCGACAACTATGACAACTCGACGTCGGGAAGGTTCGCATTATTCGGTCTATGACAAGATCAAAGGTCGCTTCACGAAGCCTGTGGTTTTCGAAACCGCATCGAGCGCGCTCGGTAAAGCTGTGCCACCGCGACTCGTAATCGCGATCGATAGAAAATCGTACAACGTGTATTAGACGATCTTCGACGAGCTTCATAATTGATTTCCAAAGACGGCCGAATATCCACAATTAAGTTTGCCATTGCTGTTAGAAACTCGCGCGTACACTTTCCAAATGAGGGAAAGTTGAGGTACCTCCTACCACCTATTCGTCGGAAAATGTCGCATTCTCTGTATTATGTCCCGTATATATCGTAGTAACGAATTGAATTTAGTTGGACGATTATCGATTTACATTAAGATCAAAGCAATTCGCAACTCGGACGATAAAGTCGGCGCCTTTACTTTCCACGCGACATACATAGACATTTCATCTCCATCGCAATTGTCACGATAAAGGTGAGAAACCGAGCGAGGTTGGGCCGAGCGAGAGAGTTTAAATGAAATTATAAGGCAGCTTCTCTTTTTACCTCCTTTAATTCTCTCTCTCTCTCTCTCTCTCTCTCTCTCTCTGTCCTCGGATTCGGTTCGAGCATCGGACATATAGTCGACGTCGAGGATCGTGGAGGGAAGGACGAACCATGTTCGACCACAGAGGGATAAAGAGGGAATGAACGGAGATGGACGGGGAGAAAGGTGAGGTATCGAGAGGCACGGTACTCCGTCGGAGGTCGGAGGTGGCTTAATTGCCCGGTAATTGCCGCTGTCTGCGCCACGGCGACAATAGGACGCGAAGATTGGAACTTTACCAAATGACATAGACGCGCCAGGAATACGTTAACAATTATTCCATAATAGAGCGTTCGTGCCGCCACGTTGGTCGGTCCGCGAAGCGCGGAAATATCGTTCCTAAATCCTCCTGTAAATATTATCCGCTTCGTTCCCATCACACTTTTACGTTTATTTTACTTTATTTTCTTATACATCGATAAAGACCGTCCTAATTGCGAAGAAAAATTCTTCTTCAGAAAAATACTTCACTGAAACATAAAGCTGAGTATACCTAGACAAATATATATATATGTATATATATGTATATATATATATCCGTATATTGGAGAGGATACATACTTTGGCGCATTAAATGCATTCCCGGCGCAATTTTGCTGCGTTAAACGTTTATGAAAATTTTGCTCGCTTGAGCATCGCTTTCGAGTATCGATGCTGGCGCTATAAAAAGAAGCGGAACGAGGGAAAGTACGGCTTTTCTAGAACGCGTCGAACGCTCGACGCGACCCAGAGGAGGAGCAACGATAAGAGGGTGTAAAAGGAGAAGTAAAACGGAAGAGAACGAGGCGATGGTGTAAAGAAGCGAGGTATACGGTGCATGCAGCCGCAACAACACTATTCACATGGAAACGAGTAGCACGAACGTCGAACGACGTTGGCAGTTTGAGGGGCTTTAACGATTCGATCGTTCGCACCGCGATTTACGGCTTTCATTCCCCGATCCGACCAAGCTTACAACTCGTGCGCGCAAAATAGACATCCGCGAGCGTATAAAAACTTTCCATGGAACAGGGTCGAAATGGAAATAAACGATCGCGATCGTTTGAGGATGTTTCATCATCTTCGAGACGATGAATTAATCGTCTCGTACGAAAATCGAGTTACGTTTATTTAATTGTGGCTAATTCGGTTCTTTTTGGTCCCCAGGTAAAGCGCAACCACGTAGGAATCTCCGTTCTTCACGTTTTCGCGGTGCGCTCGATTGATTTCGACATGTGGGTCATACGTGATACTTGATCCGACCGAGCAATTATCGGGGCTACCTGGCTTTTCGCTCCTCTAACCCTCTCCTCGCCCTTCTCATCACAATCTTTTCCTTTTTACCATTCAATCCAATGCCAATGCTCGAAAGAAAACTTTTCCAAGCCGTAATTTCAAATTCGAACGAGATCCTATGGAAAAACGTCAAGTACCGCGATAAGTGCGAATGCGCGACTACTTTCGTCTCTTTCTTTCAAAGTTTATCGAAAAGTCCATGCGTTTCTTCTTAGAGTTTCGTGGAAAAAAAAAGAAAAAAAAAAAAAAAGAGAGAGAAAAAAATATCATTTTATTCAACGATTTATGAACTACCTAGAGATTGCGACTTTCCCTTCGTTACAATTATCGATTAACATTTCATAGTGCGGCCGCTCGTTAAGAGTCTCGCGGGACTTGGGTAATTCTCGTTGGAAATTATTGAAAAATCACGACCGTGCTCTCGCCGTGAATAGTCCTGATATATCTACGCGTCTGCGTTTAAATACGTGTGACGAGTGTTGAAAAAAGTGGTACAAGTGTAAAAAAAAAAAAAAAGAATAAGTAAGTAAGAAAAGGATGTAACGCTAAACGCTGACTTATCGTGCACGTACTTACCTATGCTACACTCGTATGCGTACGAGTTTTCATGAGGAAAGAAGAAGTAAAGGAGAAACCAATGTTCTCCTCGTTCGTTCCCTGAGGCTTTAAAAAGATGCTTAGCACAGCCACGTAAAGCACATGCACGCGTATTCACTTTTAACCGGATAAGCACTTGCGCTTTTTCTACGATCAATGATTATTACTACGAGGAGAATATGTCTCTCTTATAAATTTCTATCGATGAAAATAATACTTCCATCTTATCGAACAACCATGTTCGATCGCGACGAATTATTTTCCGAAAAATTCATCGTGCGGATGAATAAAGATGCTCTTGCATTGCATTCGTTGCTTGCAAATCGCTATTCATTCGCTCTACTCGAGTATATCTCCTTATATTTTATACGAAACGCGCGCTATTTCCTCTATCCAACGTCCTAATTCTAACCAGCGGAATTAGATTCGATTAAGAAACAAGGACGATTTTTTCTACGTAAAAAAAAAAAAAAAAAAAAAAAAAAAAAAAAAAAAAAGAGAAAAAAGAAGAGAAAAGGAAAAAAAAGGAAGCTCAAAGAAAAGAATTCATTATCGGATCTTTTCTGATACGCTGTTAAATTCACTGAGCGACTTGTATACACAAACGACGAATACAATACGGTTCACCGAGCCGATAAAAATAATTAGATCGCGCTTGGTACGGGGGGTGGGGATGAAGTTGGAGGTTGAAATTAATTTGATCGCTTTAATGAGCTCGCTTTTCCAGTCTCAAACCGCTCCCAGCTGCTTTCTCGCGGTGATAGCGGGGCGGCGGCGATGCTAGAAACGGTGCTGGAAATACTGCTGCAAGTGGCGGCAAGAGTCGGCCCGACTTTTTTCCAATTAATAACCGGGAGGAAACGTCGGCCAAGTAACTAGTTTTCCGCTTCGTTCGTAATATAGCCGCAGAGGATTCGGCTACGTTCACACCGAATCGGCATATCCGACTAGACGAATACCTCGCGGCTAAAGCTATTCTCTCTCTCTCTCTCTCTCTCTCTCTCTCTCTAGTTTTCTGCCCCTTCCTTCTCATCCACATCGCGCTCATTTTGATCAACGAAGAGCTTCGAAAACGGAGCCACGCGCTGCCTAATTAATTTCTATCTACCGAAAGATAACGAAAGATTTATTGGCTTTTGATCCGAGCTATTTTCCCGATACGACGTCACGCGATATCGAATAATCTAGCTAACCGCGATGGTGCTACGTGAAATATATTTGTAGAGACGATATGTGACCCGATTAAATTGACGCCTCGAGTCGCTCTTTCGTTAAAAATCCAATTGCAAATGTATTCCGCGGACGAAGAAATTTCTTCGAGTGACTGTTAATACGTTATCATGAATGAAAATTACGTGAATTAACGTTTAAAACGATCGCAGATTAAACTTTATTCCATTTCACTTCCTTTTCCTTTACAGAATTTTAGGGCGTTAAGGGTTAAGACAATTTTCTTTTTCTTTCTTTTATCAAAGAATACCTTTAGAATTCGCCGTAAAGAGAAATTTGAAAGTTTCGTTTCTTCTCCCCTAATAAATATTCGATTATTGCTAGTGCACAGTTAGAGGCGACCCGTGTCAGTGGCGGCCGTTGTGTCTGCTCGGTAACTCGAGTGGATTTCCCATTTCCAGCACTTCCGCCGCAAATACTACTTCCTCTTTCCCTTTCCATTCCCTGAAAGCGGCCTTTGGTAAATAACTTTTAGATTTAATAAGTACAGAAACTCCCGCGTCTCTCGACATCGATATTAATCTTTCGATTTCAGCGGTAACCTCTAAGGATCCTTGAATGCAGCCAAAGCCCTTCGGCCATCTCTTAATTTTTTGATTCGGTATCCATATCCAACTTCGATATAATTTTACACGCCTTTTATTATATCAAAGTGAATTCTTCGTTCCTCCGATAGAAATCGTGAATCGTTAATCGAATTACAAAGGATAACGTTAAGGAGAAGCGAAATATGAAAAGTAAATATTTCTTCTACGATCGAACTTTTCTTTTCTATCTCTCGCACCATTTCCACGGAACGATGGAGACAGATGGATGGAGATATAGATAGATACTCTGCGAAATCTTTCGACGCGAAAAATAATAGAGGTGAACTAAAAACTAAGGTAAAAGAAAAACTATTGCGGCCACGATAATGGAGCATGCTTCGTTATTCTCCGAAACGTAAGTGCGTTACAAGCTCTTCCGGTAATTACGTTAGCCGCCGCCGTGTTTCCTATATAAATTACGCTTGAATTAATTCCTCGATCTTTCACGTAGCCTTGGCACGTTAATTAAAGAATACTAAAAATGGCACGAATATCTCGGGAGATTTAAGGCAATTTGAATAATACTTCATTAAAGGTCAATTAAACGCGATAGGTGCGAGCGGTAATAAAAATAAGTGGTAAAGGTCGACGTCTACGACGACAGTAGTGCCGTATGTGTATCATAGCCGGTGAAGCAGGATCGTTATAGTCGATCGGTAATACAAGACGTTGTCTTCCAATTGAACAGCTGGGTACAATCGAACGACTTTTCCCATTTTCTTTCGTCTAATGTAAAAGTAAATGATACGGACTTTTCAGCGGAACGGAAAAGAACTTTTTCAATTGGAACGTTATCCTCGAAGTGTAAAAAACAAAGAAGCACAAAGTATCTTTCGCAAATTAATTTTAAGGACATAAATATATTTGCATATATACACATGTGTTACATTTTTGTAAAGATTACACCGAGCCGCGAAATTTATACGTCGTTAGATTCTCCATACAATAGGTATAAAAGGGCGCGCGCTTAAAAGTTGCAAATGCAAAAGAAAGCTGGCGAACGTGGAAAATTATTTCGTATCAAGAGGTCGATGGCTGCGAAGATCATTTGCAGCAAGTATGACCGGAGAACTATAATCTTTTCCTCTCTCTCTCTCTCCCTCTCTCTCTCTCTTTTTTCTCATTTTCCTCCGTTTCACGCAACTACTTAACCCGCGTTGCTTTACGTGCCTCTTTTGCTTCTCCCGGAAACAAACGAGCCGCTATAATCTCGCGATTATATATTTTTAGTTAAAACGAATTTTAACGCGCGTAGGTTAACGAATATTATTTTGTGCGACGCGCATATAGATTGAAAAAATACTCCCGTTATGGTTCTTCCCGTAAAAAGGAGTAATTCCGGGAAATAAGAAAGAAAGGGTAAAGGTAAAGAAGTTGAGGAGAATCGGATATCGTCGATCGACTCGTACTCTTAAAACTCGACCTTCGTCTTGATCTTAATGAGAGAAGACTTTTCAATTATTTTCTCCCTCTCCTCTTCTTCATTTTCTCCGTTTATCTCCGAAAATGAGATAGCTATAGATATCTATATATCTACAACTATATACGTATTTGAGAGAATTCTGGTCGAGCCGACTCGACTAATTTCTTATAAATGACTTCCACTCGAGTGGTTCGTGGCAATTAAGACGTCCTTTGTTTTAAGAGGACGCGCTTTAGACTTTCCTTGCCGCGGGAAAAGAGCTGGACGATTGAAGAAAGAGAGACACGACGAGTGGCGTACCTATATACACGTATACATATATACACAGCGTGGATCTTAAATATAAATTTAAGAGAAGCGAAGAAAGAAAGAGTAAAATGCCTACGCACAATCCGTACATGGGTTTCTCCTCTAAAGAGAAGAATATGCGTGTCTCGCTTCGTTACGTATTAATATACGCTCGATTATACCCACGAGTGCACAGGGAAGCATAATTCGGACGACGACGACGACGACGACGACGACGACGACGACGACGACATCTCAAAGTGCCTATCCTTCATAATTCAAACTACTCAGCATTCAAAGCATTCTTTGAGAACAATGGACCAACCACTGCGTAACAATGCATATTATCGAAGATAACGAAACCCCTTAATGTGGATTCTAATTCGGATGAGAAAGCGTACTCGGGCAACTTTCCTTTCTTAAAGCCACTTTATCTTATTCTCGGAGCAATCTTTTCGGTCGATCAAATGTCCTATAAATGTCCCTAAGGTATTAATAGGTAATGCTGTTGATTTGGAAATTCGAAATTGTACGAATAAAAATCAAATTTGTACGAATAAAATCTTCAAGATGAAATATTTTTCTTTGTTGAAAAGTAGATCGTTCGAATTAATTAGGATCAGTGATACCGAGTGAGCTTAATCGTACAGAAAGTATGAAAGTGCGATAGAGCGGAACCCTTCGCTTCATTATGGACCGCTTCAGCGGTAAAAAGATACAGGAAGATACTGGTGGTCTGCCTTTCTAATATGCGCAGGGCGTGCGCGCGCTTTTTATTGAAAACTCGGCCTCGTACATTTAACATGTATAAAAGATGATACCCTGAATAATTACAATGCAGAGTTCATTAGAGCGTATCCGTAAAAATCATGCCTTCGAATACGCGTATACCCGTATAGAATCTAAAAAGCTTTTTTATGCGCGCACATATCCTACGTTTCTGCTTCGTTAAAGGGTACTTGAAAACTTTGATCACGGTTAAGAGGTATATCCATACTCATTATGGTTGCGCACACATTTTATATACGCATATTTACATACATATAGACAATATTTGGCAAGATTCGTTAATAAAATTAACGCGTGACTACTTTCGTTCAATTTCGAAAGAAAGACGGATCGCTAAAACATAATTACCTCGATGAAATTTCTATCACGATTCTTTTTCTACTTTTTCGTACTTAAAAAAGGAAAAAAGTTTAGCGAGAACGGGAACGCGTAAAAATTCGAGAAAGATTCGCGTAACAATCGTATAAAACTAATCGAGTTATCATACCGAAAAGAAACTCGCTGAAATTCTGGACCGTTGGTTAAATTTCTCTGGGTCGTCCAAGCGTTGGTCTCCCAACGTCGCCGAGCAACGGTACGTACCTCGCACCGCGACCCGTCGCGCGACCTAAGTTTAATTCCGCAGAATAAAAATCACGAGGTAAATTGGATTTTTTTGCCACGTCCTTTTAATAAGCGTTATTTCGCTTCCGCAGCGCGTATAACGAATGTCCAGGAAAGTCCGAGCTCCATAACTTCTCCTGCATTTCGCGCAGGAGAAATCTCCTCCCTCTAACCATTCCGCCGTCTCCTCCCTCGCCTCTCTTCTCCCGTCGTCGTTGCTCTATCCAAAGATTCGTATAATATAGTATCCTCTATCAAGTATGAATTAGAAACGTTGTCTCAACGCGAAAAGGCTTTTCCTTGAATTTTAATGGTCGTCGCGTCTTCTGCTTTTGCGGACGAATGAGAGAGAGAGAGAGAGAGAGAGAAAACTCGTAGTCGCGACGAGTAAAGTTGCCGTCGCACTCGAGTTTGCTGCCGTCGAGAAGGAAACTTTTCAAACTACTTCGCTTCACCCTCTTTTTTCACTCGCCTACAAATTGTTATCTCCTCCGACCAAGACGCAAACGAGACGTATCAAATGTACAAAATCTCCTCTAATTGCATCGAAAAGCTGTGAATCTTTTCAATGAAAAACACCTCGTTGGTTCGCAAAAAGGAATAAAGTTCGATTCATAGGACTTCACTTCGACAACGACTTTTACATGGCATACGCGACATGGGATACGGCAGCATCGGTTTTATGGAGCCATCGTTACGCCGTTCGTCGGAACCATTTAAAGCGTTCCTAAAGCATTCCTACGCGCGAATAATAAGGATAAAAGGCACGATGATCTTCCTCGAAGATAGGAAATAATAACTCTTATTATATCATTTCCTTACGCGTTTGTCCAAAACTCAAATATGATTCATTATTTACGATACTACCTTGGACTTACGTAAAAATTTCGTTGGTAATTTTCGACGGCAATACCATTACGGCGAATTTCCCCGCTCTCTTTTCGCCATCGAGCCACAAGTATTTCTTAGGTTTACGACTCTTTCTTAGAGCGAAACAAACGCGATTCTTTCCGCTTCGGGAGAAGAATAAGAAAGTTCTTTGATACTTTTCGAACGTTCGCCGATGGGAAAGGTCCCTAACAACCTGAGCTATTTAATTTTTTTTTTTCGCAAAAGTACAAGCAGGTTTATACGGGGATGAAGGTCGAATAAAAGATGACTATCCCGAGAGAATCAAGTCACGATGCGGGGAAACACGATTCTCGAGGTAAAAGCGAGTCAAAAATTCGAAAAGAGAGTTTCTCCGGTTCGCGAGATTATTAAAATTCGAGCTCGTAGAAATGTTTAAGAGGAGCGTAATCTTCCTCGGAGTCTCGTTAAATAGCATGAGGAAAAGAAATCCAGGCGAACGTAGTAGAGTAGTCACGGTCGTCGAAACGTTGTCGGGAAAACTTCAATTCTCGTTTAATCGACGATTTTACCTTTCGTTCAGTTTAGCATTACACAGTTTAGCTCGCGGCAAAATTCAGCGAAGACCTAATAAAACGTCGGGGTGGCAATCGGAGCGCGATAAATATTCTACTAGAAATCGAAGGGTAGACTTTACGGGGACGAAGGGGGTACTACTACGTCGTACGTCGGCAAAATCCGATCGCGATTACCTTCCCCCTTTATCCCCCCCCCCCGCGCTAACTTTTCTATATAACGTCTCTGCGAACGCCCTATGGAAGAATTTTATGGCGGTAGGTATTTACGAGCGCGTGTGCCAAGAATACACCCTCCACGAAATAGTTGGCGCATCGTGCGTGTATTCCCCCGTACGTCGTAATATTTGGAATCTCTCCCGTCGACGATATAAACAAGCGCGCATTATGCCAGCACGATTACGAGCGGGAATATCCTTTTGAATTTTTTCACTAATCGAGATTTATAAAATACGTCGAATTATCGAAATACGTTATTTGACAGCACGATATAAAATATTGTAAATGTATTGTGTTTAGAGCACAAGTAGGAGCCAACGAAAAGAAGGGAGACGTAACGTACTGGCGGATACGATAGGGATACGTCAATCGATTCGGCGCGATCGAAGACAAGGCTATCAGGAGAGAATCGCTGCTACGAACTAGACACGCACAGTTGGATATCTACCGGTCGATTCTTTCCGGTCGAAAAACGTCGAAAATCAGAGAGCAATTTCGAGCGCATCGGCGAATCATTTCCCACGATTATCCGAGATATACCGAAAAGAGGCGGCTAAACTCGGCCGCAATGTCGTTCTTGCGCCGTGCTCCTACTATCTCCGATGTATGTACGTAACGAGAGCGCAGCATCGGGTAAACGTTCTTCGAGCCATTCGCCGCAGCTGCAGCCGCTCGTGCACGTTCGCAACCCTTTTGCGGCTGAAGCGAAGCTAGCGATGTACCGATCGAATCTGAGCTTCGATAAAAGTTAACGCGTTAACGAGCAAGAAATAAGAAAAGAAGGATGAGTACGTGATACGAAAAAGTCGAAAACGATGACAAAGAACGAACCGATTCGGGTAGAGATCGGTCGCGATCAGTAGCGATCGAACTGCAGCCTACGCGACCGAAAATCGACAAAAAGGAAGACAGACGAGAGGGAATGGCCGGAGGGGAGAAACGATGCGTCGTTAAATATTTGTCCGTCATTATCGGAGATTCGCCGCATACGCCCCGACTATGTGAATCCGATCGAATCCGATATTGGTCGATCGCGGTTATCGACGTCGTGTTTCTATTGATAGACGTATACGCGTTTGTAGTATACTTTATCATGCGCCAAAGTCGCATCCTAAAGTAAATAATAAATGGGCAGACCTTCCATCCGAGTCGCGTGGCAAAGAAATTATTCGCCACGGGACTCGATCGAGACAAAATAACAAGACAATTTTTCGCTCGACTAATTTATCATCCGTCCGTATCGAGTGTCGCGATTACGAGCCTTTTACAAGAAACGATGAACATCGATATCGTACAACGGTTACAAGATTTTTCCAGATTATTAATTCTCATAAATCTCGGAATATTTGTTAATAATTATAACTCGTCGAGATTTATGCGTGCAACGACCAACGTGTTCCGGACTGTCTCGATCGACTTTATCGTTAATTCATCGACGCGTGTGAAATTAATGCGCGCACGCGCAGATAACCCCGTTATCGTTTCGTTTCAATGGCGATCTCCGATTTGGGAATACAAAGAACGTCGGGGAAAAAAGAGACAGGGAGAATATACAGGGCGTTTATATATATATATATATATATAATTTACGATAATCAAAGTACCTTTCGATCTTTGATTAGGGTCGATAATAAGAAACGACGGAGTAGAGATAAGAGAAAGAAAGGAAAAATGGCAGACAGCACGCGATACCCGGGCAACGCTTGCCAATTTTTCAATAAGCGATAGCTTATATGACCGATATAACCGAGCACCGCCGTGCCGTTTCACGATGAAATATCAAGGCAAGAAAGAAGAACTCTACCAACTCTTTCAGATCTTTCCTAGAAGGAAGAACAATGAGAAAGGTAGAGCGAGTTGATGAACTCGCTTTCTCGAGCGTAGAACTAGACTAAAGTAGGGTAGGGTAGGGATATGGAAGCAGAAGGTATCTACGTTTGATTTAGAACAATCTCGCTTTTAAACGATCCTTGATTTATCGCGTATCAACGTCGTCCGGTGCAATGGATTTCATGAATCGCACTAAATTATGCGTATCCATTTAATCTGATCTGCTGGATGGTCTGATAACACTTGTTAATAATTTATTTGAGCGGGCGCGCGTCAGAGAGAGAGAGAGAGAGAGAGAGAGAGAAACGTTTAGATTTGTCAAATTGCCCATCTCTATCTTTATATTGCCTCCCTCTCCCTTCGTGCACAGGAAAATTCCGCAAGTTGCAAAATTTCCAAAGTACGAACGAAAATAGAGAGGGAAGAAATATGCAGGCAACCGCAACGTTGCGCTCGACGTTAAACGTCGTGCGATTCGTGAAATTCGGTCCGAGCGATCAGGCGCATTGTCATCATTTCCGGAACCGTAATGGCGGTCGTTTTAAACGAGGGGTCAATATTGAGACAACCGAAATCGGTATAAATGCGCTGATTATCGTTGAGTACGGTGGTTCGATGATGACCGAACGAAGCGATGCGTCTATTAAACGTTAATTCACCATTCCGCGGCTTATCCAGATCAAGAAGTTTCATGTCTGCTCTATCTTTTTCTCTCTCTCTCTCTCTCTCTCTCTCTCTCTCTCTCTCTCTCTCTCTCTCTCTCTCTGTCCAATTGGATAAGTAACGACCGATCGAAACGTCAATGACGCGATAGCGGCTTTCCCGATGATGACAATACGGAAACCACCGTGAGCTATGTAAATTTGTCATATTAATGCTAAAAGCGTCGGCCGGGTTCGCATCGCTCGTAGCGGTATTGTTTGGACGAAACGATTGGGGGAGACGGAAGGGAGAATATTTTTACACGTTGCTCTTTATAATAGTCCAACATAACCGGACTATATTACCGTTTTATCGACTTCCATTGAAATCCACAAAGTATATGCGATATAATAACGTTTTAGGCTATCTATAGACATAAGAGTACGTGCTTGCACAGTAAACATATTTTCTCAATAATTGTAGTAGATTGTAGTCGATTTGTAGTTATACGATCTAAAATTCACACGATATTTTGACATTTATGAGTCGCTAAAATACGTTGTACGGATAATAATATATTCATTTCCATGCGTCGGTATAAAATTTCCAAGTGACCCATTTATTTGTCTATGATAAAAATAGCCGAATATGAAGATCGATATCCATCTTTTATGTGTTATATCTCGTTCGATAACTTTGCGCTTCGAACGCAAAACGAACGCAATGAAAATTTAAGGATTGTTTGGAAAACGTAAAGGAAATGGTGGTCGAGCTTTCTAGGAAATAAACCAAGGTAAGAAAAATGTGGAAGCGCGAGGTTTCTCTGCGGTTGAAAGGCAATGCCGAACTAAGGTCATGAATGATTCAAAGAAGTCGACGATCGAATAAACGTAAAATACGTATCCTTTTCGCGCTACCATATACTAGAGAGGAAGCGCGACCACAATTTACGATCCCTAAGACACTACCGGGGCACGTTGGTCAACGAAACTTTACCACGCTCGTCTATCTTAATACTCGGAAACTCCGAATCTAACTCTCGGTAAAATTGTAGGTGACATTTTTCTTCGGCCATTCGAGGGAATGTTATTCAACCATTTTAATGTGTAACCTACGCTGAGGTTAATACACGAGACGGGGCCAACGTAAAGTTTTTACCAAAAAAGGAACGCCCGATAACGTTACGTCGGCTAATGAAAATGTACGAGACCAAGGGATGCGCGCGCGCGCGCGCGCGCGTGCGGGATAGATAGATAGAAAAAAAAAAAAAAAAAAAAAAAAAAAAGAGGGAGATCGGAAAACGCGTTACAGTCATTTACGATGTTTCGCACGCGAAAGAGCACGGTTTACCTTCGAAGTTGTTTTTACAAGACTCGCAACCATAACAAATGGACGTAAAGTTAAGACGCTTCGTCTTGCCCGTCGTTTTGCCTGCTAAACCATAAGTCTCGAGGGACAGAAACTTGCACTTCGATACTTTTTGCAATTTACTTGAAGCTACGAGAACGAAACGTTTTGCGAGGTCAAGGAATGGAGCGAGTCTAGAAGCGACTCGAGTCAAACTTGATTCGACCGTTTCTAATTAATAATAATCTCGACGGTCTCGGTTTAATTCTAAAGGACCACCAATTTACACACACCCGTCCACGAATTCTCGCTATTTACGAGCAAGAAATGGGTGATGAGCGGAAGAGGGAAAGAGACAACGAGACGAAATAAAGGAGAGAAGGAAAGAAAAGGAAAAGAAACGTAAGACGGAAACATACACCATCGGCGTGCTACAGCTGTCAGCTGATTTATCGACTGAGCGAGCAACCTCCTCTACTCGCAGGTGGATTCTAGGAAAAAATAAAATAAAATGCCTCTTGGAACTCGTAAAGGAGAAAACAAAATTCCCCTCCGATCTCCGATCCGCTCGATTACGCCATAATGGATATATCGTTGTACTTTCGTGTTGCCACGTAATGGAAATGAAAAGAAGAAAAAAGAAAAAAGAAAAGAAGAAGAAGAAGAAGAAAAAAAAACCAAGTTAGAATCCCTGGTACGAAAGCAATATTTATGACTCGTAATTTTGGAAAATTGCAATTACGATAGCAATGAATTAATATAAGACCGAGGCAATCGTAATAGACGGAAAGAGATCAAGAGGAAGATAAATCTATAGAGGATAATTCGAGAGATCCCTCGAGATGAAATGGGAGTCCTTGATTTAAGTCGAAGTTGGGCGAGGCCGCTTAATCGTTGGAAACTGAAAGGTAAGTATAATGCGAAGGGTAGTAGAAAACGATGCAAAGTCTCTCTCTCTCTCTCTCTCTCTCTCTCGAGGTGGCCTTTTTTGTCTTTCCTCTTCTGGCCGGCAAACCGTTTCTCTTTCTCCTTTCCCCGAAGCGTCCCGCTTCTCTTCCTCTTCTTCTTCTTCTTCTTCTTCTTCTTCTTCTTCTTCTTCTTCTTCTTCTTCTTCTTCTCTTAGTCGCCCTTAGTAGTCCAACGTCGAATCGATTCTTTTTAATTACAAAGTAATTTAAATTGACGATTGGTAGCAAGGACGACCAGCGTCTTCCCAACTGCAAAATAGAATAATCCCGACCGCCGTTTCGATGTAAGGGAGCATCGACGAACCGAGAGTCTCTTGCTCTCCAACGATGAATACGCTTAAACGGAATGACGAGTGAGTACTTGGATTCGTTACCGATCAGAGGCCAGCCAAGAAAAGAGACATTGAGAATATCTGTCCTCGAATCAAAGGTATGAAAATATGATGTAATAAATCGTCTCTATGCTCGATCACGATGGAAAATGGAGAAAACGGGAGAGGAAAAAAGATAAATTAAAAGACATAAAGCCGAGTCTCTTTGCTTTTCGAGAATGCGATATCGTCGATTCTTTTTACGTAGAAGGTACGATGAGCTCGAAGAAGATACGAGCGGGTTATCGACGGACATACGACGGAGAAAAGAGGAGCTAAGCTTATGGCGAAACATGGTTAATCCCCGAATAAATGTCAGAGTTAAAAGCCAGGCTAAATGAAGTTTACGAATCCTATATTTAACGTTTTATTTAACGCCTACCGCATTATAAATTCGACGAATGATATTGAAAGTAACTATTAACGATATAATCGTGTCTCGTTTCGTTATTATATAAATATTTATAAGATACGTTGAAATTGTCCTTAACAAGATTTTCGATACGTTTCTATCGCTCTGCATATTAGATCGTTTGGAATCGAGTCTAGTTGGATGTTTCGTAGAAATTTGTGCAAACTTCGCGAGTGCTCCCGAAGAGGTTGTTGTTGCCAAATTCGAGTAAACTATTTTTAAGCGTGTCGCTTAAAAACTTTACCGGACATAGAGAAGAACAATTTAACGTTATTACGGCTCGATTACGTTAATGCCGGGTGATATTTTCCATGTTTTATGATTACCTTATGGAGCATAAAAGTAAAGCAGCACAACTTTAACGACCATCTACGTACGCCAGGAGTTTGAGGTACATACGACACAGCTTCGCTAAGAGGAGGTCTCTTCGTGCGTCCTCGTTCGAATAATAACACGGTTTTCCCTTTTTATCATACCGATTATGATATCATACGCGAATGTTATTTTGTTAATCGGTATATACTTATAACCGCTAAGCGATTAAACGTACGTACATGGAGACTTTTTCAGCTCTGAATGCATCCTGCGAATGCGTACCGCCACAACTCCAACCGCGACACGCTTGCCTCTCTTTTTTCATTTATTAATCAACGATATTTCGAAGATCAACATTTTGCATTCGAGCTATGAACGAACGAATGTTAACAAATTTTCGTTTCCTTATTCGTACATTCATCGCGAATCTAAGACCTGGAAGAGAATATTAATTGCCATCCAAAGTTTCATGCAACGACGGACCCGGGGAAAGGGGGGAAAAAAAGCACAGTTACGTTTTCCCTCTATTCAATAGAAAATTTCAAAGTTTTGCGAAATCAATCGGGTCGTCGTAATTAATAATCATAACGACGTTATCTTTTTGTCCTCAAAACGTACGTAGAAACGCGAAACGTTATAATGCTTGGAATGTATTATATTATAACGGCAAAGCGAAATTCGAAGTACGCGAAAGGCATTGCAGTAGGAAAATAACGCTTGATGTATGCTCGAGAATGACACTAAAAGAGCATTCCGACCACTTTCCCACGTCAAAGTGCTTTAAGGGCGACCCTATGCAAAATACGTAGCACTCGAGCGATTCGAAGAGCGGTTTCTCGAATGTGCCAACCTTTGTGCCGGTAAGAGAAATAGAACCAAGAGTTTCTCGAAATATGTTCTTACGAAAGAGAGATAGAAAAATAGAAAGGGAGACCTCCTTCAAAGGAGGTTTCTTTAGCGATTCGCATAAAGAGAGCGAGAGCGAGCAAGAGGGAGAAAGAAAAAGAAATGAATCGAATATTTCCCGATCTGATCGTTTCGTAGACAAGGCTATACAGGAAGGAATGTCCGAAGGAGACAATGTCCGTAAGAATCGTCTCTATCGGGAGGATGGTAACGAATCTTTGCGTTTTTCCTCTCTTATCCTCCCTCCCCCTCCTCCTCCTCTCTCTCTCTAGTAGGATTCTTCGTATTTCTCCGTGGAAGTAGCACGCTTAAGTGGTAAATCTTGTCCGCCTGCCAGCGTGGTGGTTCAGGGATGGGCCTCGGATGACTAAAGTCGATAGCGGTTCTATCTGTAGGAGAGGCAGAGAGAGAGAGAGAGAGAGAGAGAGAGAGAGAGAGAGCGGGGGCGAGGGGGAAGACAGCACGGCAATCGGAAGTTTCCAAAGTTTCGTCCCTCCGCGTGCAAGCGTTACCAACGTCTCGATCGAATTCCGTACTCTATAGCGAACTATCTCCTATCTATTTATCTCTCCATCCGTCTCTCTTTATACACCTCTTTCATCGTTTACGAAAGCGAGAGGCAATACGCAGGCAACCGCTCACGCTCGATACGTTCAAGAGCCTAACCAGGTGATGGTATATAGTGCGCTGGATGTCTAACGAAGAGAAGGAGGATGCGCACAAAGTAGAAGCGAGAGAGAGAGAGAGAGAGAGAGAGAGAGAGTGGGGGAGAAAAATGGAATGGGGAAGTACGCCATGTGGCACATAAGGACGGGACTAGGAATATATAATGCAAACAGTTTGGGCCAAGCTCCGGTCACAAGTTTAACTTAGTTTGCTACATAGGTGGAGGGTAATTGCATTTACTCCGACGTCTGTAGGTTCACGCGATTCTCCAAGCCCTAACACACCGGCGGCATCGCTTCCAAAGCCTCTAGCATCAGCTGGCGCGACCGTACTCCCACAAACCGCGCTTCCAACTATAGTATATACCTCCTCTCTGCACAGCCATACCACCGGCCATAAACGAAGATTCCCAAAACTGCGGGTGAACGGGTTCGCTCGGCCAACTGTCGGTGACAGTTTTGCGAGCTATCGTTGCGCGAGGCTGCCTAGATATTCTCCTCTTGTAGTTTCGCATGCTCGTTATTGGCTACCCAAGGAGAATTCCTATTTTAAAATCGATCATCTATCGACGACAACGCGACGACGGTCTCTCTCTCTCTCTCTCTCTCCCTTTCGTATCGACCTACGCTGATAGAAGGATCAAAATCGAGTGAGCCGTCGGTAATAGTCAATTAAATACGTATAAATATGTATTCGTCGAACGGAATATAAAAGTAAGAAGAAAAATATCGTTCGGTGATCCTAATCGGCCGATACGAGTACAGAGGAAAGAAAGAACTTTACGGCGAATATCTATTTCGGCGTACAGCTTATCTACGGCAGTATTATCGAATCGAGAAGAAATTTACAACGAAATAAATTGTATCCGATCGCTTTGGGAGAGGGTAATAACGGGCGACGGTCCACCCAACGTTATCCGATAATGCTCGATAATGAGAGAGGCGCCTAATGAAAAACGGCACCTCGATGAATCCGAGAAAACGTTCGGATCCGTAAAATTGAACGAGCAAAGGGAATTCGTACGAAATGAAACGTAACTTTACAACGTGCCACGGTAAAACGTTGTAACGTTTGTTTCGAAGGGCGCAACTTCGTACACGGGTATGCCGACCTCTTTCATCCTCTATTTATCTCTCTACGTCTCTTTCAATTCCTCTCACTGCCCCGTCTCACCCTGCATTCACCATCGAAAGCAGAAACAGCCTCGGTGTAACGACCGCGACGCATCGTAATCCGTTATATTACACGTATACGCGTTCGTCCATTCCGCGGTGCCGTGTAAACTGTCCACCGCCGATGATATATGTGGCCAGTCAAATTCAGAGATTTCATGAACCTACGGAAATGTATAGAAAACGGGGGAAAAAGGAGAGAACGAAACGCAAACGTGATTTTAACAGCGACCGATTAAAAATAACCTTTCAACTCGCGCTATCGAGATATATTTTCTTTACGCAAAGAGAAAAATCAAACCATGCTCTCTCGATTCACTCTCTGACTTTACTTTCACCCACAAAATCGTAGGTTTTTCAATTAGCCTGATCTTTTATTAAAAACAAAAAAAAAAAAAAAAAAAAAAAAAAAAAAAAAAAAAAAAAAAAGAGGAAAAAAGTAGTCTGATGCAAACTTTCTTTTCGCGTTCGATCGAATCCTCTCTCCTCTCCGTCCTCCGCTTGAGCCATCGGACGAAAATAATAAAAAGCTTAGGTAATGGCGCGAAACATTCGTTTACCTTTAGTCAAACGTTAGATTTGTACCGATTCACACAAGCGAGAAGTGTGCCCTTTTGATTTCAGATAAGGTAGAACAAAACGCCGAGGCAAAAACTCGCGGACTTGTTTGCCGGGATGCAGAGCGTTCGAATAAACAAATATAGGACGGACGTGCCTGGCAAAGTGTCAAAAAATTATAAAATGGCCAAAGTACCTTGTGCTCGCAAGCAATCGTAAGAATTTCTCGCAAACGTTAGGCTCCTTTCCTTATTTCATCCAACGACGAAGACGATGCCGACGATTCTCGACTATTGGAAATAATAAAATTATTCGTCGGCGAAGCGAACGTAATTCGAGGAGGCGTCCTCGAGACTAGATACACCGAATCAGCCGTTTGATTGGAATCTTGCCTAGAAATATCTTCGAAAGGAAATTCGAAAGATCGAATTTCAATTTTCTCTCTCCTCGACACTAATTCGTCTTGTTAATTTACAGACGCACATCGATTAAATCGACGAAATAGATGGCGAGTTACGAACTAAACGCGCAAGTGCTCCTAAACCACGTAATAGATTCTACAGAGTTATATCCGTAAAGCTAAATACTACATTCGAGGAGTCGAGAAGCGACGTCGTTTTCTATGGACCGTCGAACCGCCAAGTACTCTCGAAAAGTTAAGAAAGCGTGAAATCGAAGCGCAAGATTTACTCTTAACTCATCTACGAATCTTCTACGTCTTCTCTCTCTCTCTCTCTTTACACACGATGGCTCAATAAATGCCAAATAAAATGCCCAATTAAATAAGTATCTCCAATTATTATATGGAATTTTATCTATTCTTTATCAATTCGATTAGATAACAAACAATACGGAAAAACTGATATAAACGGACGCGTATCCGAGAGACAGAGAGAGAGAGAGAGAAAGAGAAACAGAGTTTTTCTCCGCAAAGTAGGAAAGGCGAAAGCCACGAGCCATCGAATTACGACCCATTGGTTTAACACGGATTAGCATTCTGTGCCGTAGGGAAAAAAAAAAAACTAGAAAAAAGTCCGTGTACTCGTATGTAACGCGTATATATAGCGAATGCAATCCGACGTAAGAACTACTACGCTTCTTTTCTAAACTTTGAAAAATAATTTATCGAGCTTATTGTCTCTCGTACATACGTGACCATTATACGTAGAAATGTTTTACGAACCAATCGAGTGGTATCCGAAAAGAGTCGTATAATGGAATAAAGTCGTTATAGGCAATCTCATTTTATAAGGTTCTACAAACGAAAAAATACTGATTTCGCTTAAATGAAAATAACGCAAAGAATTGACGATTCGAAAGTCAAATGTTTAAAACGGATCAACTATTTTAAACGATATGGAAATCACTTTTTTCTAGGGAAACTCTGATTGCTCGGAGATTGGGGAGAGAGAGAGAGAGAGAGAGAGAGCTTCGCGATGCGTCAAAAATATTCCCTCCAATGGCAACCTGGTGCGGTCAGGAAGCGAGTGCGGAGTCAGAAATTAGGTCAGTATCGATAAACGGTAGCGGACCCCGGCTGCAAAGTCGGAAATTTGCCGAGATAGGCCAACGGTCCTCCTCTCCTCGTCTTTTTCCCCAAACTTACAAATCTTACTACGAGCTTCTGTAATCATACAACGAGTTCATCGTATATGTTTGACTATATTATTCCGTTATTGTAAAGCATTTTGATCACCGAAGATGATGAAATTCTTAAATTCATTAACAAACTAATACGACTGATTTCAACGAACGAAATACGAAATATTTCACAGTATTTTAGTTTTTCCTTTCTTTCCCGACGCAATCTCTTCAACGAAATTGTTTTCAAGTATTCTCTTATACTTTTGCTATACCTACGACAAAACAAGCAGTATAAAAGAAAAAGATTAAAAAAACAAAGAAGGACTTGCGCCCGCATTGATTCATAGCGGTATTGTAGGCGTATCTATTTGTACCTCTTCTATAAGAGCGCATCAACGACGAATTTTCAGCACGAGAGGCGTCTCCGTTCTCGTGCAGTCTGCAATAACGACTAAGAGAGATAGAGAGAGAGAGAGTTAAAGGAAAAAAGACGTATACGCATACAAATATGTATGCACATATATGTAATATACGCATACGTATACGCGCGAAGGGTAGAAGCAACTGACTGATATGTTTCTGTTGTCCGTCAAATGAGCAACAAATAACGGAGCATTGTTGTCTGTCGAGTGCGCACGGCACGGCGTGCGCGCAAACGAGAGTTTGAACTTAACAATGGAGCAGTGGTCCAGGACAGAACTTTTCAGGCCCGTGGAAACAATGCCAAGAGACGAGCGACAGCCGGTTTAATTAAACGCATCGTCAGCTCTGTATAGCAACACTACAGTGACGGTACTATGGGATACACACACGTTTATATTCTCGTACGTATAACATGTCTGTATGCGAACCATCTTCCGTACGTATGTATATTTATGCGCGCGGCAATTGCGCGTCACCGAGACGATGAGAATTGAAAGGGTATATGCATCGCACGGAGATAAGTAAAATGAACGAAAACCAGTATACGACTCGTTCCGAACGAAACTCGAATCGTAGGTACGAGAGGAGCCCATATAGTCGATTCACCGATGTCATGGCGTTAATCGTGTTCGCCGTTGGCAGACATCCCTTCTAACTTATCTCTCTCCTTCTCTCCCTCTCTCTCTCTCTCTCTCTACTTTATTCCGTTCCGTCTTCGTTTCTTCCAACTCGAAACTTCTCCTTGCGTACTTTGCGAGTTTTCCAAGAAACGATATCGCTTGTAGTCGCTTAACTTTGTTACAGAATAAGGGAAGTGAGAACTAAGAAGATTTACTTTTACTTCTTCCTATTCTTGCCATTCTTTTCTTTCTTATTTCTTTTCGTTATTTCTCTCTTCCCCCACCCCCTCCCTCTCTCTCTCTCTCTCTCTCTCTCTCTCTTCCTCTATCAAGATTTTAGTCCACCGAGCAAAACGCCATATTCGAATTCCTACGAGCTACGAGACTGATCGAACAACTCGAAACACGTGTTCTACCAAGATTCCATCTAACGACTACAGATTTAATATGCCACGTGACACCGCTCAGCGTGACGCAACAGACCCGAGACCTGTTTTAATGAGGAAGCGCAAGGACGAGAGAAAGTGAGATAAAGGGAGAAAGATAAAGTAGCGAGAATGCCACTTGCTATAACTCGTTAACGTTAATCCATTGTGTAACTCGAGAACGACTAGCCAATGATCTCGATAATTTATCCCGTTATATTGATATTATCATGATATAACGAATGTATACTCTTTATGGACAACAAGATAGATGTGAGTCTATCTTTGGAATAGAAAATAGAAAAGCAAAGTATGTCATTACTCCTAATCTATCGAGTAACTCTTTATAACGTAAATACGTTTCACAAAAAAGATCCATTACTCGTCCGTTAAATCTAGACTTTCTTTTTCGCATTCGTAATAATTACGGCTACGTTTGAGCAAGCGTGGAATAGATTTTACGTAGCTCTAGGTTACGCGATGCTTTTAAGTAGTACATTCGTTCTAAGCTGACCGATGCCAAGTAGAAACGCTCGGTAAACATGGTCAGGAAAGAGAAAAAATAATGTGATATGTGGTAGAGTGAAAGAGAGAGAAATAAAGAAAAAGAAGTTGAATCAAAGAGCAGCGTCGAGCGAAAAACGTGTAAAGGATATGCGGTAAAAGAGGAAGAAACGAGAGAAACAGAGAGAGAGAGAGAGAGAGAACGTGGTGCAGCCTTCACCTTTTTCGCAAAGGGGGTTGGATGTGCTCTTACCGGACAGGCAAACGTTCCGTTCGTATGTGTATGTACGCGCATAGACATTCGCGCGCAACGCGTGCAAAGTTCCACCTTTTTTCCACGAACACACGTTGGGACTTGGCGAAATTTATTCGTCTGCACAGCCCCTTAAATCACGCCACCCTTTCTCCCTGCCGGTCTCTCGGCTACCGTGCAAACCCTTCCGCCTAGTCATCCACCTGCTCCTGCTTTTGTGGTGTTCGTGCGAACAAGGGAGAGAGAGAGAGAGAGAGAGAGAGAGAGAGAGAGAGAGAGAGAGAGAGAGAGAGAGAGAGAGAGAGAGAGGAGAGAATAGAAGAAAAAGCTTCTTCTCTCTCTTTTCCATCCTTTCGTCCTAGCCGCCACTAGCACACCACCGTTGGCACAGCAACTGCAGCGTATCGCCCTCTTTTTCTTTCTTGTCTCTGCGAGAAACAACAGTGCATATTTTATTTTTAAAGCTGGCCGCATTGACAATTTGCAGCAGCGTTATGTAAATGCATCGTCACGTACGCACTTCATGTCGGGGGAAAAGAAACGTGGTGAAGTGGAGAAGAGTGAAATGGAAAGGAGAAGGATAAGGGAAGAGGAAGAGAGAGAGAGAGAGAGAGAGAGAGGAAGGATCAGGGATAAGAGAAACGACGAAACGTACGGAAACGTTCTCCTTCGCGGTGATAGATCCTACGATGAAATATATGCACTTTTACGACGTCGATGATATGAATTCTCCTCTTTTTCCTTATTTATGTACATGCAAGTGTATCTTTTGACGAATTGTCTTTACGTACGTACATGTGTAAATTATATCGAGAGAGTCTATTTCTATTTTTGAATATAACTTTTCGAATCGCAAACAATCGAATATAGGAAATTCGAATATATTTAGATATAATAGAGTGATTTTCCTTAGGTGAACCACCCCGTATACTCGATACATTCATTATATATATATATATATATATACGTGTGTGTGTGTATACGTATACCATAGGGCAGACTATGGTGCCGCTTTAATCCTTTGAGGTAAGTTCGCGGTCGAAGCGCTTCGTTTGTTCACGTATTATGCGATATAGAATCTGGAATATTCGATAGTGGATTAACCACAGGTTGGATTACACGAATATCGTTTTCGGGGAAACATTATGCGCGATTATCGTGGCACGAAATGTAGATTATTTTATCGTTTACAACGTTTCTCCGATTAGACATATCGCATTTCGCAAATTTTCAAAATCGATCAATGTCGCGTAATCGGTCTTTATCCGATTTATCTTCCAAGGGTAAAATATGACGAGTATCCGAATTGAGACTCGCATACGTCGATCTTAATAAAAATATCATTGAAATGTACGATCATGAAAAGAATCTTTCATAACTTTTACGACGCCAACTTTCGGCGAGTCTCTCGAGCCCCTTCTTTCTCTTTTCTCTTAATGACTTTCTTTCTTTCGAATATCCTACGAACTAACTCCATTCTACCGAGACCCAAAATAACGTGTAACAGGAAATGGATTTTCCAACTCGCTTTACTTCCCGGTATCCCTTCCTCCCCCCCCCCCCACTCTTTCAACTTTTCTCTTATTTCGCTCATCTTTTTCTCTCTTCCATGCATTTCCTCCGTTTACTTGGACGCTTTTATTTTTCGTATTTACTTCTGAAAAACTGATGGCATTCGTCGCATGGCCGTCGAGAGATCGATCGTTGGACCCAAATGCAACGAATTCCGGCGTTGAGTAAATCATCGGTGAAACAGAAGGAAGAAACGAAGCGTCTATGTACTCGTCGTTCGATGGAAATGGCATCGGAATAAAAGGATAGAACGAAGCAGGAAGCGCATGAACAAGAGAGAGAGAGAGAGAGAGAGAGAGAGAGAGAAAAAGAAAATCCAAAGAGAGAACGCGAGGCAACGAATCCCGATACTAAAATTCCATTAAAGCCCGACCGACGGTGTATCTTGCGCCTAGAATAATGTATTTCTTTAGATGCGAGACTGGAGAGAAAGAGAGAGAGAGAGAGAGAGAGAGAGAGAGGTGTCGATCGACTATACATATATCCTCGCCGACAGGATACGCCGAGTATCCTGTATCTCCTGGGCTACCCTCCGACTACTCCTCTAGGTACCAGAGTATCGACACCTTTTCCATCAGGGAAAAATATCAACCCTTTGTTATTACACGGCCGAGCACTTTTCTAGATATCCCGGGTTCCTCTCTCCTTCTTCTCAATTTTATTCTTATTCCTACCATCGCGCTTTTTATTTTTACTTTTTTCCTCCTCGTCGTATCACCTTCGTGCCATTTTTACGTTACGTTAGACACACTAAGAAAAGACAATAATACTTTCGCTCGTCCACCGCTCGACCCGAAAGTACAAAAGTTCGAAACGATGTACTCGCGACGATTGCTAAAACGAATGGAAAAAAAGGTGACGGATGCTCCGAACAATTTTCGATTCACGATGTATAATAATGCAACTCGAGACAACTAACTTTTTATTCCGACTTTTGTACGATTTCTATGACGGACAAGACGGAGAATCATTATCTTTAAGATAATAATAACTTCGTAGATTCTTCTCTTTTTAGAAGAAAAATCTACAACCGAGAGACGACCGATCGCTCGCGGCTAAAGGATAGATCCGCGTATTCGCACGAAGAACGTCGTTTACGAGTTATATGCGTGCACGTGCACGATCTCTCCGGTTACGGAGCGTCTGTGAGATTCTCGCCAGGGACGTGCATCGATGCCGTTCTACTCTCTCTTCTACGTCGACTTCACAAAGGACGCATGACGCGCGACAAATAACAAGGTACGATCAAAGGAATCGAACGACAGCTTCCGCCTCGTTGTTTCATCCTGGGCGACGAGTCGATCGTCGGACGAAACGACGGCGAGCGAGCGAGCGAGCGAGCGTACGAACGAACGAACGAACGAACGAACGAACGAACGAACTATTAGGACACGTAAAAGGAATCGTCTAACGTCGTGCAATCGCAAAGGACATAATACAGGGGTATAATCGATTAAAAGAATTCTTTCTTTTTTTTATTAATTTGCGATAAATATGCATATATGTATATATATATATATATATATATATATTTGCGGCAAATCGCGATTGCGAGTATGAAGAGAACATCGAGGATAAAGAGAATAATGAAAGAATAGAAAGGATTTTTTGCAAATTCGATCGTTACGATCGATTTCTCGTTTATCTTCGAACAACGCACGTCTAGTCCCGCTTTTAATCGATTCAAAGTACTCGCAGATCCGTTCGATTTCCAACTCTTTTATCTTCCGACGACGACTCTCTTATATCCGTCGACGTCTCTGAGGAACATCAATGACAGTGCAGCAGCCAACGTCTATAGGATTTGACGCACGACCGAAATATGCCGTTCTAACTCACTAATTTTAACGCTACGCCATCGCGAAGGTACTCACCCCCGTCGTCGTGCTCCTTTTAACACGAGGCCCCATAAATTTATTTAATAACGACGGTTTGACGGAGGAAACTAAATCGCTAAAGCTCGCGACGTACCTCCGATATTTCTTCCGCGCATTTTTTTCTTTCTCTTTTCTCTCCCTGTCAATAATTCTATAAACCCCTGCTCGATTTAAACGTATCTCGATTTTAAATATAAATTTTATATTCGAAAGAAAAAGATTTTACTTCGTTCGAGCTCTTTCAGATAATTACAATCCTATTGAAGGACTTTCTCGTTTTAATTAATTATACGACTTTCCTCCTTGGCATTTACGTGCGAATTAAAGTTTCTAATAATAGGTAATTATATATTGATAACGTAGACATTCGCTATTGGTTATTCTCCCACGTCGAACTATGCTTTATCATTATCGAGAGAATATTATCTCTCGTTTGTACAAAAACTTTTCGGGTTACAACCTACAATTTCAATGCGTTTTCATAAAATTTTACAAACTTTTTAATGGCATCGAATAACTGCACGTACACGTATTTAATAATAATAATAATAATAATAATAATAATAACGATGGGGTAAGTAAATATTTCTCATAGACATTTCTGAAAATGTTTAAATATCATTGCGATTATCTAACAAAATCAAACTTTATTACGATAGGTATCTGTAATTGCTCGACCACACCTCTTCGGATATAAATCTTAAAAATAAAACACGAAAAAGGAAGAAAAAAGTAAAGAAAAACGAACATGCATATACTTGGATCGTATAAAAGTCCATTATCATAGGAAGTATATGTATTATATGTGCGAGTTCGTAACACCGAAACGGCGATTAAATTCGATTAAAAATGTATACGTATTTATCACGCGCGACCTATTTTCTAGAGGAAATCGTTATACCTTTTAATGCTTTTTCATTTATTGACACGTATCGTTTTCAATTCGTTCCCATTTCCCGACTATAGATGTAGATATAGACGTCATTTAGGGTAAACTATCATCGATAGCATAGCGAGTAGCCGAGTCTTAACTCGAAATGTAGAAATCAACGTTCTGCATCGAATCTCTCGGGCATAAACATGATCTACGGTTTGAAAATTACTCCGAGAGGATCAACGCTTTATAGAATACGATCCAGTTTCCGTGAGAACACGATATAACTCCGCGAAGTCTCAATGGTTTTCGCTTCAACGATGCGCTATCTTCATTAAGCTTCTCCCCATCTTGCTCGATAGAACCAACCGGATGGGTTCGACGATGGTTGTTTCCGTACTTTATAACGATGAATTGTTCATTTGTTTTAAAACATATTTTTCTCCTTGCAACGATAAAAATTTGAAAACTTTTTCTACGTTGTGATTTTATTCGATATAGAATAAAAAAAATCTATACAGAGATAGACTTTTGTGAGATAAAGGTGGCTATTGTAATGATTTAATTAATATATCCATTCGACTGTACTCCATTTGTCCTCTTTCCCTTTTCTCCTCCTCTCCAACCCACATCGTCGATACCATCGTGCACGTACAACGTATATAAAGGAAAGTTACAATGTCTCCCTCCCCTTCCCTCTCTCTCTCTGTATAAATATATAAATCCATAATATTTTTTAATTATCTCCTACTCTCTCTCTCTCTCTCTCTCTCTCTCTCTCCCTCTCAGCCCCCTGTAGCCCCCTTTTCCCGGCTAATGGAAGGAAACGAGTGGTTGACGAACGAAGCTTGTTATATAATGGTTATATCGACGCATAATTCGGCTGGATGGATTTACGCTTCAAAACTGCCCCTATAACACGTGCGGCTATTTATTCGATCCAACGGATTAGACTTTGATTAATCGAACGGAAAATTAGATTAGTTTTCAAAGAGACAGAACAATAACGGAGTCTCGATAAAATCAAAAATCGAAACGTCCCTTGATCGATTTTTCCCTACCTCATATTTTTCCTTTTCTTTCTACGCTCGGTGATTTTTCTTGCCTATCTTCTTCGCGACAATCTTTTAATTCAATTACGGTTAGATGGAGACTCTCTCTCTCTCTCTCTCTCTCTCTCTCTCTCTCTCTCTATCTCTCATCGTCCAACTCTCTTGCGGCTGGAATTCGTAGCCCAAATTGAAATCGATCCGACGACTGACTCGCACTTTGCATCCCCACGGGATGAACGTCGAGAGATAAAGAGGGTTGGTACTTCGATTCGAAGGAAAAACGGCCACCACCGACGATATCCACCTTCGGGGATTTCTTTCATATTACTACTCCGTGTCTCCTCGAACGAGACCTTATGGCAGCAGAGTTTCCTCGTCAGGAAGTAACGAGAAAAGAAACACAACGTACTGTTCACGATTGATTTCCTACCAAGGCAACCTACGAAGCCAAGAAAAAAGGAGATAGAGAGGGTTAGTGTCCTCGCTTTTACTCGTTTTAAAGAATAAAAAGAGACGAATGGAGGGAGATGAACAGAAAGATAGAAAAGAAAAGGAAAGGCAAAAAAGGCTCGAAGCTTATCAATAAAACGAAGCCATCGTTAATCTTAAAGCTTGACGTTTCGAATCGCGAAAAAATGCGAAGCCTATCGTTCTCGTACCCTCGACCTACGATTCGTTTCGTTTTAAATCTACGTGCCTGGAAAACGTTGAAGATTTCATTGAAAAAAAAGCTTCGGGATAGGTCGCGATTCTGTTTGAAAAAAAAAATTCAAATTCGAACGCCACGGCCGTGATTTAATTCCTTTTAATTCGCGGTATTTCGCTAAACGAAATAACAGAAAAAGGCTAACGCAGCGATCGATATTCGGAGGATATAGGCGAAAGGGTGGACACCCGATGGACTGGGAAATGCGGGACAGTCGTATCGATAAAAATTTACATAACACTCGCGATGTTGCTCTCGAACGCAATGCCGATTGGCCCAGCGGGATATCTGATTTTGATCGACCTACCGGCATCGACCGAATTAAAATCGTTTATCCTCTAGCCCAAGATCGATCGTCGATTGAGAACATCGGGCCATTTCGCATTGCTTATTGTCATTTGATAATATTGTTTTCGATAAACAATATCTACATATTTATCTACATTTATCTATATTCGATGGAAATATAAATTTTGATGAAAACAAATTGAAGGCCGTGCGAACGCGAGTCGGAATAATATCGTAGGAAAAAGTCTCGTTGCCGTTGGCTCGTATCGAACTTTTAATGGAATCGAATTTCATTCGGGCGAGAATCATTAGCTAGTTTATCCTCCAACAGCGAAATCAATGGCATACAATGAGCTTACCCGCCAACCACCGTTGGGCTTCGCGCCGTATAAACGTGTAAGTGCGAGCGCGAACACGTGTTCTGAATGCGTCGTTTGGCACGAATAATCGTTCGATCGGAAAACAGACGTTTCGATAATCGACGTGTACCTACTACATGCGTGTTTTCGAGCGAATTCCTCTACGATTGACCCCCATCCAAAACGATATCGTCTCGCCGCGAACCGACGAAAGCGATTCTTTTATTCCTTTCCTTACCTTTAAACTTTCGCATATACCGGCTAGATTATAATATTCCATTCAAAATATCTTCATATGCTGCACCGATTTTATATCGATACTCTTTTTTTATAGAAATCTCTTTCTATGAAGGAGCGGAAATAATGGACGAGTCTTTTTAAAATGTTTGCATTTCGTTCTTTCGTTCGATCGATCGATCGATCGATCGATCGAGAGAGGGAGAGAGAGAGAGAGAGAGAGAGAGTTCGACTCGTCGAAAAAACAAATTTCTCGATACTATTTATCCGTCGACATTACACACGCGGCAAGGGCGGGACGATTGATTTGCAGAAACTCGGCAAATACACGGTCATGCGAATTTCCGCTGTTACGAGCTACTAGAAAGGATTCAATTAACCAATTCCGGACATTCCTTTTAGCGCGAGCTTTGAACGAAGTCGTGTCCGTCGCCCCCTTAGAGCGTTATCCCGCTCTTTCAGTCTCGCCTCAGGGATTTCTCCGACAATTTTATTTCTCAGCTCTTTCTCTCGCGGATGTTGCACGTGGATATGTACTTTCCTGTATAAACAGCCTTTAGAGAAAGCGCCCCGACAACTTTATTATACGTGTGATTGATTTTAGATTTTCTAGGTGCAATTATAGGGGAAAAAAAAAGAAAAAAAAAAATGAAAAGAAGAGAAAAAGAAAGAAAAGAAAAGAAAGAAAGAAAGAAAGAAAGAAAGAAAAAAAAAGAAGTAGCCAAAAGTAATTACTTTTTCGTGGATCTTCATATACTTTGCGCGCAGACACTGACGCGCGACCCTTGTGTTAACTGATATAGAAAAGACAAGTCTTTGATTATCACGTTGCAAAAATACGATGTTCGCTTATTTCATTGAATTCTCCATGGCTTTATGTCGGATTCTCATTCTCGTCGCAAAAAAAAAAAATCATTATGCAATGCTATTTCGAGAAAATTTTAATTAGCCGGTAAAAGCTTTAAGCCGATGAAGGGACTACAGAGCGCACTTTTAATTACGATCCCGTGACTTCTCCAAATATGTTCGCAACTATACGTCGGAGGAACAACTTTCTCTGTTTTCGTTTGCTCCGTTGAGAGAGAAACTCAACGGGCGCCTCTCGTCTCTCTCTCTCTCTCTCTCTCTCTCTCTCTCTCTCTCTCTCATTCTCTCTCTACTCGTACCCGTTACTCATCGGGTAACCGCATAATAATCTTTCTCGACTGTCCTCTTTCTCCTGATAATACGAAAGTACGGAATATGTACTGATAATAGATACGACAGTACGAAATATATTGTCCCTATATTTTTTAACTTCTTTCACAGAATATATTATATACAACCGATATATTTACGTAGGTATATAAAAATAGGATCTCCAAGAAGAAAAAAGGGAGGAAAAGTTTATTCCATTTATCGATTCGCCCTCGATTCTACCATATCTCTCGTCGTATTTTAGAATCGCGAAACAATGAAATATAACCGAATACATTTTCAGCCTCCTTCAGGAAGAATATTTCCGCCCTTTCGTAAACGAACGAATATAACAAGTTCCCTTCTTCGACGAACGTTCATCTCGTTCTGGCATCCTATGCGGTGGCCTAGGTTTTGAGTTAACTATGTAGATACATCGAGCTCGATACCAAATACCACAGACATGGAGGTCTCCATGCGGATTTGACGATAACCTCGGTTCCGCCACGAAGCAATCAGAGGCAGTCGGATTATGTGGCATTTATCCACGTTCGCTGATTCGGCGAGGTAAAATCTCCAAGTAAGAGAGAGCAAGAGTGGAACTCGCCAAAGGGAGAAGATATTCGTAGAGTTGCGCGAGGACGAGCGAAAAAAGAAGTAGAGAAAGACCTGCCTAATACGGACGAATAAAGGATCGATCAAGATGATTATTTCAAAGAATTCCTTTTTTCCATGTCTCTTTTGCGTTAAAAGACGGTTGTCGCGATAAACGACAGCTTACCGATAATCGATATGTTGTTTTTAACGGGTAGTAAGCTCGGACGTTAACTCGCCGACAAATCGCCAACATTTTTGACGAAGAATCATGGTCTTGCGCCTAAACGCTACATGTCCGTCTCTGTGTGTGTATGCATACAAATATATATATATATATATATATATATATATATATATATACACACACACACACACACACAATATGCGATATATATGATATACGCTGGGCCAACAGTGACCACCGTAATGATCATTTCTGCATAAAGGAACGAATCGATTAATCAAAATTTAATTACTCCATTGTTCGAGAGACGAACGCGAACGATAGGGACGATACTAAATGCCTGGTGCTCTTTCGATATAGTGCAACGCGAACGTTATTTATCGTGGCATCGTGATTACGTAGATGAATCTGAAAATTGTGAGGGAAAATCGATCGTCGGCAAACGACGTATCCAGAGAAAAAAGTTTTCTCTTAAATCTCTAACTGCTTTTTTCATTCAATTTCTTTCGAAGACTAATATCAATATCGGATTGAATTTCTCCAGGGTAAGGAGCATCTGTTTCATATTACGTGCAATTTCATTACTTAGCATATAGAAACAGAGGATAGAATTTGCTATATCACGGATTTAATTACTTTCGGTCGAGCGAAATCTTGAGAAACTCTAACGTACCATAAACGGAAGACGACTCGCATATACGACCGGAAAGAGATGGAGAGGGAGGGAGGGGAGAGAGAGAGAGAGAGAGAGAGAGAGGGCGGGAGTAGGAAGTTGAACGACAAAACTCTACAAGTGTGTCGTCGGGACGTTTATGCTCGCGCTACTACGACGGTAAGTACAAACTTGACTTGGAAAATTCTTAGGAGACAGTAGACAATATCCGGGTCCGATCGCAGAATTCGATCCGCGTTACCGTAAACATCCACGACATCTTCTTTTTCTTTATTCCTCCCAGTTCGCTTTTTTTCTACCTTGTCCTCTGCTCCCTCTCTTCACTTTTTACTTCTTAAAAGGGAAAGGGAAGGAAAAGCATATACGAGTCATCTAAAGTTCGTCTCGCACGATTTCGAAGGCAGACGAGATCGGATCTTTGCAAACTTTTCGCATTAATAATTCCCTACCGCGATCGGAATTATAAATCAAATTTCTACGGTATCCTTCCTATGAGGAATGCTCCAAAGTCTTGCGGCTTTCGAAAGACACGTACGATCCTCCGTAAATTTCTTTTACGAGAGTGGAAAACTTTCCCCGTTTCCTCTTTTTATTTTTCTCTCTTTTTGTGCGTACATATTTTTTTCTTTCTTTTTTTCCTCTTCCTACATATACACGAAAGACAATCGTATCGAAATAAAATATCTTCTTAGCCCTTCTTCGTATTACCATTGAAAAATAAAAGTTTCGAGCAAAAGAAATCGTAATTCGTTTCGTTATAATTTACATTGAGAAATGGTGACCGAAAATGCGAATCTTGCTAAAAGGCAAGGCGGAGAGTCCCTTTCGTCGAAAGGACACGAAGAGTTCGCGGTTGGCTTAAACATGCAAACGCGATTTTTCCAAATCGTCGTAATTCTCGAGGAAAGTGCGAGAGTAGAAGAGCGAGGCTACGTGCTGCAGCTGTTGCGAGCTGAAAGCAAACAGGGTGCATGGAAACGAATAAACTATGACAGGGTGCATGGAAGCCATTCCACGCGCTGGCAAAGAAGAGAAGGCGAGATAGAGACGGGGGAGAGAGAGAGAGAGAGAGAGAGAGAGAGAGAGAGAGAGAGAGAGAGGGAGAGAGACGCAAACTTTCCTCTCGCATATAAACTCGTTTCAGCGGACTCGATCCAGTCCGACGATTCTGCTTACTCCTGTGTATCTCTCTCTTCTACGAATGACGTCATAAAATTGAAATTCTACTGCAAAAAGGGTAAACGGAGGAAAAAAGTTAATCGTTTGAAGAATCTCCACCGGCCGATCGACCGACCACGAACCTTTCATCGGACATATTCCAAGCATCCAGAGGGGGCGAACTAATTCTGTCTTATGTCAACCGATTAGCGGTGCGAAGTAGAATTATGGAAAATCGATCGTCGCGCTAGTCCTTTGCTTGTACCTTGCCCGACGACATAATAATTATCGTGGAAAAGCATAAGAACGATCGCGGCAGTGAGGAGACTCGTCGTTCGATGATCCATGAAAATATTTAATCTAAGATCTAAGTTAACCGAAAATCTTTAAAATCAAAAGAGAGAGATTGCAACGTTCTATCGATCGATCGCTGGATCAACGTTACAACGATAACGCAGCAAGTTGTAAAACTGTCGAGAAACGTGCCAAACTGTTTTATAGCGGATCGATTTAAATTTATTCACTGTAAGGACATTTATCGTTTCTATCGCATTGTTATCACGTACGAGTACCATCTTTTTAGGTGCATACACGCACCTGTGACTTTGATATCTTCGATGCGCACACATGCCTACGGATTACGATACAAAGTAGAAAAGCGTGAAGCCGATAGTTTTGTTAAGCGTAATCGTGCATCCGAGCGTAAATACGTGTGTGCGCGCGTAGAGGAAAGGCCAAGGATCTACGATTAGAAAACAATACGTGATAGTGCAATGAAAATACATCACCACAGATTTCTTTCTTTCTCTCTCTCTCTCTCTCTCTCTCTCTCTCTTATTATATTATATCCCTTTACTACGATACGCAATACGATAGACTCGTCCTAAAGAGAATTTGACGTGTAATTCGACAAAGGGATAAAATCGATATCAAATATCAATTGGTACGAAAGTCCACGACGATCGGTAAATAGTTTCCTCGACGCGTCCTCGTTACGATTAAATCGACAAAACGATCGAGATGCGCATTGTAAAACAATTACAACCCAATGGAAAATCGATTTTATAAAAGAACAAATACGCGGACTTGGCATTTGATAAATTCTATCGAAAATCAAAAATCGATTGATCGAACTCGATTAATTTTACTTCAACCAAGTTGGCACACTTCGTCTTTCTACTCGATTCTTTAGCATGGTTATGGCTGGTCTTTGATGGTTACTCGATCGAGCAAGTTAAAAGAAACGTCGTTGTTGCCAAGAGAATGTACGTTCATTCGTGACTGTATCCCTCTTTCATTCGCCGGTATAAAAATGTATGTACTGTCACTCGACGAAAAAAGAGGCTACGTGAATTATAATAGAAATCCGTACTTTTAGAAAAGCTTTTAAAGGATTACTGCAGTCGGTCGGTAACATCTTTCACTTATTTACGAACGAAAGCGGAGATGACTGCACTCCACTGGCTTTGTATTCCAACAGGTGCTGCTGCTGCTGCTGCTGCTGCTGCTGCTGCTGCTGTGTATCGCGGTGAAAAGCTCGGACCTCGCCTTCTCATAAACAAGTAATTCTCTTTTAGACTTTCAAATCGGCAGTGATAGCTCTTACTTTGTACTCCCGCGCGTACTGCCATTTTTAAATTTTTATGGAATTCTCTTAAATGCTCGTCGAGACAGTTATCAGTTGAATAACAATCCTTTAATCGGATGACTCGAGTGGAAAATAAAAAAAGCGAAAGTATTCTGTCGTCATAAAATATGTAAATCTCGGGCGGGTCACGATCCGACGTAAGATAAAATGAAAATTGTATAATATTTAGAAAAGAAAATAGTGCGATTAGAAAGGAACACTCGTGAATTTTCGAGCTTTACGTCCTAACGAAATGGCAAGACAGCACCCGTGTGCCTAGCTCTCTCTCTCTCTCTCTCTCTCTCCCTCACACGCCCCCGTTTCTGTTCAGCAATAGAACCGTGTCCATTTCATCAGGAGCGACTTCGCCGAGGGAGAACGACGACATGCTCCATTTAATGGCGTCGTACCGTAAGACAAAAGAAAAACTTTGCTTCTCTTCCTCGCGAACAGGGTCGGCCTTTATCGGTTTCGACGTCACAACGGCATTAAATGAATGAGATCGTGAGAGATAGAGGAAGAAGGAATAGAATGAGATGGCACAAGCTTGCTCGAATTTCTAAATCCAAGTCCCCGCTTCTTTCCCGCATCACTCATTCAGCCTTTTCATTCGATCCGTCTCCATTGACCGTATCATTTTTAAACGGTCAATGTTTCATCAACACGCGCCACGCTGTTCGAGTTTAATCAAACTTTTAAAAGACTTCCGGCGCCGAGTGAAGCAGATTCGCGGATCCAGAACGAACTTCCGGTATGAACCCTTCCGGTACGAATCCGGTAATCCGATGGACTTTTGCCGCCGTCGTTTTCGTCTTCGTCTTCGCGATAAAGAAGAAGAAGAAAAAGGTATAGTCTTTTGGAAAATTGAAACCTCCATAGAATCGAATCTTTTGCGAATTTCACGAAGCGTACTCGTTTCTTCCGGTGACTCGATCTTTTCAATTTTCCTTTCTCGCTTTGCCTCTCATTCATACCACTTTTACTTTTCCATCCAAAGCTTTAGCCAACTCCGTCGAGTTTTACTTTGGTACAATTTTCTGACCTCCTTTTTATTATTTTATTTTTATATTTCTTATTTTTCATCGACAATTATATTATTGACAATTATTAAAAGAGAAGAAAGTGATATTCTTTAAGGCACCTAGTTCGCTCGATATTTTAACCGTCGATCATCTTATTATTTTTTCTTTGAACGAACGAATCTTGGTTAACAGAAGCAACGAGGTGCGAAAAGAAGTAGATTTTAACGCAGTCCCCGAGCTTACCATCCCTCGCAATGTTTCCTGAGAACACATCCGAGATGAACACGCCAAGTGCTTTCCCTCTTTCGTTCTTTCTATCTCTTAAACAAGCGACGAAGGAAAAGAGAACCGTGAAAAGAAAGTAAAAAAAGAAGCCCGATGCTGCCTGCCTCATCGCGCTATAAAAATATTTTCTGAATCAATAAAATATTTTCTAGTCGAATGTCCAACATTATTAAATCTCTATCGTATCCCGTATAAATGAGTTCACAAATGTTCGTAGATACTCTACCTGATAATGTAAAAAAAATTAACCGATGTTTGTTTCTAAGATAAATTCTTATTATCATAAAAACTCGCTTTCAAGGGAGATATATGATGATATCATATATATTCGCTAACCCAAGGATTAAACGTACATATATACATATATATACATATATATATATATATATATATTTGAATTTATATATAGATTGAATTAAAAATCAAATTTGGCTAGGATTCAGCAGGTAGGATGGAGCGCTCACACAGGTAGTCTCTTATTTACTTAACTACTGTACTACGGAATATTAGGAAGGAAGGAGAATTTCATCAGATGTTTTTCTTTACAAAATGCAAGGGTTTGCGTAGAAGGGACTTGAAGTGTCGCCATTATTTCGACTGTATTGCAATAGGGCGTCGATCTAGCTTTCCTTTTTTCACGCGTCTGTTGAAAATTATACAAGAGGAAAATGTCTTCTTATCCGAAAGGTGACCATGATGGACGCAGTAGACCACGTAAGAAATCATTCCATGGAAATCGATATGCCAACAAAGAAAGAGTAACTAAACCGAACAGTATATATATATATATACTTTCATCTTTTACGATATAAATGATGGGAATCATAAAGAGATATGTATGTACGGTTTAAGGCGAGTTACCGTAAAATATGTATACATTTTTAGGATACCAACTCGGCTTGTTTGTGCTGCTTTAGAAACTTTATGATAGTCGTAAAAGGTGAGGCGGATGGTAATATGCGATAAAGCGGCAACTCGTATTCGCCAAGTTCTTTTCGTATTTAGAATCGGAACGGATAGCACGTAGAAACAAAAAGTACAATGACGAAGAACAACGAGCGTGATTTTATCGGGCGACTGTCCGTCCGCGATGTTCAAAATGCAATTTGCATCGACGACGAATGCCCGTGGAAATTACAAATGCACTCTGATTAGAGCGAACTTTTCCAAGCGTTCGTTCGTTCGCCCATCCATTCGTTGGTTCGTCCGTCCGTTCGTTCATTCGTTCGTTCGTTGGCCCATAGAAACGGGAAAGAAGAGATGGAGGATATACATATACGCACGTAGGATGGCTCTGTGTGTGTACGCGTGTATATATATATATATATATATATATATATATATATAGAGAGAGAGAGAGAGAGAGAGGGAGGGAGGGAGGGAGAGAAATGGACGAAGAGAGGAAATGCAAAAAGATTTACTTAGGCTAATTGCATGAGATATGCGATTGTTTCATGCATATTCAGCAGGCGCGAGACTCAGGAGGTGGGAATGGCTGATCGTTGTTTCTTCTTCAAGAGAAATGTCTTTCCTTTCTCCTTCCGTGTCTTTCTTCTTCGTGTGTACGGTCCAAGGAAAAGCACGTGGTTGAAAAGGCAAAGGTAGTACGCATCTCTTGTGAAAATATCTCGTACGCGACTCGTTAAATTCGTTAAGATCATGCTAAACCACGAAGGTACGGTGCTTTATATCGATTAAAATTCAAGACTCGTTGAAATTAATCGTTCGACGACGACGAGAGAAAAAATAACAGCGAAGGTAAAGATGAAAGAAAAAAGGAAAGAAGAGAGGAAAGAGACGTTATCATAGACGAATATCGATCCTGAAATATACCCGGACGTGAATAACGATTTCATGAAATTCAAAGACTCCTCCGATTGTGACAACGAAAGAAATAATCACCTTAACGGGGATGAACGGAAATACAGTTGATGAAATTTCTATCCTTTTTCTTAGAAACAAAGAAATATCTAAGTAACGATTCGATAATCGTTAGAGTCGAAATTATCACGTTCGATGATCGTTCGCACAAAAAAATAAATATCGTTTATCGACCGAGAGTATCGTTTATCGCATAAAATCTAGCCCTAGTAAAATTTCATCGACTCAACGCGAAAAAAAGAACGTTTGCCTGTTAAACGGAATAATTAAAATTCCTTGATTACAAGAATTGGTCCATTTGATAATTATACTTTTTGCTCCATGTTAGCTTTCTTTTTTCCTTATCCATGTCGTATTTTATATTGTATATTAACGTAACGCGCCATACTGTCTAACATATAATACTTTTCCTCGCAAATGAACTATGATTAAAGTGCATAGACCACGATGGTTTTACACGAAACAAAGCGAAAATATACGCGACGTCAACGTAATACGAGCCGTAAGTAAGAGCGCAACGTAATTAACGTTTGTCCGAAAATCATGGCTTAAAAAATATGCGGAGAACATGGAGACGAATGGCGGTTCGGAAAATCCACGCGTGCGTATTCGGATTAGCTCGAATAATGTGACGACTGATGAAACTTTATGGAATGAAGCGGATTAACTTGGCAAAAGAGACTCGTAAGTGGGACGTTTGATAACGATTTGAAAAAATAAAAAAACAAAAAAGAAAATTATACGATACTTTGGACATAATGCATCTTTGACGAAGGAAAAAGATTATGCGAGATCATTTTAGATTTTTAGAAAAAAGAAGAAGTGCGTTCGCTTCTAACTCGACGACGACGACACGATTGATATTTCTTCGTGTAATAGGGAGAAGGGGGTTGTGGCGGGGAGGGGAGGGGGGAATTGTACGCGGTATTAGTACCGGTATTAATAACGGTTAATCGAAAATTTGGAAAAGTCCTGTTCTCTCGATTACCTTCGCTTTCAAGTTCGTAACTCGAAAGGGAAAGATCGATAGGTCGATAGGTCGAACGATCGTTCGAGCGGCGAAGCGCTCGAAGAACGAGATTAGTAAACGAATTCTCCCTTATAAACTTGTGCACAAGCGAGCTAATTCCCGATATATCTATATAGGTAAGCGTGGAGCTGAAAAAATCATGGCATTCGTCTCGCGCGATAACAATCGAGCACGTATGTAAGTAAATCAATCGCACAAAAAAAAGCTATGTAACGTCGAGCATTAATGAGTATAACGGTAAACGGTATACAATGAAGCAACGTAATTAACATATAGACTAGGCTCGAATGACGCTTTATGTTAAAGGTCGAAAAATTATTTGACGCCTAATTGATGTCGCCTAATCGATCCTGGGTTTTTTTCTTTTCTTTTCTTTTCTTTCCTTTTCTTTTCTTTTCTTTCCTTTTCTTTTCTTTTCTTTTCTTTTCTTTTTTAGCCGACGAATTCCAGGAGATTACCAAAAAGAAAATGTTTTAAAGCAGACACATACGTTTCCAATATTAATAAATAATTTTTGCAATGATCGTCGGCAAGAAACCAAAACGGCATACATATGGATGATTAAAAATTAACTTTAAAATCAGTGATCTTCGATCGTAGTTTCATTTGGAAAGTGCAAAAAGGCCGAATTTCAAAAACTCGTTCGCCTCTCCTGAAATAGTTTTACTAATAAAAAAATTCTTTCAACTTTTGATAAACGATTCCTAAAACTTATTCGATACGTATCTCGTTGCTCCTTCGAATTTCCATCAGTGAATTTTCTATCAACGCTAGCTCGTATCAAGCAAAACCCTTCCACTCCTCTCTCTTTTCCCATCCATCCAAACATCGCAAGGATGATTGATAGCGAAAAAAGTGGGTTGCTGCTAGCTACATTTTTACTACTGTTTGTTTCTCTTTTTTCTCTCTTTTCCCAAACGCGTATTTCCCTCTCCCTCTCTCTCTCTCTCTCTCTCTCTCTCTCTCTCTCTCTCTCTCTCTCTCTCTCTCTCTCTCTCTCTCTCAAACATTATACCGACTCGTAGAAAGTCGCAAAACGAATGCTAAATTCCGTTTAACATAGAAGCTCCACCGCGAGTATCGAGATTAAGGAAAAGCTCCGTTTTATTCTTACGAAACGATGAAAGCTATCAAATAACATCGTACCATAGTGTTTATCTTATATGGTTTCCAATAAATATAGTATCGATGTTGTATTTAAATATACCACTTAGTTATGTACAACGAACGGTAGAGTGGTTATTGAATATTAATATCACTTATGGAATAATTGACGAAGAAATGACCGACGATCGAATCTAACGCACGTATGCTCGTATTTTTCCTAACTTCGATAAGATCGATCGTCGAGTAGTCGACGAATTAAATAGCAGATCCAAGTAAATATCAGCAAGATCGAAAAGAGAAAAAAAAAATGAAAAGGAAAAAAAGCTATACAAGTACGCGAACATACCAATTCTACGATGACGATCTACAACATATAGAATATTGAAATTTACGAGATCACAGAAATTCGATCGATTTGAAACTTTAACCACCCGTAGGGAAAATACGTTTCGTTGATCTTGCAGCGATAGAAAAGCGCGCCTTGACGAAAGGACACTTTTACCTCCGTTCCATGTACGAGGAATTAAAGTACGAGAAATTAAATGGAATAAATCTAAACGATCTAGATGTTTGTGGGACTCACCTGCTAAAAGCACCGTCTGCACGAGAAACAAGAGAGATCGTCGAGGGTGTATCATTGCGATCCTTGTCCGTAGGCTCTACATGAAAGGACTTTTCTTAGAAAAAATCTCGTGATCTAAATCGATCCCAGTTTCTTCTATTCCTCTCGCTATTCCCTTTTTTAAAGAATTTATTCGCTTCTGAACGTAAATCCTTTAGCACGCATCTCCACGTGGCGGAGTCGTGCTGTGAATTTTCCTTTACTTAACGTCGTAATTTCTTCAAACTTTGCCTTAACTAATAAGGAAAACGTCGAGTTTCTTCCTCTTCGAAGATTAACTCGAATAAGAGACGTCAGCGTTGGTCGTTCTTCCGAACGAACGAACGAACGAACGAACGGACGAACGAACGAACGAACGAACGGACGAACGAACGAACGAACGAACGAACGGACGGACGAACGAACGGACGAACGGACGAACGAACGAACGAACGAACGGACGAACGAACGAACGAACGAAGGATCGAATATGGAAGAGAGAGAGAGAGAGAGAAAGAGAGAGAGAGAAAGAAAGAAAGAGAGAAAAAGAGAGAAGGAAGGAAAGAAGGAACGAGCGTGCGAGAGAAAATGAAGACAAGCTGCGCGAGCGAAGTCTCGCCTTCGACTGGCGCGCTCCGACGTTTCCGACCCCTCTGATGACCGCGACGAACCACCTCTACCCCTGTTCTCCTGGACCAATCTCCTATCCCTCCCCCGTCGTCATACACCTTCTTCGTTTTGTCTACTAATTTGCGATTTAGTAGGACTCGCAGGCGCGCGCCACCTTGCCAAAAGGACAATGAATTCATCGGCTAGACTTATGGTTTTGTTAAAATACGAGGGCGCGCGCGCAAGCAAATACACGCGCACTTCCTAATCGAGTCTAGACGCCTGATAGAACGGGGGTATTTGAATCTCTTGCTTATCGTACGCTTTGATTTGGACCTTTCCTAATTGTCACTTAACGCGTTTATAAGTGAATCTTTTCATTTCCACATTCATTGACAGTTCCTTTTTTTCATTTATTTCTTTTTATTCCTCCTCCAAGAAGATAAATAACTTTATACCGAAGATGATAATATTATCACGAAGACATTTTTGTTCGATTTGAATTTATCGCATCTCAAAGTAATATCTAACGCAATAAAACTTTGAGCCGCGCACGGTGATAATTGCAAAATTAACGGGGCAAAACTTATCAAGCCACTTTATCTAATCAATCGAATTAATACGAATTAATCGAACAGCGAAATAGAATTTCGAACTTGCCATGGGAATTATTAACCAGATCTATTTAACTAGATCATTTACCTTTTGATAATGATAATCACCGCCGATAAAAACTTCCATCTTCCCTGTACTCTTTGTTCCCAGCTTTTGCAACAAAGCGTCCATCTGTGTAATTCTGAAAAACATAAATACTTATTTACGGATTTTTTTTATAAGATTTATAAATTAAACAAAATTTTAGCTTTGCCAATTTATCGGTTACCTAATAACTTTTGCGTGTGTACGGAGCCGATTATAACATATCATTTGCTTCTTCGACTCGTGAGTAAAGATATAGGTTATATCCGATCAAAATATATTTCATGCACTTAAATGACAATTAAGGAATGAGAAACGATCGAGTTAATTTTTAACCGGTTAAAAAGGTTAATATCCGTAATTTCTTGTGCACGATTTATTACTATTACGTTTCGTTGCGACGCAACCTTTCCTATTTACGGAAGGAAATTTCAATGATACTTCTCGTTTGATTAATAACGACACAATAATTATTATAAGAAATATTAAAAATTTTCAAACGAAATAATCGCCCGATCTCAGATATACTATTTGGGCTGGTATATTGGCGCGAACGGGATCCTCTAACGAACAACCGGAAATGCCATGGCGAATAATATTAGTCGAATGTTAATATATTATGTATATCCTTTCGAAAAAATAAGTGAATAAGAATGAGATTAAGGTTAAAATAAAAATTTTTACTGCTCTTTATCATTTTTATATCCTTTCTTGGTAAATATTTATTAAACGATAAGGAGATATGAGTAGATAATATGGGAAGGATTTGCCCGCGCTACGATCGTTTCTTCATTGAAAATCAGCCGTTAAGATCTTCGCGAGTTGCGCAACGGACGTTTAGATTCGGAAGCATTGCTACTTTTGGCGCCAAGCAAGTAAAAAGCACGGTACAATCGTATTCCACGGCAAGTGCTGCGAAATATTAGTATGTATAAGTACGGCAATATTAAAATTGCCTTAAAGACTACGTGTAACAGTCATGAGAAATATATTAAAAGAACATTTATCAACATAACCTAAAAAATGTTATAGTGCCGCCAAGGAAAGCCACTAAACGAACCGCCCAAGCTCCTCCGGCGGGACAAAAGAGGTCTAAGCAGCAAAAAAAAAAGCAAGGTAAAAATTTCACTTGCTATTTGTCTAGGCAAATTTCAAATTCACTTTTATTTAAGCCGATAAACAAGTCGAAAAGTAAAGATAGCATGTACTTCTTTAACTGCCAGGCTAATATCACTGCATTTTTTTTAGATCACGTCCGTTTAATTGCATTTCACATTGTGGGAGTTTCTTCTAAAATATTTATTATGGAAACATCGCTAAAATTCTTTCTTTCATTCGCAATTTTCCTTTCTCTTCTTTTCTTTTCTCTCTCTCTCTCTCTCTCTCTCTCTCTCTCTCTCTCTCTCTCTCTCTCTCCCTCCTCTATTTTTCCTCTCTTTCTTTGATTTCCCAAGTATATAGAGTAACGACCTATCTATATGAAAACTATCAAACTTCTCTCGTCTTTGGCAGATTTAACGTTGAAACCCAATTTACGCCAATCTAATACAGGCGGCGATATACTTGCGTTTGGACAAGGCGATGTCGGACAGCTTGGACTTGGGGAAGATGTCATTGAAAAGATTCGTCCGGCTACTATTCCTGGATTTCAAGATATCGTAACTATAGCAGCCGGGGGTATGCACAATGTTTGCTTGAGACAAACCGGGGAAGTATTAACATTTGGATGTAACGACGAAGGAGCTCTTGGAAGAGATACGTCCAAAGAAGGCTCGGAGACTATTCCAGGTTTTGTCGATTTACCCGGTAAAGCCGTTCAAGTGACAGCCGGTGACTCCCATAGTGCTGCGTTATTAGAGGACGGTCGAGTTTTTGCATGGGGTTCTTTTAGGGTAAGCCTTTTCTAAAATGTCTGTAGTCACAGTAAATAAAAGAGAAATATTTTTATGATTTTAGGATTCACATGGTACTATGGGATTGACGCTAAAAGGAAATGAAAGACTTCCAATAGAATTATTACCTAATGTTAAAGTAGTTAAAGTAGCATCGGGTGCTGATCATTTAGTATTACTTAGCGAATCTGGAAATGTATATACCTGTGGTTGCGGTGAACAAGGTCAATTAGGACGAATAGCTGCTAGAACGGCTAGCAGAAATAGTCGTCATGGTATAGGGCCCTTGTTAACACCCGGAATAGTTGAATTTAAAATTACAAAGAAATTAGAATTTGATGATATATGGGCGGGTACATATTGTACATTTTTAAAGGAATACAATAAAGGGGACATATATGTTTTTGGTTTGAATAATTATTATCAAATTGGTAAGTGCTTGTAAGTAGGGCAACGATTTGCAAAGATTTATAACGTGTGTGTGTATATATATATTTATACATACATATATATATATACATATATATATATATGTGTGTGTGTGTGTGTGTGCGTTTACAAATCTACTAAGAGATTAATAAAAGAATTCTTTCAGGTTTGAGCGAGCCTGCTACTCACTTTCATCCACGAATATCAAAAACTTTTAGTGGGAAAGTATGGAGGCATATCAGTAGTGGTCAACATCATACTATTGCTTTAGATGATATAGGTCAAGTTTTTGTAATGGGTCGTAAAGAATATGGTCGTCTAGGCCTTGGACCTAATTGTTCGGACGCTAAAGAATTAACACTAGTTTCTGCTTTAAGTTCTATGAAATGTATTGATATTTCGGCTGGTAGTGCACAATCTTTTGCAGTAACAGAATTAGGTATAATATTAATAATAATAATAATAATAATAATAATAATAATAATAATGATAATGATAATGATAATGATAATGATAAAGTATTTTAAATGTTAGTAAGGTATAGTGATATTTTCATGCGGTAATACATTTTGCTGATTTTAGGTGAATTATACGCATGGGGAATGGGAACAAGTGGGCAACTAGGAACAGGAGAAGAAGAAGACGTAGAAGAGCCTGCGCTAGTTAAAGGAAAACAATTAGAAGGCAAAACGGTAGTACGAGTTTCTGGTGGTGGACAACATACATTAATTTTAGCGATAACTCGCCCAGTGAAAGATAAAACTGCGGGTTAATTGAAAATAATGTAATATTTGCGTATATCATCACACACGTGTGATACAAGCTCGGACAACGAAGGACTAAAAATGTGTGTAAATTAAATGTGCCTAACAACTTTACGACGAAAACGAAGATATAGTTAAGATAATTTTCTCAATGCATTAAAATTTCATCGTTGGTACAAGAGAAATTTTGAGATTTATATATATATATAATGCATTGCTATCAGAAATTAAATCATTGTGTTTGTCATAATTATTGGATTGACCTTTGATTTTTTGTTAGTTTTTCTATTTACAAATGTGTATTACAGAAATAAACTTTTTCTACCATTGATTTATTTATATATATATATATATATATATATATATATATATATATATATATATGTATATGTATGTATATGTATATATATACGTGTGTGTGTGTTCGTGTGCGTGCGATGCGTGCCGTGTGTAAGTGTGTGCGTGTGCTTGTGTATATATATATATATATATATATATATATATATGTATGTACACACTTTTCCTACTTCAAATTCTGCATATTGTTTTTAAAAATGGTGACTGTTCTATCCTTATAAATCTACCGAGTAATATCACATAAGAATCATGCTCAAACGAGATGTCAATTCAAATATGGAAATAAATTTGTGTTCATCAATAATTTATATATGGGATATAAATTTCCAATCATTAGATAACCAAATGTAAAATATTCTATTTTATTAAAATCTGCAAAATAATAAGAGATGTAAAAAAATTATTGTTTCTTAATAATCAATATTTCTAAAGTATAACTTTATTTCAACAATTTGGTAATTAAATTACACAGTATTACTTTTATCGTCTCTATCCTAATATCCATGAACTACAATAACTTAATGGTCAGACATAAACAAGAGTAAAGTATGACAACGCACTGTCCATTTGTATCCAGAAGAGTAAAAAAATTCAATAAAAATTGTAAACAATTATAGCACCGTCATTCTGCGAAAAGTACGTGATACGTAATTTAACTTGTCTTTGGTTGTTCCGCTACTTTGTTTTTCATAAAATTATCTTCTTGCATGGAAATTTGTGTGAGCTTCTTTCCTATACGTTCGTGAACATCCAAATATTTTGCTACACAACGATCTAAACAGATTGATTCTCCTTTTCCCAATTCTGGTTCAATATATTTTGGTGGAATACATTTTCTATGGCATGCAGATGTCATACGATTGTACATATCAGACATCATTTCTATTTCCAAATCCTGTACCAATTTTAATTTTTCTTCGTCTAGTTGCGGTAGGGTTGTCATATTTTCTTTGTCAATTGAACAGACAAACAATATAAAATATTTTAAATAATTTATTCGTCTTTGGTTAAAGCCGTCCGCATACGCTGCCTTGCTTTCATACTCTCGTACCTTTTAGATTCTATAGATTTTCTTGATAGTGCAAAGCTATATAGTCCTAGGGAAACTATTATAACCCTGTAACAATGATTTAATTGTAATTGCGAGCTTAATAAGAAGTAATTAATAATATCAGGTAATATAAGATTTAATTATATACACGTGGAAACGGAAACATTCCTTCCATCGTCTTATAATAATTTTTCATTTAAGGTTATAAATGATACCCAATAGGTCTAACTCATTATTAAAAGGTTATATTTCGAGACGCTATAAAAAAAATGCTCACACTCACCTACCATCCAATAGCTATTTTCTGATGTGGTCCCAATTTCATAGTTCTCGTCTTTAAAAAATTAAACGAACTTTTAAGAAAACCAATGCCCAACATATCGAAGAGATATGCCCCGCCGGTATGCGAGACCGGCACCATCTACCAACCGTTATCAAATATAATTTCTATTTCTATTAAAACCCTAGTAGAGTTACCAATCAGTATGGCCAGAATAATCTCATATGAATGGAACTTAATACGAAACGAAGGGAGTACCAAATGGTTAAGTCATATATAACCTATAACACTTAGATTCATAAAGAAGAGAAAATTTCTTTTGGTATTGTGTAAACGATGCAACGCCTTGAAATATTGTGGAGACAATTACGTTTAATCGATGCCTTCAGAACGAAACAAACGTCCATTAAATCGTTCAGTACTGAGAAAACTACGGACGATAGCATCGATAAAACCAAGAACCAAGTGAACATTGAAATTAAAGAAATAAATTCGCACGGATCTCCTGAGAAGAATGACTCTTCTAGCGAGAAGGTAAAAATTCAGTCTGACGAATCGATTGAAAATCTATCATCCGTAAAAGTCTCGAGTAGCGAATCGAATGGAATGAAGTCGGATAACGATTTAGGAGTAGCAGAAGTGAAGCTGAGCGGATTTGCCCAAACATTTGAAAAGTTCTCACGAATCGACGAACCAAAACAACTTGAAAAGCCTTTAACGTTCGCCACCTTACTGCGTCGCTCGGAGTTTATGAACGTATGTTATTTTATATTTAATCACTTTAACTACCTCAGGCAGTTTCATATTTATTTTAATTGCGAGTAATTAAAATATTACAGTTGGGAGATCCAGAAGGGAAGAAGGTCGTAGGGAAAATATTTAAAACTGTAAACGACGATTTGTACATAGATTTTGGATGGAAATTTCATTGCGTATGTCCTAGGCCTATAAAAAATGGAGAGTATGTATTACAATCTAATCATATTTATTATATTATGGAACATAAACGGATTGATAATTTCAATCAAAAATTTATTACAGATTTTACGTTAGGGGCTCATTGGTAATTTTAAAGATAAAGGATCTGGAATTGTCTATGAGGTTTCTAGGCTCAACCACGGATACTACTATTTTAGAGGCAGATTGTATACTTTTAGGTTTGTTACGTTCTCCATTGAAAAAAATCAATCCTCAGTCAGAAATGTCCCGAGTTTAATAATAATTTGATATTGCTTAATTATTGTATTATCAAAGAGATACTTGAAGATTAAAAGAAAGATTAAAAAAGTGTTTCTATGATTTAACCTATTGTTAATATATACTCAAGTATTGTACCGGTAAGTATCCTAGATCGTCGTTTATATTGGTTTGTACATTCGAACGACCAGTACTATTCTTAATCGTTTATCTTCCAAGAAACGATCAAACTCCATATGTTTTTTTGTTTCTTTTCGTTAAACGTCCTATTATTTTCTACCAAAGACATACCCCCGATTGCTAGGTTAAGGTATATAATTTAAAAAAGCTTATACACGGTATATGCGATGTGTGAATAGTGGTAACACTGTGTTTTAGTTCCTGCGTTGTAATTTCTCTTATAGTTCATATTTTCTCCATGCCTGTCGCTGAAGTCGCACACTTTGCTCCAAGCAAAAGGTGAGCTACGGTCTTAAATCTAATATACTTGTATCGCTTTTAATCTTTGTATTGTAATAGTATTTATTTAAAAGAGAAATATTGATAATACAATATATATATATATATATATACATATATATATATATAAAAATACACACGCGCGCGCGCGTGCGCACACGCACACACACACACATACACATACACATACACACACACACATACAGACACATGTTTCTTCCATAAACATGGTAAGTTAATTATTTTTACAAAAATTCGATATGACCAAAATAATTTACGTACGTTTGTTTACGATTGAACAAGTATAATGCATGCGTAATAAGTCAACTATTATTATTTTTTATAACACATAATTTTTTTTACAGGATTCTGTTTGCTGCGGATGTCACGGAGTAGTTTCAAATGAGAATGCAAAAAATATATTAAATGACGATTTATCGATCGAACCTTCGGATTATATCGATGCAGGTCCAATAGTTAGTAAAAAAATAATTAAATTATATGATGGAATTGAACTATTGACAGGCTATAAAGTTAGTAACATCATTTTTTATAATTTATATATATATATATATAGTATATGGCATATAAATAAAAAATTTAAATACTACGTAGTAGATATTGTTGTAATAACCGACGATATATATATATATGTGTGTGTGTGTGTGTGTGTATATATATATATTCTCTTTTTCAAGATTCCCAAGGACCTAAATTCTGCGGTATTATGCTCAACATGTTGTCAAAAGATAGAATCCTTTACAGTCTTTCGAATGCAACTCTTGGATACGTTTGAAAAACGAGCCAACTACAATAATCCTGAAAATGTGTCCAAATCTATATCCGATTCAGGATCTATACGACGTTTGGAGGATCAGAGAAACAGTTCGATTGTGGATAAAATTGGCGACGTTATCGTTAATAAAATTCCAAATAATTATAGATTATCAGAACCGAAAGTTACAGTCGACGATGGTATTAATGTAATCGACAATAGTATACCCTTAGAATTAAATAATTCATTGAGCGACGAATCTGAAACAAATGACTCTTTAGGAAGTAATAGATTGTCAAACGATCATGAAAATAATAATCTTAATGATTTGGATTATTCGAATGAAGTTACAGATATTAATCATTCTAAGGTAATATTTTCCAAAGTACAAGATAATGATATAGAATCGGAAGTTGATATTTATTCGGGCGAATACGATGAAGTGTTGGAATTAGATGTACAATGTAAGAACGACGATATAACGGATTTAGCAAGTATTTCCGAATCCGAAGCAGAGATATATGATTATGAGCCTATTGGAAAAAGAATTAAGAACTACAATGCACTATCGCCTGCTTTACTCTTCTAAAATGTACTCATTTATTGTTAAATTTAAGTAGACTATGGTCTCACTTTATATCGAATTATATATCAGAATATCTTATTGCATGCTATTCAAATTCATGTAAATGTTTGTGTAATATACCAATGATCTGTATGTATATAATTTGGAGATATTCAAAGTATTAAGAAAAGTATCTTATTATGAATTATTCTTAAAGAATACATTTATAAGAAAATAAAGTGTTTTTAATCTTTGTAAATGATTTCATCCCTATCTTTATGCGCGTACGCAAGAGTGCAAAATTTTTACTATTATTATTAATTAAGTTAGTTATGATATAATGGTGCAGACGCATTTACTTCGTTCAATCTTGTTAAACGGTAAAGTAATCTTTTTTTCTTACTTGGCAATGCTTGAAAAATGAATTGTGAAATAATATAAAAAAATTTCTCCTTCGAGTACACACAGCGACTTGCTGTTGCAGAAACTGTTTCGACTGGCCCATTAGCTCAGTTGGTTAGAGCGTCGTGCTAATAACGCGAAGGTCGCGGGTTCGATCCCCCCATGGGCCAAATCTTTTTTTCTTTTTTTTTTTTTTTTACTTGAATTTAAACCGACGATAAATATAAACCGCAAAATATTGCTAAACACATTTACGCAGTAACTCTGACATTTTTAGAAAATATATTATTATAGACGGTACAGTATACTATTCTGCACAAGTCAATATATTACTTATAGAATGAACTTTGATAACACAAATGGTATTATTCGATAACTCTTCACAAATATATTTCATTATTTCAATGTACTTTCGAAAGATAAATGATGATGCGATAATTATATGTATGTATATATATATATATATATATATATCTCACACGCAGAGAGAGAGAGAGACGCGTGTTATGTATATATGCATATGCATGGATATGTATGGTGATATGTATGGTGATAACCGAAAGGATAACAGTATCATGTAAATAGGCACACGCGTTTATCATTACTACGTAGTGAAAGAATTGTGTTAATTACAAGATTTGTAACTAACAACGAGCAGTGTGTTCCATGCTATGCTACACATTTGATATCTAGCAAAAAAAATGTATCGCTCTAGAAAACTTCAACTTTTATTGAAAACGTAACGGATTGTTCCGTCAATTGTTCATACAACACTATTCTATAGAAATGCAGATACATAAAACATGTAATTATTTTGTTTGCGTAGAAAGTTCCTAACCTCGAGGGTACGTTCGCACAGCGAAACTACGCAGAATGAAAAGAAAATCGACAAGGTAAGATTTATGACTATAATCATATCCGTATAAGATGATGAGTATAATCATATCTGTAAAATATAATTTTTTGTTATTCACAGATACTTATTGCAAATAGAGGAGAAATAGCGTGTCGAATATCACGGACGGCCAAAAGATTAGGAATAAAAACTGTAGCAGTATACAGCGATGTTGAGAGAAATGCGATGCATGTGGATCTTGCCGACGAAGCTTATTGCATTGGACCGGCGCAATCTAGTCAAAGTTATTTGAGACAAGATAAAATAATATCTGTTGCCAAACAAGCAAAATGCCAAGCTATACATCCTGGGTATGGTTTCCTTTCTGAAAATGTAGAATTTGCAGAACTTTGTCAAAAAGAAAGCATTATCTTTATTGGACCTCCAGCGAGTGCAATAAGAGACATGGGTATAAAAAGTAAATCAAAGGAAATTATGGCCAAAGCCGGTGTACCGGTCATACCAGGTATTCCACAATGACGGGTGAAGTTAAGGGTATTGTAATACAATATGTTTTAATATCTGTAACAGGCTATCACGGAGATGATCAGTCCAATGAAACTTTATTATCAGAAGCGAGAAACATTGGTTTTCCATTGATGATAAAAGCTATACGCGGCGGAGGTGGTAAAGGTATGAGGATTGTTTTAAATGATAATGAATTTTTTCATGCTTTGGAATCCGCAAGAACCGAGTCACAAAAAGCATTCGGAGATTCAGCCGTTCTATTAGAACGATATGTTGACAAGCCAAGGCACGTGGAAGTTCAAATATTTGCGGACAAACACGGCGATGCAGTTTATTTATTTGAGAGAGATTGTTCTATACAAAGGAGACATCAAAAAGTTATCGAAGAAGCACCCGCTGTACGTAAAGATATGGATTATTATGAAAGGCAATATAGATTAAATATTAGATAATCGTAATTATATATTAATAAAAGACACGTTAAATCTCATGTTCTGGATATATCATATAGCCTGGTATATCTAAAGAATTACAATTAGAATTAGGCGAAACGGCTGTCCGTGCTGCAAAGGCTGTAGGTTACGTCGGAGCTGGTACTGTAGAATTTATAATGGACCGAACTAACTACAATTTCCATTTTATGGAAATGAATACGCGCCTCCAGGTAGAACATCCTGTTACAGAAGCAATTACTGGATTAGATCTTGTTGAATGGCAATTGAAAGTGGCTGCCGGTGAAGGGCTTCCCCTTAAACAAGAGGAAATCCATCTTCGTGGACATGCTTTTGAAACTAGGATTTATGCGGAAGTAAAATATTCCATTTTAAATAATAATAATAATAATAATAATAATGACAATCATCGTCGTTTCATTGGCTGCCAATGATATTTCTAATTAAGATCTTTTATGTTTATTTTTTCTTTTCCATCTCGCGACAGACTCCGAGAAATGATTTTTTACCTGGTGCAGGAAATCTGTCCTATTTGAGAACACCCGAGACATCAGAGAATGTTAGAGTCGAAACTGGCGTCAAGGAAAATGACGATGTACTCGTTCATTATGATCCGATGATAGCAAAATTGGTCGTTTGGGGATCCGATAGAAATGAAGCACTTAGAATTCTTAGATCAAAACTTTGCGAATACAATGTAAGAGTTTACAAATTTTGTAGAGAAACAAAAAAGAAAAATTATTATAATAGAAAGTATCGTAATATTATTGGATAGTCTAAATTAAAAATTAATTGTTTTCAGATAACCGGAATTGATACAAATATTGAATTTATTAAAGATCTATGCCTACATCCAGATTTTCAAAATGGAAAAGTTCACACGGGTTTCATAGCAGAAAATAATAAAGATTTATTCCCAGATTTACGGATTCCTAATGAAATATTAATTCAGGGTGCCCTTGCATTAATCTTATACGAGGAAATGAATGCCTTAAGTATATCTTTAAAAACGAATAATCCTTTTAGTCCATTTGCGACAGAAACTGGACTGAGATTTAATCACATTTTAAATAGAACATTCAAATTTGCTATCGACAATAAATGTATGGAAGTTAGCGTTAAATATGTCGAGCCAGAAACATTTTCTATGAGAACCAACAATATTGGACCATGGAGGAGAGTGACTGGTACATTGAAAAAAAGAAATAATGCGTTAGAATTAAATGCAGAAATAGATGGAATAATTGGGAGAACGAGAGTTACAAAGCTTGAAAATACATTGCACTTATTTACTAACGTAAGCTGACAAATTAATTGGCTTTGGAATAACGTATAGAAACACATCGTTCTTTCACAGGAAAAGTATAAAAAAAAACAAAAAAAAGAAAAAAAAAAAAAGATAAAAGAATTGTTATTTTCTAGACGCGAGAGTGGCGATTAAACATGGCCAATCCTAAATTTTTATCTGAACTGACGAAAAATGTACAACTGGAAGAGTCTTCCGCAGTAATCAGTCCAATGTCGGGTATAATAGATAAAGTATTTGTTAAACGTGGTGATAAAATTAAACAAGGCGATGCATTAGTCGTTATCGTTGCTATGAAAATGGAAGTAAGCTTATTAATAAGTTAAAAATTATAATAGAATATTCCTAATGTAATCCCAACGATTTATTATCATCTTTTCTAGTATGTCATTAAAGCACCTGCCGACGGAATTGTCGAAGATGTTCCCTGCACGGTTGGTGATAAAGTTTCAAAGGACGAACTAGTCGTCAAACTGTCGGAGTAAACTTCCAATATAAGATAAAATTAATATATTTTGTTGAAAGATTTAATAAAATAATTTTTATCATTTGCAATTAAAAATAATTATTATATTTGCGAGTACGTATATTGATTTGAACATCGAACGAGTCGTTATAGAGGAGGATCGGTGATGTCGAATGACAACGACAAAGACGATTGGACACAATTTCGGGAATGGTTTTCAAAGGAATTCCAAAAGCTTCTTGTCCGAAAATTGTATCCCTCTGTGGCGCCACTGTCGGCCATTGCGATGCTACGAATCCGGTCGTCGGATCGCACACATGGTCGCATACATCAATCAATTCTATATAGTAAAGTTAAATAAAATTAGCGGGAGCGGATCTCTGCTACTTCAATCATATGGTTAATTTATTATTTATTATTTATTATTTATTATTTATTATTTATTTTGGTTAAAAAGTGATTTATTAGGCCGCACGTATAGTCACCTCTTGTCTTTAAAGACATTATTACTTGTGTAAAAGACTTTACATCGCACTAAACTCTAAAATTAATGTCTCCAAGCGTCAGAACCTATAATACATATCAAGGAAGGTCACCCTTTTGATAACATTAAGAATATATATATATATGTATATATTACCGTTGTTACGTTCAAGATGTGTGACTTATGCAGTTAATGTTAAACAGTTAATTCTTTTAATTTAATTAGCATCCAGAATGGATCTGCCGGCAACTCAAATTTGTTATGATTATGATGACATGCCGACTCAAAAGATTGAACAGCCCATAGAAAAGGGACATAATGTGCAGGTAATCAACAAAGATTTTTCATTATTTTCACTCGAACTCGAATAAATAATGAAAAATGTTTTAGGTTGCCGTATTGACCGTCAATTCTATTTCATATCCCATTTATAAAGGTATCAGTAAGATAGGACGTCATCCGGATTGTAATGTTATTTTTAACGATCAGGTATTCCTTAAATTAAATAATCTAATACTAGTATAAATAATTTTTATAGATTTAATCAAATCAAAAAGATTATTGAGCGCTATTTAAAGCTGTATGAAAGACCGTTTTAATATAGAGTATATCTATTACAGAGTATATCGAAATATCATGCAGAGATAGAAATAAATACGTCCCCAGTGAATGCTTGGATATGCGATCTGAATTCTTCGAATAAAACAATAGTCAATAATGTAAGTCGATTGAGTATCTTTATGACACACGCACACACACACACACACATTATCGCTCGTGTAGATAAGGGGTAGCTCGGATTTCCAAAAGAAGTGTGATTATTACGCGCATGTTTCCTCATTGAAATAATAAAAAATTTCATCGCGTTTGAATTACTCAAAACGATATACCACCTTTCTTTCAGATTGTTTTACGGCCTACGCGTTATTACGAATTAAGGGATAACAGTACCATTGAATTTGGCAGAATAAAAGCGATTTATAAGACGTGCCGTTTAGAAAATGAATTTGTCATTCCCGAAACACCACTACAGTATAAACAAAAGAAAATAACACCTATAATTCCAGAATCGCCAGATTCTTTATCGGTGAGTATGATCTTAATATAATGTCAATCTAAATAGGATATAAGTTATTTTTTTCTCATTCTATTTTAGAATAATTCGTCAGTTATTAATGGAGATGATTCGACGATTGCGACAGTCCCGCAAGAATGTCTCAGAAAATCTATTTGTTTGCGGGCATCTATAAATCAGGAAAAGTCGCAAAAGGTGTTGAAAGGCAACGGCAAAGATAATAAAGTTGGTACGTTGTCGGATTCGATGCAGGACGTTAATAACGATGAATCTATCGTTCGCCAGTTATCCGATAAAAATAATAGGAAGCAAACTTTCGAGGGGAATTTTAATGTCATTACCTGCGAACAGAATGATCCAAGTACAAGCTGCGAATCGGATGATATATTTGAAGCGGCTACGCAACGCATTGACGTTGATATGAGTATGGAAAGTGTTAAAGGTCCATCTCCGTCGAAAGGGAGAAAGACCGATGACGTAGATGTTGATATAGACGGTGGTACGACTCGTACTGGAAATATATCTAGTACTCCGATAAAGAAAACTAATCGAGTTGAAGAATTGAAAAAGATAGAAAAGGATATTGCATTGGCGACTAAGTGCATTCAATCGAGAGAGATTGAAAATAATAAAGGGGAAAATAAAGTGAAAGAAAATGGGAATGATATCGACGATTTCGATAAGTTAGAAACCCAATTGGTATGCTTACCTGACTTTATTAATGACGCAAAGAAAAGAAAAAGCGACGATATCGATGATATTGATACGTTGGATACCCAAATAATAGATTTTTCAGATTCGAATCGTGGCGCGAATAATCCAAGGACTTGTGAAAAGGTGAACGACATTATCGATATTGATTTATTGGATACGCAACCATTGAGTGAAGTCCATGGCACCTCGTCGTCTGCCGCAGCCAAGGGGGTGGCCATTAAACAATCGAATTCATCCAATAATGTTAGTATAGAAGATATAGATTATGAGACGGCGTCCACCCAAATAATCGAAGAGATGGAAATATTGTCGGATACGCAAGAGGATAATAGGATTAAAAGTACAGATAGATCTAAAAAGAGCAAGCGTAAAGTCAATCTTACCGATAGTCTCGAACAGAAATTAAACGATATGTTCGACGAGGTTAACGACGAAGAGATAAACGATACAACGATGATATCGACTCAATGTCTTGAAAATATTTTAGAGGTATCCCGGTGTAATAACGTTTCAACGTTTGACAAAGATTTAAATGAAAAATTGGCCGAATCAAGCCGACGAAGAACGTCGGCGGATTCCCAGGATGACGAGGTATATTTCGGTGGGCTTGTTTCTAAAAGAAAACGAAACGTTCTTGCCGATTCTCAAGAAATTGTTCGTTCAAAAGTTTCGACTAATAATCGCCGCGGGACTAACAGAGTTTTAGCCATCGAACACGATTTATTGAATAGCTTTGAGATTCCTTCGAGCGTTACTTCGAAGAAAACGAACGTCGGCGAACGTACGGAAACGGCAAAATTGTCGGACGACGATATCTTAACTCGATTGCCGGAAGTTAATATATCAGGTACACTTTCGGATCCAAACGCTCGCAGGTCGTTGGTCAAGCAAATCAAATCTACGTCTCGTACTGATAATAAAAAGACCGTCAAAAAATTGGACACATCCAAAGTCCGAGAAACGAGATCTAGCATTAATAAAAACGTACCCGTGGCGGAAGTGGAAGATGTCAATTATGAAAATGTAAAAAGAATGGCCGAGGATTTGATTTCCAACAGGGATAATAAATTGAGTCGTTCTGTGCTAGTAGGAATGGCTAAAAGGGGGAAAAAAGGAAAGAACGTAAAGTTAACTGATAAGCCATCCAAAGTTAAAAAGATAACTAAATTGGATAAGGTAGAAAGAGAATCCGAAAGTATTTTAACTTATGTTACCGACCAAGTCCCACCAAGAAGAAGGAATACTCGATCTATGAGCTTGGCGGACTCCAAAAAAGAGATCGAAGAACGTCGAGCGAGAGGTAATAATAATAGGGAAAACGATAACACCCCTAATACCGATCTAATAATGGGAGAGGAGTCGCAAGAGGTTGCGATGATTATGAACGTTTCCTCGATTATCGAGCCAAGAAATATTCGAAAACGTAAAGTAGCTAATCTAACGAATTCGGACGATGATACGTTAAACGTCAATAACGTAAAAGGTAAAACGAACGATGCTTCATACGAAGCATCCAAATCGCAATTTAAACGAATCAAATTTGGCGGAAATAATTTGTCGCAATTGTCCGTTGATTATTCTATGACGGATGATTCGTCATTGATCGTTGCGAACGAAAATGATTCTGCGATATCATCCAATGTTCGGTCTACTCGTTCGACGCGATCGAATACGGAGAAACGAAAAAATGATAATAATACGAGTAGTTCAAAGAAAATGGAAAGGAAGAACGATATTTTGACGGATAGAGGAAATAATAGGAAAACTCCAACGATAACTTCAACGCTTGCAACACGTAGAAGCGCGTCCTTTTCAAGCCCGAATACCTCATCATTTTCTGCAAAAGAAAAAATTCTCTTTACCGGTATAGCGGATGACGAATATGCTAAAGTATTAAAACTATTAGGTACATGTAACTTTTCTTTCTTAACATTTTCATGATAAATATAAACACAATTGCATACAACTGACTAATTCATTCAGGATTACATTATTATTATTACTATTATTACTGTTATTATTATTATTATTTTGTTAATTTCTCTCTCTCTCTCTCTCTCTCTCTCTCCCTCTCTCTTTCTCTCTGTCTCTTTTTCTTTTAGGCGGTACAAAGGTAGAAGATCCTTCGAAATGTACCGTATTGGTTACAGACAAAATACGTAGGACAATTAAATTTCTTTGTGCATTAGCAAACGCAGTGCCGATAGTATCTGTAAATTGGTTACACGAAAGCAAACGAGCTGGCCGTTTCTTAGATTGGGAAAATTATATGTTGAAGGATCCAGCTATGGAAGCTAAGTATGGATTTAGATTAAGAAAGAGCTTGGATAAAGCTAGAGAAAGAAAATTGTTAGATGGTTATGTGATTTTGTTAACTCCAAATATATTATCACCGCCTATATCGGAATTGAGAAGTGAGTTTCCCTCTCTTTTATTTTATTTTTTCATTATATCTTGTGCTATACCGAAAATACGAATAATTATTTAAATTTCATTCATTTCTTCTTTTGTAGCTATGATCACGTCGTGTGGTGGCAAAGCTTTATTACGACCATCTTCGAGATTGACAGAAAAAACAATAATTATAAGTCATCAGGATGATTTGGATAATGCGCGAAAATTGTTATTAAAAGTACCTAAAAGTGTAACGATACAGTCTACCGAGTTCCTTTTAATTGGTATTTTAAAGCAAGAATTAGATTTCGTTCGGCATAAATTAATTTAATCCCATTGCAATTAATTTTAGCTCGTCAGTGGTACCCATGTGATTATTATTATAATGAAAGTTATTACTTTTTTTTTTCTTTTGCTACGTAATACGGACATTTTCTCTATACTCTCAAGTATTTTAATGAAATCATTTGTATTATCGTTATAATAATTTTACTTAAGCAATATAGACGCAAATGTTTGTGTATAAATAAATATTTTGGAAGATAGTCAATGGCAAAACCAATGGGTTTTGGTGGAACGTTAATTTTTCGCTATAAAAATAAGCGGATGGAATTTGTATATTTCTTACTTATTAACATAAAAGTGAAGAGATTCTTTTCCACATATGTAATATTTTCTACCGTGTAGTTCATATATTTATAAATAAATTAAATTTATAACCTAATAACGCAAAGAGCGATGCAACATTTAAAAAGATATTCCATTTTATTAGTTTTTATTTTGTTTTATATCAATTGTTACACTGATCTTAACGTAATAATATAACACACTTAAGTATCAAAGATTTTTCATTTATATAAGTTGTAGGGGAGAAAAATTAAACTTATTGATATACTACTACGTCGATGATTTGACGAAAAGTGACACGACGCGAGCTAAGAAAATAAAGCTCATGTTTGTTTCGTTTAATGTTCAAACCAGAATCCGCTGCTCTACAAAAGAGAGAGCACCAGTAAAGTTTAAAATCGCAACTATTTCGTATCTTTTCGTTTGTTTTTTCTTTTCTTTTCTTTTCCTTTTCTTTTTTTTTTCACGAACGAATCAATGGTACGTACGCAAACGATGTCGATCGTTTACGCTACTCCGAGCGCGAACATGATCAACGATCTTGACATACCATAGAAACTCCATCATCTAATAATAATATATCTTTCCTAGGAGAGTAGTCCGAATAAGAGGAAAGAAAAAAGAAACTTATGTCATAAGCTATCAATCGAAAATCTATTCCGATATCACTATCTTATTAATAATTTTATTGCGAATGAGAGAAGTCATGATCGATGAATAAATGCATTTGTCGACAACGTTTTTATTTATAGCTGAGAGTCCGTATATCCGGATGGAAGTTGAGATGAGATTATACTTCCACGGAAGTGCGGCGGTCAGTGTTAAAGAGAGACCTGGAACGAACGCAAACAAAAGAATATAAATATAAATACGTGTGTGTGTACATGTATATATAAGCGCCGCACATAATACACAACGTGGTGCGTACTCGCCGCGTAAAGCTTTCTTTTTCATTAATTTCTTACGACTAACGACGTATTAAATTAGCACGCTATAAAAGTAAGAGAATTCATTGAAAGTTTTCTTTGAAAATGTTGGGCGTAGAATAAGCGAATGCACTTAAAATGGCTGCCGCGTTAAGAAAAGTAAGACGCAGTACACAGAGAGAGGATCGATTTATTAATTTTTAACGGTAGAGAATGTAAAAGTCATTGCGTAATATTAGAGACAATATTTCTCGAAACTAACGTTAAGAAAAAGTAATGCGATTCTGGAATGTGTCAATTCGACGGGGAAAGAAGAGTTAGAAAAAAGAAAAAAAGAAAAAAAAATAAAACGTTATCGAGGGAAGAAGTGACAACAAGATATACAACGATTGATCGAACACGTAATATACGTATATATATTTGTGTATATGGAATAAGAGAAAAATTGAGGACAAAGAATATAAAATAATATTTACCAAAATCTATTTACGCTTTGGTCTTTCCTTGTTGCCTTTTGTTATGTTCGGAATTCATGAGCTTCGTTAAGATCTTTCTGGAATGGCCGCTCGGATCGAAATGATTGGTATGAGCGTCGGCTTCGCGTTTTGATCGTTGTTTGCCACCGTGACCGGTGAAAATGTGCTTGTCGTAATCGTAATTGAAGTGCTCGTATTCGTCGACGTAGTAGTTATCGGACATAGTTTCTGCTTTTGTTGTATCACACAAAAGAGACTTTGAAAAGTGCGTAATAGCGGAGACTTCAAGGAGAGAGAGAGAGAGAGAGGGAGACTGGAGAAAAAAAATTCCACCGTCTTATGCGTTGATCGTACCGAGTCTACGCTCGATTCGATACTAATTTCTATGACGTTCTTGCGAGCACCTCTTTTATAGGATACGCTAGAACGGCTTTGCGCATGCGTGATTCGCAGTAACGTATAACGTCATAACAAAGCCCTGTCATTTTATCTCTTTTTCGTCATTTTCATCGTAAACTAGACTAGAGACTAGATTCTTTCGCTTATCGTGTTCGCCTGAAGAATCGCTAACGTGGATTTACGTGAAAAAACGAGAGAGCGAGTGTGTGTGTGTGTGTGTGTGTGTGTGCGTGCGTGCGTGCGTGTGCGTGTGTTGGGAGAGATTTAATCGGTTTAATTAGGAAAAGAAAATTTCTCGATACTTTTTATTCGCGTACAATTCGGAGAGAATAGGTGCGCTAGTGCCGCTGATGTTACCGCACGGATACGTAGCGATATTTATCATCCTATATGCAATATCGTATTTCGCATATACACGTATGTTCCCTTTTCTTTTTTTGCGATCTTGTCAAAAAAGATGGTATATTCGTTCGATTATAGGAAAACCTATAATCCTATATATAATTTCTTTTTTCCACTTTATCAAGTACGATTATTTGAGAAACATTAGTAAGTTACGCGTCGAGATTCTTTTATCCTTATCGAAAGTACAATACGTATCCCACACGTATCTTATTCCATTACGCGGGGAAAATTCTAGAATACGAAGTCTCTTCTACAAATATTTCTTGTTATCCGTAGTAATACGTAAATGTTGCATCACTATACATAAGCTTTCCTATCGATTCAATAATCGTCGTACGAAGATAATTACGAACGTTCGATAATACGTTCGAGCTTTATTCGTTCTCATTGAGAATATAACGAAAAATAGACCATAATTTTTATTTCTTTTTCGTTTGATTTTCTCGTAGAAATCGTTCAACGAAATTCGATATAGGTATAGCGTAGAAATATCCCAATGTCGTTTGGACACGAACGAAAAGAATTATTAAAAAGAAAGAACACAAAAATAGATTGTATGTAACACGTTACGAATTGGAAAATATCCGGGCGCTACTGCAACTCATCATCGATCGTTCCTCCTTCCCGCCCATGGTTTGAATTTACGCGGCTCTTTGAATTGATAGACTTCCGGTGGAACGCAAATTTTTGTCAAACACGTTCGAGGTTATATTATAAAATGGAATTATAATGTAACGATCGTTGAGCCGACGAAAAGAATTGGCAAATAGTTATTATAATTTTATCGAACGGCGTTAACTCATTTTGAATAATGACTATCGTAAAAATATTTCTCCAGATGTGACATTATTTAACGAGGTATACATATGCGTTTAGTTCATTGCCATATAATGTTAAGATAATACAATTAATTTCGATTATCATGCAAATCATTCGAAAGGAAGCACCGAGGATGAGAGAAGATTTACTAATTAACTTCTGTCGCGTGGAAATATGCCCAAGATCCTTGACCATACGTATAGTATAAATTACACATGAAAGGTGCGTAAAAGACATTTGTTATATTTCAGCAATGGCATGACTAATCGACACGCGCGAACGATACTATAATAATATTATTATTTACATTGAAAGATCGAGATAAGAGAGTGTCACAACGCAATTCCCGTTTTTAAGCCCAAGGCCAAAGTACTTCGAGTCGTATCTTAATCCTCGTGTACGGGCTAAATTACTATCTTTGCAAAACTCCTGACAACGGCGACGATCGGTATACAAAGTCCATCACTTTTCTCCTTCTCTCTTCTTCAACTTTATTTGCGGTAAATTTGCTCGCTGAGACGAGAAAGGATAGCGATTTCCCTCTGCGTGAATCATAATTAAAACGGATTGGTAGATAAAAGGAGAGGGACGTGTTGAGAGAGAGAGAGAGAGAGAGAGAGAGAGAGAGAGAGTGCACGTACACAGAGAGATTGCGTGTAGGGAATAATACCGTTAATCGATCGGGGAACAAAGACGATAACATTAACCGTGAAACGATTAAACACTACGGAAACTGGTTTGACCAAGATAAACGGACCGTGCGTCTTACAAGTATATACAAATCATACAATTTACGTGGCATCTCGAAAGCATAGGAATCGCAAGTAATTCTCAATCGTACCGACAGATACTATGAAGGAGAGCTAATTCAGAAGTAGTAGACGCAATCGACGTCGGAAGGAATTAAACGGCCTCGTTTACTATGACCTTATGCAAAAAAAAAAACAAAAATGGCACGCATTCATCGTTAACGAACGAATCGGGCGCAGGTGTAGACGAAGAAATGACGTGTCTCCCGAACTCGGCAGAAAAAAAAGAAAAGAAAAAGAAAGAAAAAAGTCTCCGGTCGAATAGCCATAACGTTATTCGTATTTCTTCTTTCATCTCTTTTTTTTTTCCTTTTTTTCTTCCTTCGAAACAGGACATCATCGCCAGCAGCTCATATTTATTTTTATCAACTTCCTTACAGGTATATCGATTATTTTTTATCCTCATTGGAGGAACAACAACAGTCGCAATTGAATTTCATTTGTACGATGCCGAGCGTTCGGTATATAAACTGTTGTCAAAGAAGTGTCTCTTATGTCAATGTTAATTCAAATGGATCAAACTCGTGATATATTTATAGGAACAAATAGCGATCGACAGGAGTATGATAGATAACGAAGATAGCGTGTAAAACTTTTTATTGGAATTGTAAATAATTTTATTAGAAAACGACTCGTGCGTTTTCTCTTTTTCATGACAAAAGTACTGCGCGAGTTTGTTCGTTCAGCCGAGATCGTTCAATCGATCCCATAAACATCGCCACACTTTCGATAGTCCGCATTCGCATAGATGGTACCGTTATGGCAAAATATTACGCATACCACGCTACCGCGTTCCCTATAACGTGAGGTTTTGTATCCCAAATTCTTCAGACCGTCGATCACCCGTTTGGGTATACCATACTCGTAAGCCACTTCGCCCGGAAACAGCTGATGATGTATTCTTGGGGCATCGATGGCCTCCTTAACCGTATTTCCCATCCATAGAATTTTGGCGATAACCTAGGAAAAAGTTTTATTCGATTAAATTCCATTTTATCTTCGAGATAGAGCCGCTGGATGGACTCTTTATCGATCGCCTTACGACGATCCGATGAGCGGAGCGGGGGAGGGAAGAGAAAGAGAGAAACCCCCGTTATCGCACCTGAGAGACAGCTGTCGTGATTTTAGTCCCACCCGAGGCACCAACGACCATCTTAACGTTTCCACTTTCGTCGACCAAGATGGTAGGTACCATCGAGGACATGGGCCGTTTTCCAGGTTCTATATAATTGTTAGGACTGGGCGGAACCCCGAAGTAATTCGTTTTCGATGGTATCCCAAAGTCGTCCATTGCATTGTTAAATAGAATACCAGTTCTCTCGCTCGTCACTCCGCTTCCGAAGCTATAAAAAAATTAATAATTACAGATAATTCGGATGGAAAATTTTTTCGTCGATATTTATTATCGAAAGAAACGAAGCGATATGGATGTTATTGGTACGAACTAATAATTGATCGTGCTGGTAACCGACACGGCATCGCCGTTTTGCCCTATAACCGAAAGATGCGCCGTCCCATGATCCTCGGTACCGACGTCGAATGAAGCCCCATAATGTTTCGGATCGCTCCAAGTCTTACTGTCCTCTATCTTCATTCTTATTTGATTCGCATAATCTTTCGACGTTAAATTATTGTTCAACTGTAAATAACGATATGTCAATCGGCGTTCGGATCGAAAGAAAATTTCTTCCTTCGTATATTACATATTATTATTTAGATAAGAAGCGTACTTCCGTCATATCCACAAAATCCTTATCGCCCATGTTACCTCGCAAGGCATAGGCGTATTTGTAAGTTTCTAACATTCTGTGATAGGTTAGGATCGTTGAGTTTAAGTCCGACAGACTGTTCGACGTAAATCCGAAGCCATCGAAAACGTTTAGAATAAAATCGAGCAAGCTTCCACTTCCCGGTGCTCCCGGGGTAAATAGTTTTATTCCATTGGAAAATTCTGCCTCGATTGGTTTCTCCCACGTAGCACTGAGAAATATAACTCTGTCGTTAATAGAACTCTTCCACGATCGTCCACATGGATCCTCCTGTGTGAACTTCTATTTACGTACCGATATGCATTGAAATCCTTCATGGTGATGATACTGCCTCTTTTTTGCAAATCCTCGGTGACCATCCGACCGAGTGTACCGTTGTACAATACCGAGGCATTCTCTTTAGCGATTATTCTTAACGTCTCACAGAGCGTTTTCGGTTTTACGATCGAACCGATCTTGATGAAATTGTTTGTTTTCGGATCGACGAATAGTCTCCTAATAGATTTAAGGATATCGTTAAATAATCATCGCCAGGAATGATCGCCAAAAGCTTTACTTACTTCAAGGTAGGATCCGTGTGAATATTCTTTTCGTTATATCCAAACCCATCGTACTGGATCTTGGATAACGTGTAACCCTTTTCGCACAGTTCTATACTTGGTTCGAACAGATCTGCCCATGGTAATTTGCCAAATCTTCGATGAGCTTCCCCGTAACCGGCCAATTCACCGGGCACGGCAATGGAAAGGGGTCCTAAAATAATTTACAATAATACGTCGTAATAACGTAGACGACGCCAATTCATATCTTTCAATACGTTTCTTTTCTTTAAGATGAAGATTATAATTCCGTATATCGAGATAACGCTCAACTTATTACGATAGTAAAATAGTTATATAACGGTGTCCAATCAATAAAAATGTGCTGCAAATTAAATGGTCCCTTTTGAGCATACAATTTAACTAATGTTTCTTCTTAACGTAACATTCATTTTTTCGATCGATTAGCGAGCAAGAATGAATTTCGACACGTTATGAACGCGACGCGTTAAATACGTGTATATGGTAGAAGAACGGCGAAGATGATTTTTACCGATCGAGGAAACGTGCTCCGGTTTACCAGCGTACATAGTCGCGTTCGCTAATAACGGAGCTCTATCTCTTGCGTTTAATACGTAAGCTCGGCCAGCGGCTTTATCGTAAATCGTCATAAGAAATCCACCACCTAGACCCAAGCTCTGCATGTTTACAAGACCGTTGCAGATCATAGAGGCGATCGTTGCATCCACCGCCGAGCCATTTCTTTCCAAGATATTTCTTTTATGGGGATGGGGAGTTGGTGAAACAAAAAAAGAAAAAACAAACAAAAGTAAAATCGAGATGTAACATATCTCTGTGCGATTTCAAAATATTTCTTTACGATTATATAATTATGAAAAAAAAAAAAAAAAAAAAAAAAAAAGAAACAAAAAAATATCCTTTTGTTCTACCTACTTGCCAATGAGGGCGCATGGCGCACCATCGGCACAAACAGCGCCGCGTTTAAAAACCCTCAATTTGCTCCAAGAAGGTGGCTGGTTGTTCTCCGGATCTGGTGGAAATAGAATCCCTTCATTTTCGCGATATCTTAAACTGTCATGGATGGCGTAAAGACCGACGGCAATGATTATTTTGAGGATCACTGCAACCACGATACCAATTATGATCACACCTTTCGTGCGAAAACGAGATCTGAAAGATTATAACCATTCATTCAGACAAACCGTTGGAGATCGAGTGGTTCGTTTAGTTTTTCTTTTTTTTTTTTCTTTTTTCTTTTTTCTTTTTCCTTTTTTCTTTTTTTTTTTTTTTTTTTCTTTTCTCCTTTTTTTCACACCACATTCAGGTTGCCGACAAAACGCCATATCGTGTTACATTTCCAACGTTCTTTCTTTCGTTTCTTGTTTTTCCTCGCCATATCTTTATTAGCAGAAAGACCAGCGCCACGGTACGTTGGTACGACTATAAAAGATTTTAGACTTTAGACCATCGAAAGAGTAATGTTCAGTTTCTCAACGGATTAGCTATCGCGTTGACTGTCGTCTCGTGCATCTCTCACAATCAGAGTATGTAATCTTTATATCATTATCTTCTATTACTTATTATTACCAATAGTTGTTCTCCATCGTTATTCGTTCCATCTTCCTAACGATTTTCAGACGATTTTCGAGAAATACAAACAATTGCCACGAAAAGTGACATACATATGTCGCAATACTAACGGTAATCTCGCAAAAAAAGAATAGAGAAGAGAACGTTCGTTTAGCGCCACCCATCGTCATTTATTTCAACGATATAATTATTTACTTTGATCTATCGATCGATAAGGTAGGAGATCATTTTATCCAACATATACGCAATGTCGTAGGAGAAAAACTGAGTAAAGAAATTCTTCGAAAAAACAAAAAAAACAAAAGCGTGACTCACGTGTCAACGCGTAAAATCTCGAGGAATTGAGATTTCGTTTTACCACGCGAACCGTTGTACGCGGGTAAAAGTTGGGCCGTGCCGGCGTTTTCCATTTCTTGGTAATCGCATCTGTCGATATCGTCGTTCGAGTATCGTCGAGTATCATTGGCATTTATGCAAAGGGAAGTAGTACTGGACGACGAAGTGGAAGTCATCGTTCTTCTCTGCACCGAAAAATCGGAAAATGGGAAAAATTACGTATAATTCTCATCTGGATAATACGATCGTCCGGTAAAATACTTTTCTCACTACCTGACTCGATTCTTTTCAAATAACGCGCCACGGCAGTTCTCGTCCATCGAAAAACGACTTTCCTCGACGATCGACGCTTAGAACGGCTGTTCCGAAATAAGCGTTCAAATTCTCGTTTAAGAAAAGAGGTCGAACGATCGCAAATGAAACGTTGAAAATCTTGGTACTATACCGGACGGACGGTTTAGGGCTCGCGAGACAACTTACTCGAAATGCTCGTTTTCTCTCGAACCACTGCATTCACGGTCTCATCCTCACTTACATCCAGCTCGTTGACGCGTCGTCAAAGAATTTCGTTCCATTTCGACGAATTCAATGATACCTCGGCACTCGAAACACGAAGGAAAATTTCAGGTATAAGGGAAACTGAACGAACGTCGTCGGATGCGGAACGACGTTCAGCAGAAGCATCTAGTGACCTAGAAGAGAGAGAGAAGGAGAGAGAGAGAGAGAGAGAGAGAGAGATCAGCTGACCGTGAAAAATCGAACCGAGCATGCGTATGGCTGGAACTTGCGTTACAATTTCTCTCTCTCTCTCTCTCTCTCTCTCTCTCTCTCTCTCTCTCTTTATCTCGCGCGCGCGCGCGCGCGCGTATTCATTTACCCACGCCGACACGTGGAGAGAATACATGCTTTGTATACAAGACGAGCAAGTAGTCTTGTTAGTCCACTAACTAACGATAAGCCGGGTTATAACGCTTTGCCGAGCGAAGCTAATTAAATTCAATTATATTTCGTTGTTACTTTAATGAATCCTTTAATCGGCATATTTAATCTTCGATCGAAGTTAAAACTTTGGAATGGTTCGACTTAGTCATTCGTATAAATAATCTGAAATAGTTTGAAACGAAAAGTCAATGGTTTCGTCGACTTTAACGAACTGGCAATAATAATAAGCCCACGTCGGATATGACGACAAAAAATGCAAATCGATACGTGTCCAACGAACGTTCCTTCCCAAAATTCTTTCTCATTGTTATCGTCGTTGTCGAGCTCTTATACGCGAGTACGTGCCTTTATGCTTCGAGAGGAAAAAAGAGAAACGAAGGAGAGGGAGAAAGAGAATGCGGGTTCGTCAACCTGTACGACCGTTCCACGGCCGTTCCACGATCGTTCTACGATCGTTCCACGATCGTTTCTCGCGTCGTGACGAGCCTGGTAAATGAATGTCCTCTCTCTCTCTCTCTCTCTCTCTCGCGCGCGCGATAATAAGAAATAATCATTTCTCCTTCTTCGACGAATGATTTTTTTTTCTTCTTTCTCATTCCAAAGATCCGAAAAGACCACTCTCTCGTCATCTACTACTTTTATCTTTTATCTTTTCTTTTTTCCCTTCTTCTTCCTCTTCTTCTTCTTTTCATTTACGAAGGAACCGGTTGAACCACGTTTGAGAGAAATAGACGTTTCTCCTGGATTTTGCTAGACGCTGAGAATTACTTGCTTCATCGTAAAAAAAAATGTTCTCTTTTTTACAGATTTTTGAGCTACAACGAATATCCTATCATCGAGTAACTCATAAATTGCTTACGTAACATCATTGCACGTTACCCTATCGTGTCTTGTAATAATTGAAAAGATAGTCATTGGGACTGCACGAGTAGAAGGGTACGCGATACCTCTTTTATTGCCCTCGATTTCGTTCGATATTTTTTCCTTTGCAAATCTGGTCCAAATTGACCGATCAAAAGTATTCCATTCGCTTATACGCGTATGTCTATCTGTATATAGTTTTTCTTTTTAATTCTTACCTTTAGCGACGATGGGTCTACGAAAGGAAGAACGATAGGTTCGATAGTCGTTGGATTTACGACATTTCGCGCGAATAAAAATAAAATCGTAAACCGCCTAAAAGAATAGAAATATCGTAGAACTTTGTTACCTTGGCTCTTGCGGTGGTTCGAACGTACACATAAGGCTGCTCCTTCTTGCCATCTTTTCTTTTCTTTCCTCCTTCTTCTTATTATTTTTCTTTTCTTAAACTTCTTCTCGTTCGGTCGTCGGTGTCACTTTGACAAATTCGACTAATCGTCTCTCACAATTCTCGTTTCTCTTTCGAACAACGTACGTTCGCCGTACTTATAGCCGGTATCACGAGTTAATCGAGTCAACGCTCGAACGAACGATGATTTTCGTTACGCATGTCGCTCTCGTTCAAACTCTTTCGGACCGTTTTCGTGCGCCGACTAATTATCATGTATGAAATATTATTGCAGAAACAATCAATGTAATAGGGGCTACTCGGGCTGTACTTGTTCGTAAGAGAAAAGATCTGAGAGAGAGAGAGAGAGAGAGAGTAAGAAAAATAGTATCGCTAGAATTCGTTGCGTTAAATTTTATTATATCGTCGAAGAATAGAAAAGCATAAGCAAGTGCTTATGACCTCCTTCAAATTTATCCGTCTTTCCGATCGGACGTACGAATCGATCGATTCAAATAAAAAACACTCGCGAGAGCAATAACGAGAGAATTAACGAAAAATGATTTTCTTCTTGACAATGGGAAAAACAAATGAACAAATTTTTCCACCGTTTCTATTTCTTTTCTTATTTTTTACCGAACTAACGAAAGAGAGAGCGAGGGAGAGAGAGAGAAAGAGACAGAGAGGAAGAGAGAGAGAGAGAGAGAAAGATGGCTTTATGGCATTAATCGCGAGGCCCGATCGAGCATAGCTTTCTCGAAAAGCATACGATCGTCCCAAATGTCGGCGCCACACTGAACCGGTTCATCGTTTGGCGACAGCGAATAGCCACGTATACAGACAGGTAATATCTCCGAGTCCGAGAACCAACCGCGGCGCTTCGCGTTCGTCAGGATTCATTCATGAAGAAAATCGTTAAGAAACCAACCGTTCGCCAACCGTTATCAGCGAACGCTCTTTCCTTATTCTTTTTCTACTCAAAAACAATGCAATTGACATTACAATTCGTTCGTTCGCAAATCAAATTCGTTAAAAAACGACTCCACCATCCTTTTATTCAACATTTTACTTTATTTCTTCTTTTTTAACCGATCCAACGGGAAACGTACCGACGACGGATTCGATTCTACGACCACACCGAGATAATTGCAACGAATAATAGCTCCGAGCGAAGCCATTAGGGGAAGCGAGAATAATGAACCACTTGCGACGCGTCTCGGTACCTTAAGTCCGTCTATAGCCGAGACACAATTTCTATTTCTCTCTCGCTCTATCTCGCTGTTCGATACAAGCACGGCGCTTCGTTGATTTTTATTTCGAAAAAGTCAATACTCCCAACCCTCCTTATCCTTCCTCTCTCTCTCTCTCTCTCTCTCTCTCTCTCTCTCTCTCTCTCTCTCTCGCTCTCGCTCTCGCTCTCGCTCTCGCTCTCGCTCTCCTCTCTCTCCTCGTCGTAATGCTTTTTACAAAGGGGAATGGGAAAAGAAAGAGAAGATGTATCCCAAACGATTTCGATTTTGTACGATTCTGTTTCTCTTCTTTTCTTTTTTTTTTTCCTTCCACCGCCATTTATAATCTATACATACAGATGTTGTTTTTCTTCGTTATTATCATACCGCGATCGTCGATTAGTTAACGATTAAATAATCGATAATCGATAATCAAGAGTAGGGATACGCATAACGATTCGCAGATAAGGATTTTCAAACGCCAAACTCGATGATTCGTAATACCAGATGGGAGTGGAGTAGAGGAGAAAGGATTAGCTCGCGTAAGATTATTCGCGAATACCTACTCGTTAGGTATATCGTGTCTCTGAACGAACGAACGTCTAACACTAACTGGTACATTGCAAGAGTAGCAGCTTTGGCGATATCGTCGTTCGTTCTCGTCGCGCTGCTTAATTGGACCAAGAAGCGGATAATACTTTCGTCGTAGAACGTGTGTCTACTGGCCGGGAGATCGGAAACTGCCGGACGCGTTTCTTCTTCCGTTTCTCTCTTCTTTTTTTTTTTTTTTTTCTTTTTTTACTTTCGAGTCGGAAATATTCGTTCGAAAATAGAAGGAAAATTTACTCGTTTCAAGTCGCTTCGTTATTATTCGCGACCGTAAGAATGGAATATAAAGGAAACGTCGTCGATCTTTCTAAGTATTTGATGGATTTCGCAGCTAATTATCTTATTCTTATTACTTATATTATCTACTTGCACTTGTATGTACAATCATATATATCCGACGGAATTTTTCGCCAAAGTACAGGACGTAGAAATTTTCTAAACTCAAGATCCTGTACTCGTGATAACTTTTTTTCTTTCTTTCTTTCTTTCTTTCTTTCGCCCGGAACGAAGAAGGAACCGCAACCCGTCCTATCTCTCGTAGCCTGGCGCCAACCTGGCGCGTCTCTCGGCCACGGCACCGTAGAACCATTTTCCACACGACGAGACATTTTTCTGTCTCAGAGGATCCTCCCGAAAAATTCTTCCTGGTCTATAATCTACTAACATGTCGGGTCTTCACCTTTTAATTTTTAAGGACTCGCACTTAAATTCTTTTTTACTTACTTGCCGATCTCGCTTATCAAAAGGTGCATCTTTATTTCTAATCCATCCTATTTATTCCTTCGGCTAGCTCTGCTTAAAAAAAAGTAATCGAGTGGGTCCATATTCTTGATTTTAAATGGGACGTTCGCGGTAATATAATAATGCCTTTTCCTTATCACTCGCTCGAGTTTCGCCGATTGGATGTATAGGCGAAACTCGATTATCGATGTTAATTGAAATCGTGTCGCGAGTCGACCAAACTCGATAAAGACCTAAACTAAAAATAATTTCAACGCGAGAGACGTTAATAGACGGACATTTGATTTCGCGGTAGTTGCGATCGATAATATCGAGTAAAAAGCATAAAGAAAGAAAAGATGGAAGGGGAGGGGGACAATAAAATTCGCTCCTCTACTCTTTACGGACGGAATATCTAGAAATAGAGTTGGTTATATAGCGCTCTTCGGAACTATTATGTATTCTCAAAAGTTGAAAATTTTCATCGTAAAATCATTTTTCTTTTTCCTTCCTTTTCCCTTTTCCTCTATTTTTCTTTTCTTTTTATTTATTTATTTCATATTTTTCATAGACTCGCTGTAGGAACGTATCGGCGCCACTTTTCTTCTTTCTTCGGTTAAATATTAATAGCTACGAAAAAAGTCGAATATTACATTTACGCCGATGATTCAGGTCGACGACATCCATGAGTTTCTCATTAACACGTAATTCTTATCATTTCGTTTAACGATCGACCGAGCAAATACAATTATAACGAAACTCTCTTTTGGCCTAACACGAAATGATTATTTTTTAAGTCATTACGAACGTTGTTACAGCCAGTTAACATGTGTGTGTGTATATATATATATATATATATATATATATACATATATATACATACATACATACATACATACATACATACATACATACATACATATACATATATTAGGCGTCATTAAAAGATTATTAAGGGACTAATAGCACGCGATAGAAGGATCGTTTGACCTTGTGCCAAGCGATTGCCTCGAACATCGATCAGACGGTGTAATATCAAGATAGCGTCTAAAAATGACTCCTCTTCTCGAATTCGTCGGATAGGGAACGATGTCTCTACGTCACTTGTCAACTACAAACTGGTCAATGATTTGGAACTTTCCAATAGCTATTGTTTCTCCTCTATTGTCTTATCGTTCTCTGATATTCGATTACGTGGAAGGAAGGAAGAGTTCGCTACTAGCGCTTAAAGCGCACCGATAATAGACGATATATACGATTTTATCAAGATCTCAAGGTAATGTTCTATAATCTATTATAGAAGATCCTTTCCAATCGGAATACTTTCTCGATTAATAATCCGTCGACTGTGTTACGTATCTTGATACAGATACTTTTTTTTCTTTTTCTTGACGAGGCGGCAGTCGTTGAAAGGAAAGAAAAAAAAAGAAAAGAGCAAAAGTATATAGTGTACAATCGATCGATTAACGATTAGGAACGATAGGAACTATAGATCGTTCGCTTTCTCTCAAACTCCTACTTATTCGTTCTTATTTTCTTTGCGTTCCAAAGACGAGGACGCACAGAGATATCGGTTTATAGTACTTTCCTCGAGAAAGTCGAGGCCATCGGGATCGCTCTCGCCTACTCTCCCGATGCTGGACAGGAAGAAATACATCATTTCCAGGACGATGCATTCGATAATAGGCCGAAGCCGAAATTTTCGACGATTTTTTCATATGATCGAAAGTCGATTTCTTCAAAAGACCCGTTCAATCGTAATTGAATAAATAATATATAGGTATATCGGTCCGGTTGGACGAGCTATACGTTCGAAATATAGGATATTTGAGAAAAAGACGACTTTCGAGGAGACAACGTACGCGACGAACATCCAACGTTCTCTCATTGAGATAAGATAAAATAAATAGAGCCGTATAGGATCGATCGATATACTATTTTCAGTCATGCGAGAGGGAAACGAATAACGATGTTTTTGTGCGTTAAGGAATAACGTGGGTTGCGATTAAACGGATTCATTTTCCTCGTATCGTTCACATTGAATTCGCCGTCTATCGTCGTCGATCAGTCGATAACTATTCTGCCGGTCTTTACAGTTCCGTCTTTAGTTCCAAACTTAGACGAATCGGGGGAAAAAAAATCGCGGGGTTTACGGATGAAACGATCTATCCAATAAGAGTGGCCTCATTTGTGCCGCCACGTCATCTCGATCTTCGGACACGTCGGAATTATCCCCCTGCTTTATTCTTCTCCTCCTGCGAGATGCTCCCGACCTTTCTCTTTTCTTCGATCTTTTTTCCTCGTCCTTTCGACCAATTTCTTCCTCTCCCCTTTTTCCAATCACCTCTTTCGTTTCGATCTCTTCGACGCTGCTCCAACTATTCTCGCTCTCGCTTTGATTCCTCTCTTCATTTTTCCTCGATCCCTTTCTCATCCTCGTATCGATATCCTCCTCTCCGTCCTCCTGCGTGTAGATCATACAGATTTTTAATGCACTGCATGATATGCATCGTGATATTTAAATGATTCGTTCAAAACTCGCTAGCCGAACATTTGCGGCAACGAACATTGAATCAACTCTCGGCTGATCGCGTTTTACGTAAATACCACATGATATCATTAATATACGTATATGCGTACGCGTATGCGTATTTAATATGGGGATCGTTCCGTGGTCTTTTTCCCTTGGAAGAGGGAAGAAAGAAAGAAAGAAAGAAAGAAAGAAAAAAGTTAGATCGTAATCGGTCGAATAGTCGGGAGAGTCGTAAGAAGAAACTAGATCGATTCGACGGCCTCATATGTATCTCCTGGTCTATTCTTTTTTTCTTCTTTTTTCTTCTATTCTCGACATCGATTGGAGTGGAGAACGGAACGAACAAAAGGAATGATATTTTACTTACGAACATTTGCGTCTTGATCGGTAAAGTCGTCGTCGTCGTCGTCGTCGTCGCTGTGTTATCCGTCGTATCGCTACTCTCGCTGTTGTTGTTGTTGTTGTTGTTGTTATTGTTGTTGTTGTTCGGCCTGATGCCAGTTGAAAGTGAATCCTCCTCGAGAGTTCTCACGCGTATCAATCGTCGGCTCGCCGGCCAAACGTCCGTCACATTTTTCAAATTATTCTTCCCCATTTTGTGAGCAACAACGCCAGTCGTCCAAACGTTCGTTTCGCTGCTCCCAGTGCTACTATCGCTTCCGGTACTACAATATCTCCATCTACGTTCTTGATAGAATCGTCAAAGAGTAGAAAATGAGAGAGAGAGAGAGAGAGAGAGAGAGAGAGAGCAGTCGGGGAAAGAAAATAATCGAGATATCCGTTGCCTGCCAATAGGCCAAGATCGACGGCAAATGAAAGTATATAATTGATCGATTTCGTTATCATTATTTACATCGTTATTACGAGAAAAATAAATTAAATGAACGGCTATGTTCTACTTGTACGAAATAGACAAATTCCATCTCGATTACTCTGGGTAAATAAGAAAATGAAAAGGAAAGAAACGATATGTACTTTCGCAGGGTGGATGATGGGCCGAGTTTGAGGGATGAGATTTACGAAGAAGAGGACTCCCACCGTTTTGGCTCTCCTCGCTGCAAGCACGCGTTATAAGAATCCTTGGACTTTGTCTGGGCGTTTCGTTCATACCGATGGAACAACCAGTTCCAATCTCGTTGCCCGTTGCGAAATCGCCTCGATAATGCGGCCCCATTAGACTCGCCGCGCTAGCACTGGACCTCACCAATTTCCCAGTTTCGCCTTCGAATCGATGATCGTGAGATTTCATTTTAAACATCTTTTGAAAATGTTTTGATTCTTTACCTGATTCCGCCGATGGTACTCTAAGCGTGTTACACGAAGCCGCAGGCTGTAATCTCGTACGATGATAATTGAGATTACCGTGTTCGATGCTATTTCCCGATCTGCAGTTACCAATCGCCAATAGAGCTTCGCTGAGGCGTCGTTGTAACGGAGGAAATGGAAAGAACGATCCGGTACCACTTCCCGACGGTCTTCTCGAGCCCGCCACGCTAGGCGTTCTTGCCTGTATCTCCTAAAAATTTCAAATACCACACAAAATTCAAGTGAAACACGTACACGGATTCTCAATTGCGTAATATCGATTGCGTGATTTAACGTTTATGACCAAGGCATTTTCTCTAGATATTTTTTGATCGTTATTATTGGTCGCGCTTATATCACCCTGCGATATAACTATTTACAATTACCTGTTGCAATTCGGACTTGGTCGCCTTTTTTCGCCAATAATTTTGCACGGATCGTCTCAGAGTTTGCGATTTCAGACCGTAGAGGAGACCGTTGATCGGCGGAGAACAGGCAAGAAGGAGAGATGCCAAGGAGGCTAGTCGAGGATGCCCCTGGAGACGATCTTGATCGCCGGCACCGCAGGATTCCCAAAGTATAAATCCGCAGTAGGGAAAGTACAGCAAATAGAGCGAACCGACTAGTTGCATCACCTAAAAGTTTTTCTTTTCTTCGGCCGAACGTTCCTTTTTATCTTGCCTTTTTTCTCCCTTACGATCGCAATAATTTTGCGCGATTATAAATTTTCTTATTGGAACGGAAAGCGCTATTTATTATTCATATATCGGATACTGATAGGAATCGACGGATTGACGGAACATGGATCGCTCTTTAAAAAGGACAATTAAAAATTTTATTTACGTTAAATTACGTTAATACGTAAATTTTTAACGAATCAAATTATTTTTATTCACGTCCAATATCACGAGAACGGCTTATGTCTAATAAACCGATAAATTAAATAACATATGAACACCTGTTTTTCATTTCACACCTAATCATACTGATAAAATTAAAGCGACGTGACGTGGCGTTATCTCGCGCCGGTAAAACATCATCAAAATGATCTCTTTCTCGAGGCGGTCGCACATTCCGTCGATCTAGTTCGAAAACGAACGACGAATTAGCCTAGATACCGAACTAATATCTTCGTACGCGTTTATTATTCCGGCTCGTTCTGAACAAATAACAGATAATATTCATTTTATATTCGACTTTAATACGAAACTTTATTTCTTCGATCGATTCACTCCTCCGATACCGAGAGAGTTATATTTATACATCCGGCGATAAGACGAGGACGGAGATGTCTCGACGTTTGCCCATCGAGCATCGAGAATTCGGTACCCTAGTCCGTAATAATAATAACGGAGCCTCGTTACCTCCGACCTTTGCCTATAAACGTTAATATAAATACAAATGAGTCCTGGGCATTATTGTCCCAAGGTGATACCGAATGCGGTGATATTGAATTGCACAATAATAATCCCCTTTAAAAAGATCTCATTTATTTATTTCGGATAAATGGATGAACGGTACGAATTTAAGGAGAAAAGAAGAATATATTAGCTTGTCGAACGTAATCTTTACGAGGTACCGTGTCCTTATACACACCCACTCACACACATACACACACACACAAAAGGCATACAAGTGCATAAATAGAAATATACGTATGTACGAACCGTGCTCGCAGCGCTATGAAAACGAGGAGGGCCACCGGCCGAGGGTGCCGTGACCGTGGGCACGAAAAATGGATTTCGCTGATGGGTGATGGTCACTTGGGCGCTTAATGTGACCTCGTAGATTGCACTAGCGATACGATGCCGATGATAACGCGCTATACCGAGGACTCGCAAATTGCAGACCGTCACGAGAATCGCCGGCAATGCCAAGCCGAGAATCGCGTAAACCGCGCCGTAAAGTGCAGCTGCGGAACCCCAACTTCCGTTTCCAAAATCTGGTGCGCAACAGCCTAAGCCTGGACTGTATCTATCGGAATGACGGTCGGGCAATTTAGGAGGATTTTTAAGAAATCGAAAGATTTTCCTTTCTTAAAGTTTGATTTTTCTTTTTTTTTCCCTTTTTTTTTCTTCCTTTTTCTTTCTTTTCTTTAAGGTATATGTAAAAGAGAGAAGAATAATACCGATACTCTAACCTGTAAGGTGGTACCAGGCCGGAGAACGGTGGTAGAGACAAGAGAAGGGCTCCCGTCCAGGAAGCTGCCAAACCGAGGTTCACTCGTCGGGGTGATACCAGTGCCGCGTAATGCAATGGCGCGGCAATAGCGTAATATCTGTTAAAACGGGAATACCGAGTCAAACCTGAGTCTGAATATTTCGCCTTTTTATTCGCACGTTATCGATACGTCCGCGTTAAGGGTTCCTTTTAATTTTCCTCCGGTTAATAAGCCATTTTTATTTTTCCGCTAAAACGGAATACCATTAACGTTTCATAACGTTGAAATACTTTTTATCAATTCTTCGTAAATATATTTTTATAACGATTTCAAACAAACTCTTATAAGATAATTTGATTCAACTTTTTAAATTATTATTAAACATTAACTTTGATACGGCCAAATTGGTATACGCGTCGCTTTATAAAGAATCGAGCGAAAATGTGTCTCTCGTTATTGATAAATGGGTCATACGATCCTTTTTATTGCTACGAAATCGAAAGAATTATGTCGAATGGTAACATTTTCTCTTCCTCTCGCTCTCTTAAAAGACCTCACTCTTTCCCATTTCTTCACTGTAATGGAATGACGAGTTGAGTAAAGAAAGTTGGATAAAATAGGACTCTTTATCAACGGCAAACCGCTTTTGTGCCGATTGACAGCGCAAAAGACAAAAGGATCGGATCCGCGGAATGTCATTATTGACATGTCGTATCGAAGAGCTTGTTGTCCTTTATATCGGTCTCATATGACGAGCCAATGTGCTTGAAGAATAAAACGGAGCTAGATTTATCGGTCATTAAAAGGCTTTTACGAGCGAGGTTACTATATACGATAAATTGAAAAAGCTATGATTTATGATATTTTCCGAGGAAATACCGATCAAATTATTTTCTAATATTTTACTTGAAGCTTTACCGATTGCAAATAACCCTTGTAAATGTTGTATGCATATATTTGACTTGATATTTCGAGTAATATACGGGAACGGAGCAAAAAAGAGAACGAAAAGTTAGAAAAACAATCGTCGAAACTTCCTACTTGTTACTGCGAGAAATTCTTCGATCGAAAAAGCTTCTTCTGTGTATCGGAAAACGCGTCGGAATAATACAAAACGACTCTATGATAGAAAAGGAAAGGGAGAGAGAGAGAGAGAGAGAGAGAGAGAGAGAGAGAGAGAGAGAGAGAGAACGTGACAGTTTCCGACGTTGACCAAGTGAGATTTTTATGGGCTTCGCGTTCGACTTCGAACGAAGCCAAAACGTTTTCGTATAGGGAGAACTTTAAAAGGTACGTACGCAGGTAACAAAGATTGCCGTGTATGCGATAAATAAATAATCAAGCACAATTTTGCTATTTCTTCGGTCTATCTTTTACCGACGACAAAGAGACGACATATTATTTTGAAAGACTCACCGATCGCAGTTCAGTCCCGTGACGGTCCACAATGCGACGGGATGTAAAAGGGCTAAGAGAAAGCCATGAAATACGCACCAACTGCCGGCTATTGGCCAAGGTGTAGTAGTAAAGATGAGTAATATCAGACACACGGCTGCCTCGACCGCGCCAAGATGAATCAGTAGCAACGTATTTGCCGTTTGCTGCTGCTGCGTCTACGAAAAGATATAATCGTTATCACCATCGTTAATTATCCTTTCGACTTGATATATCAAGTCGTTATTAAGTTTACCTGTTTACCAAGACCAAGAACAACGAGCAGAACGTAAACGTTAAGAAGAAGGCCCAAAGCGCAGGCAAGGATGAGAGGGACGCCAAAGGCCCAAGGGCCCATTCCTCCCCTTTCTCCTACCTGAATTTATTTCCTCTTGGAACAGATTCTCTCTCCCCTAAAGGAAGAAAATTTAAGATAAATTCTCTAAAACGAATCTCAAACGGATCCTCGTACCGAGTCCATTCCAATTACTGCGAATCGTAAGAATCCTATAGGAAAAATAATCGAAACGATTAAATTCCTCTTCCAAAGGACCTATTTAAAACTTCCCTCGAGATATTAGGTACGGGACAGAAAAGAAAAAAGAAAAGAGATTCTATCGGAAGGATGAATAATTTGGTTTGGACCAAAAACACCAATACTATTGGCAATTTCATTAGAGCAGGAACGAACGGAGTACAACGATGTGGTAAAAGGAGCTCTCGCGAAAACAAACCCACGCATACGCTCTCATACACACATACCGTTTTCGTATGTACTCCGATGGTTTAATTTGGTTAGGCCTACATTCTGGTACTTCCATTAACGACCATTAATATTCTCTCTCGCTGGTCTACGCGCCTTCTAAAGTTCACTGTCTCGTTCATTGTCACATTTTTATCGTTCGTTCATCGAAACTAAGAAAGTATGGGAAGCGTAAATGGGTGAATCGAATTGAACAATCGAATCGTTGAATCTTCGTACATTAACTCGTGATCTCGTTCGAGCAAGGGAAAGCAAAATGACGTCAGAGCCCTTACGCGAAATATTTTCCTCTTGGTTGCTTCGTGCGATACACTTCGTTACTCAGCGTACCGGTCAAATCGAATTGGGCGAATCAGATTTGCACATTCCCAATCGAGTGTACGGATTACGTTGTCGCGTACTACGTCAACCGCGCTCCGTTGAAAAGCACTCCGCTCCGCAAGGACACCGAATCAAAATTTAATCGTATTTTCCTTAATTTTTTTTTCTTTTTCCCATCCCTCCGGCTCTTCCCTTTTTTCCTTTCATTTATACTTTTATATCTCACAATTTTCTTTTTATGCATAATTGATTATCTCGTTCATTAAAAAAAAAAAAAAAGAAGGTAACATCACTTTAGAGCTATAACGCCTATAAGTCTTGAATGTTTCATGAAAATCGTAAGCCGAAGGGATTTACTACGTAAGTAGATCCCTAAGTACGATGTCCTTTTAATGAACGACGAAGGATCGATAAGACGTCGATGGGATTAAGGGATCACCAAATTGACGTATCGGAGGGTACTTTGATCGATTTTATTATTACTTCCGATGAATGGTCCTTTTTCTCCTTGCTTTTCTTCTTGTTTCTTTTTCTTTTTTTTTTTTTTTTTTGCTTTTTTGTTTTTTTCCTCTCCTCCCTTCGCATTCGTCGTATGTCATTTTAAAAGGAAGAAACTCGATGTAATAATGTCAGAAGGAGATCGAAGAAATTCTGAAACGAACTGAACTTTTTGAACTTTTGAACGGTCGTACGTCGAGGAAAAAAGAAAGAAAGAAACAAAAGAAGAATGGCGTCAATCGACTCGTAAAATATTAAAAATCCTAAGCTTCGAAAGTAACGAAACAAATGGGTTAGAATCGTTGTGGTTACAAAGTTGGAAACTTGAAGGAATGCTTTTCCCTCGATCGATATCTCCTCTCGCGTTCCTTTAAACGTTCATAATCACGTGCAACTTGCAAGGTTTTACGTTCGCGCAATGCAACAAGTATCTCGATCGAATCTTTCTCAAGGGACTCTCGTAGGATTTAATCGTCGATATCAACTCGATTCGCAAAGAAATAAGGCATCCTTCCTCAGATTGGAAAACTATCGACAGATCGATCGATGTCAACGATGATTATATGTATATACATACATGAATACATATATATATATATATATATATATATATATATATATATATATATATATATATATATGTCATCGATCCTTAACGCGCGTACACATGTCGGTATAGAATTTTAAGAAGGAAAAAAGAATTTTAAGAAGAAAATTACGATTACTCGAATCAATCTTCCTAGTCGATTTGGCCTCGAAAGAATATATTTTGACGAGATCGTACGATCCGATCGTTACGCCAAGGTGCATTACCACCGGGTCGATGGCTAATGATTAATGGTTTAGTAAAATGGAGAAGGCTTTCTCTCTCTCTCTCTCTCTCGCACAAATGAGTTTTTTTCCAAACTTCGTGCGATTCAAGAACTAAAAAAAGGGCTGTAAAAAGGATAGGAAAAAGGTATACGTATATACTGGTCGCGCGAGATAGCGTGGCACGAATGTTTTCGAAAAAGAATCATAATCCGTAGTATTGTCTTGAAATGATAAATTAAACAAATTAAACCGGTGCTTATATTGGTGCATCGAAATCCTTGAATTCAATGACTCGTAGAAATGCAAATTTTCAAGATTCCTCTTGGTTATCGATTTTCTTCGGGTAAGTCCATTTACACGGCTGTTCAATGCTAATGTTTAATTCATCTAACCGATCAATTCTAATCTCCTAAATTGACAATCGTCTTAATGCTAGTTTCCCTCGGTCCCTTTGAATAATTCTCACGAAAGATATCTTCCTGCGATTTTCTCAATTTTATTATAAAGGAAAAAAGGAATTCTTCGACGCGTTATCGTGTCTCGAACTTCCAAAAAACCGTCCGACTATGAGCCAATGACTAATTTCTATTCTGAAATTCCATTTCTCTTTTCGTGACTTCTTCAATCGCCACAGGTCGAGGAAAGATTCCTTGACCGGTTATAATCGGACATTATTGTGTCTTGTCTCGGCGAGAAAAGAAAAAAAGGACAAAAAAAGAAAAAGAAAAGGGAAAAAAGCGAGTTTGTCAAATTGCAACGTCGACGGGTGTGGTGGCTTTATGATGTAGCGTGTAACCGTAGCGTTAACAAAATCGTATTAATGTATAATTTCCGGGGCGATGTAATTACCGCGCTGAAATTATACCTCATTTGCTGACGTCGTCGTCTTCGAGCTATCTTCATTGTTATTAGCGTTTTCTCGGATGGAAATTACCTTCTCTGACGATTTCTACAAACTATTAAAATTCTTCAGAAGAATTCAAGTTATTTGGGAAGAAGAAAAGGTAATATCGAAAATCGTATCTCGCTATCGATTTAATAAACATTTTATTACAACAATCGAACGATTCTCATTTGAAAGAAGGCGAAACTTTTTTAAAATTCCTCTTATGATGATTCTTCTTTTCCCTATCGAGGAGTAGAGTCCCGTCTCCTTCGGAGAATTTATATCCATAAATAACTATAAAATTGGAAAAAAGTAGAAGCTGTTCTGCGTGATAGCATCGACTCGAACGAATCGGCTATTTTTTTTTTAATTGACATTAAATAGAACGCTTTCTTTCGTGGACATTTGCTTTCGTCCGACGGCACTTGATAAAATTCTAAGACGACGAGAGGTGATTAGTTAGAGGTTCGAATGTATCTTTGCCAAGAAGACGTTCCCTCTGGCAATTTTTCGATATAATCTTTCGTTAGTACAAGAGAAGAAAACTGATAGAGAAAAAAGGAAGAGCGAGAAATGTAGAGGAGAAGATGATACCTTGGAATTAATCTGCCGCCTTTCTCGAGTGAAATGCATTAGCGAGCGAGCTTAATACTCTCTCTCTCTCTCTCTCTCTCTCCCCCTCTCTCGACACAGATTATAAATTATTTAATTAAGTGCTCTTTCAAGGTAGACAGATGCATCGTTATGTTTGAATATGTTGAAAAGGTAAGAACGATCGAGTCTTCGAAGGAATCTACGAAAGTTAATTAGAGGAACATGGAAAGAGTAAAAAGGGTAAATGATCTTTTCGGAAAATATCGCGGAGTCTCTTTAGACGCAGCTTGAACGTATAACAATACTCTGATTTCTCGAACGTAAAATTTGATATTGAAATATCAAACGATGGAATGGCACGGATACACAAATATAAATAACGCTTACCGTTATCTACGCTATCTCATTTTACAACGTTCTTTAAAACATTTTTCTCTGCTTACATTCCTTTCGCGTTACGATACGACAGAAAATTTGAAAATCGCAATCCGATCCTAACGGGATAACTACAGTGAGTTATCCCGTGGCATCTAAGAATCAAGAAGGTGTCTACTACGATGTCCGTCGGTGCGATATATGCCGTTATTTGCATATGCGAATATTCGTAAAAAGAGAGAAAGGTTTTAACGAAAATAAAGGCCTTTGCGGCGAAATAAAAATGAAAGGAACGAGAATTGTAAAAGAGTCTGCTGTCTCGTACACGGTCAAATGTCATACGACTCGGTTATTCCTTTTATCATCGATTAATTAATTCGTGGTGAGCCAACATTATAATATTAATATAAGCATCATTATATAAAGAGTATCTATATAAGGATAATATAACCGGATAAAATTCATAAGCGAACGAGAAAAAAGAAGATATTTATTTCTTTTCGATAAAAGCTCCGTCAATATTCATTCTTGCACGAAGAGAATACTATAGTTTTTTGTGTTATCGATGATTATACATTTACAAGATTTCCTTGTCAGATCATCGAAAAGCCTTAAGGATATTTGAAGGAAAATCAAAATACCTTGCGCGTATTTCGCACAGGAACGTCAGGATACTGAAGTAACTTTATTTACGAGGACAGGGTGAAGCGGGAAATCGATAATCGATGGTTCGACTTTCCGGGAACCAACAAAATCCCCTTCGATGTCTATTCTGCTACGTTTTCCATAACTCGTCATTCAACGCACGTGCGCCGATGGAATAACATTTGAAACTCGTAAATATATCGTCAGGTATATCAATGCCACGAAGTTTTCGTCATTTTCGTCTCTCTCTCTCTCTCTCTCTCTCTCTCTCTCTCTCTCTCTCTCTCTCATGATAAAAATGAAATCCCGTTGCCGCCATCCGTCGAACGAGATTCGAATTCTTCGGCGTCCGAAGGAAAAAGGAACAAAAGACCGACAAAACAATATCCAAATGAGAAAATTGTTTAACCTAATTGGACTTTGCGAACCCGATATCCGGTATAGAAAGAGTTTATTATTGATTTTAAGAAGAAAAATAATTCGAATACCTGCCCAAGTAGTTTGATGTTTCGTAAAAAGAAAAATATAATTTATGATATAATTGAAAAAATTTTACTAAGTATTACACTTAATTTCATTCCCATCTACGAGGAATTCTCTCCATCGAGATGAATCTCCGTCGTTATTCATTGATACGAAGATGAATCGATAGATGTTCGGAAAAAAGTGACGATACGAAGGATGCTTCCTTATCGATAACATTCCAAAGAGGAGATTGGCCTTTGATAGATATTACGACGGTAGTCGTGCTGCTGCTAGCGAATGGCTTTAAGGAGAGCAAGGCCACCTACCGATAGGATAGGATATGATCGAAAAAGAAAGAAAATAACGTAGAAAGATTCTCTGTTTGTACGGACAACGAGTGTGGTCGATCGACACGCGACCGTTAAAAAAAAAGAGAGAGGGAGAGAGAGAGAGAGAGAGAGAGAGAAAAAAAAGAAATCGAATGTAGTCCTGTCACGAGCAACCTTCACGACAAATTACGTTAACTTCGTAGAGGTCGTCGAATGATAGTATATCGGATTCCTCTCCTCTATTCTCTTATTTTAAACGTTTAGAAAAAGGTTGAATCAGGTCTCAGAGAATGACGGATCGACCGACTTATATCGAGCCTTCGGAACAACGATCGAAGGAGGAGGTAGTAGGAGGAGTATATTTGGCCTTGAGGAAAATTCTCGACGGTACGAGCGTGTCCTTTAACGAGTTTACCGATCCAACGGCAATGACAGCGGCAACGACAACGCTTCTCCCAATTTTGTTTTCGAGAAGATCATCGGCGAACCCCAGGCCGATCGATCTTGCCCTCCTGCTCTTCGAGAAATAAATTCAGATCTCTTCGTGATACTAATCTCACGTTTAGTATTCTATCGAAATTTTTTGTTCCTTTCGCCCTCGAATATTCTCTCTCTCTCTCTCTCTCTCTCTCGAGGTCGGTAAATTTCACTCGGGATATCTCCCCTCCGGAGATATTGTCCTGAGGGGAGCTGCCGAAAATTGTCCAAGAGAAAGACGATTCTACTCGAGCATTTTCTCAATGGTTAAAACATTGACATTATATCGTTTATGGTATAACACGCTTCAATCTAGTATTTAAATCTTACTCCTACAGCTTGTAAGCGAAAATTGTTCTATGGTAGGAACTAAAAAAGATTATACCGAGAAACATGCCTCGAGCGAATCTCCCGGTAAAGAGGGAAGGACGACGAACGCTGATGAAACGGGAAACGATGTTAAGGACGGAAAGGGAGCTATCGTATCCGAGAATGGTGAGGAGAAAACGAATGAGAAAAACAAAACGAATGCCAGACGAGTGAAATTTTCCTTAGGCGAGGAGACTACCATTTTCCCTAGCTCAGAAGAGATAGGTCGTTATCGGAGAATTTTCGCCTCTACATAAGTATATATTATCGTTAAGAAAATAGAAAGGGGAAAAAAAAGAAACGAAAAGAAAACTAATAAACGAAAACTCCTCTCAGAAGATACGAAAAATCAAGAAGAAGGGAAAGAGTCCTGCTTTAATGTGCAGGACGAAGTGTGCACGACGAAGAAGTTTCTTTATTATTGCGCGGTTCATCTGGTAGCATATAGCATTTGTATTTTGATCATTGTCACGACGATCGTTACGGGCTATTCCATGGCACATTGAAGATTTTACCTTAACGAGCTATTAATCGCGCCTAAACGATATGACGTAATCGATGTAAAGAAAAAATAAAAAAAAAAAAAAAGAAAGAAAGAATTTGTAATCGTACAACGTAGTGCGCGACACGAAACGCGTACCATATCCTTGAGTAAATATTACCTAATTATTACATTTAACGACAATGAAACGAAGATTGAGCGATCGTTAAACTCTCTCGCGTGTTATTCGATCGATCGCATTCGGCGTCGATCTTCGTTTCTCCTTGGCGCTCGCTCTTTCTCTCCATTATACCCTTCTATCTATTCCCTCTAATTCTCCCGCCCACCTACCGTGCGTCTCCCTTTACATAGATATGTAGATATCTATGTAATCCCTCGTCAGCTGATCTCCCGTAGCTCCTTAAACGGCCGTAAGCTTCGCTTTCTACGAACGTAGGACATAGACGGAAATATCGATGGTAGGAGTCACCGATCCGACGACGAGTATCGATCCGAATACCGAATTGAAACTGGACGACGACTGACATATCGATTCGACTGTATGTCCTACTTTCGTTAAATAGACAACCATAAAGGATACCACTTTTAACTTCCTTCCATCTCCCTTTCCTCTTGGTTAGGACTTTAAGTAGACTTTTATACCTCGAGGCGCTATGGGGACGTAACAACCAAAGGGGTTCTAACGAAGAAAACGAGAGAGAGAGAGAGAGAGAGAGAGAGAGAGAGAGAGAGAGAGAGAAACGACTTTTTCACTCTCCCTCTCTTGATCGACATTACCGACATCCCGATAGTAACTCGTTCACCGATGCTCCCCGTCAAACTTTCTCGAATAAAATCGTATGAAGGGTCACCATCGAACTAAATTTAATGGACCAAACTTTACGCTAATTACATTGCTCGAAGCGCGCTTACGTACCCTTTTATACGGCTATTTGATTTCTTCTTTTTTTCATTTCATTTATTTTC